>NW_026294540.1:33738881-34158881 GCF_007827085.1 Peromyscus californicus insignis | reverse complement strand
TCTTCTATATTTTATGATGTGTGACACCTTGTAGCCTTGCCACCAGGGAGACACTGTCCTTCCCATGCCAATCGGTTCCTAGAGAGGGTCATGACTGTGTCTTCCCATGAGAACCACTAGTTCAACCTTGCATCTCCAGCCACCTCTTTTACAGGATTCGTTCTTAAGCCAAAGTTGTCCCTGCCCGAAATCACCCAGGACCAGGAACTGGGGACACACCAACATCACAGAACCACCATCACTCAGCTCTCAGCCTGCACAGTATGGTCTCTACCTCACTGGTACCTCCATGGGATTTCTCCTCTGTCTCCTGCCCAGGCCATTGCTATGGGACCTGGTGTGGTGTGGCCCAGCTCCATTCTGAGGAACCAGTGTGAGTTCTTTCTGTAAAAAGTAGGCATCTCTACCTGTCACCTCACTATTGTGTGATTTTTTTTCCCCAGTAAGGAAACATCAATCCATCCCAGATGGAGAGGGAGCCAGTAGACCAAAGGAGAATTCCACCCAAGTCCAACTGGGCGAGTCAACGAATCTATCAGGGTTCCTGACAGAAGTACAGAAGACCCAGGAACCACCAGGAAGTCCCAGACAAGCAACTGGTTGTGTGTGTGCATGTGTGTGCACGTGTGTGTGTGTGTGTGTGTGTGTGTGTGTGTGTGTGTGTGTGTGATGTACGTGGAGGCCTGAGGACAAACCCCAGTGTGTCTTAGGAGCCATCCACCTTATTTTTTTGTGACAGGGTCTCTTGATGGCCTGGAACTTGCCAAGTAGGCTAGGCTGGTCATCCTGAGCCTCAGGGATCCTCCTGCCTCCACATTCACTGTACTGGATTACACGCATGTACCTGACATTAAAAAAAATACTACATTTATATATTAATTTGTGTAGGGTGGGGTGGTGAGTGATATAGACACCATGGCACACATATAGAGGTCAGAGGACAACTTGTGAGAGTCAGTTCTCTACTGATTGAGCTCAGGTTATTAGTCTTGGCGGCAAGTACCTCTACTTACTGAATCATCTCACCAGCGCCACACTAGGCATTTTAAAAAAATTTTTATTTTATATGCATTGATGTTTTTGCCTTCAAGTGTGTCTGTGTGAGGGTGCTGGATCCCCTGGAACTGGAGTTACAGGTAGTTGAAAGCTGCCATGTGGGTGCAGGGAATTGAACCCAGGTCCTCCTGAAGAGCAGTCAGTCCTCTTAACCACTGAGCCATCCCTCCAGTCCCCTGGGCATTTTCGTATGGGTTCTGGGGCTTGACCTCAAGTCCTCATGCTTTGAGGCAAGTACTTTACTGACTGCGCCATCTCTCCACCCACCCCCTTAGGATTTCTCAAGTCCTGTGTTGACAATTAAAATCTCGGGGTGGGACATGGCCTTGAGTTTTAAGAACTCCCCTAATCCCTCCACAAGGGAATGTTAACGGACATAGTCTCATGAATGTCTCATGCAGGTGATTCCAGCCACTCCGCTTCAAGATGCCAATGATCACATCCCACCCGGAGGAAACAGCCACACTAAGTGTGTCAACCCGGGTTTCAACCCATCCTGGATGTGAATTGCAAGATGGCAGGGGACCTCAGACCATTGTGGCCAGCTGGGATGCAGACGCTTCTTATTTCCTGCCCCCTGGGTAAGCTTGAAATAGGGGTAGCCAGGCAATCAGGGGTCACAAGGAGAGCCTTCGGGGTTCCTGTGGACCTGTTGAGGGACATGAGTTTGTTTGTCTGTGTTCAGCTCCCGCCCACCCGTTGGAAGCCAGGTAGGTGCCTGCCCACCTGAGGGGCCTCCTCCCTCTGGGGTTGGAGAGGGGTTGTGCCACAAAGTCTGATGCTGGATGTTGCTGGCTGGAAGCACTGGCTAAGAATGCCAAGCTTAGGGCTGGGGACGGCTCAGTAGTTTGATGCACTTGCTGTTCTTCCAGAGGATCAGAGTTCGGTTCCCAGCACCCATGTCTGATGACTCACACTGTCTGTAACTCCAGCTCCAGGGAGATCTGATACCCTCTACTGGCCTATGTGGCCATTACACTCATGGGTGCAAACACACACACACACACACACACACACACACACACACACACACACACACACACACACACAGAGTAAACAAAAATTTAAAGCCAGACATAGTGATTTGTGTTTGTAATATGCTTGGGAGGACAGACAGGAGGGTCCCTGGACCTCCAGCCCTGCCTAAATGATGAATTCCAATCCACTGAGAGACCTGCCTCAAAAAACACAAGGTGGCCGGGCGGTGGTGGCGCACGCCTTTAATCCCAGCACTCGGGAGGCAGAGCCAGGTGGATCTCTGTGAGTTCGAGGCCAGCCTGGGCTACCAAGTGAGTTCCAGGAAAGGCACAAAGCTACACAGAGAAACCCTGTCTCAAAAAAAACAAAAAAACAAAAAAACAAACAAACAAAAAAAAACACAAGGTGGACAGTGCTTGAGGTATGTCCTCTAGGTTGTCCACTGGTCTTCACTTGCATGTGCACACATGTGTAACAGCATGTACACAAACATGTATATAACACACACACACACACACACACACAAGCATCTGAGTTCCAGAGCCCACACAGGCCTGGTATCCCCTGCCTGCACCTGCCGCATCCTCATGAAGCCACCTAGGAACACTGGGCCTTGGGGTGTGTCCAAGAGCAGTAGCCAGAGCTGGGCCCTGGGCAGTGAGTTCCTCTGCCAGGCTGGCAGGGTGCCTGGCCTTGGCGTTTTGTCCCTGGGCCTGCTGGTGCAGCACATGGCCCCAGCCCAGCCACCCCCCTTCATCTGGACCAGCTCTCTCTGTCCGCTGGGCCATCCCCCTGATGGTGCTGGCCCCCGAGTGTGCGGCCACAGCCAGCCTGGCCTAAGCGACATTGAGGCCTCCCTCTGTAATTGGCAATTTTGTCATATTTATTCACAACAGATCGGATTGTCAGGAGCGCGCTGAGGCTCTCCGGAGGCCCGCCGTGAAATCGGTTTGAAATGGCGTGTCAGGTTTTTCTCTCCCTGCTGAAGCGACCATCTGGTTGATAGACCAGAGGCTGGGCTCATACGCTGACCCGGGGAATTGCAGCTAAGCCGCTCCCGGGGGTCCACACACAGGCTCTGCAGCCCCTCACGCCACTCCCAGCCTGTCTCGTGGGTTCTGAGAGCTGGGCGGCAGGGAGAGACCAGAGCAGGCAGAGAAGATACAAGAGCCCCCCCTCCCAGGCTCTGAGCTGGCCTTTGGCTCTATCAGGGCCTGGTACCTTCCAACCAGCCTGGCCCAGCTGGGAGACAGCAGGATGAAGGACCAGAGATGGCTCCTGCCAAACGGGTCCTTGGTCTGGCCGTTGTTGGGCTTCTGTGTGTTTGGGCACATATGATCTTGAGCTGTGTTCACATGTGTGTACATGCATGCTTAGGCTGTGTGACCCAGGGCTACTTGAGCACCAGTGCATGAGGTTAAGAGATGTGAGCAGCTGTAGCCACCACCTCCACATCTCCGGGTGAGAAGAATCAGAATGCAACTTTTTTTTTTCAGTGCTAGGGATGGAACCAAGGGCTTTGCCCAGGCTAAGTAGATACTCTATGCTGAGCCACACCCCAGCCCCTCACTGGGGGATTCTAGGCAGGGGCTCTACCACTGAGCCACACCCCAGCCCCTCACTGGGGGATTCTAGGCAGGGGCTCTACCACTGAGCCACACCACCAGACCCTCACTGGGGGATTCTAGGCAGGGGCTCTACCACTGAGACACACCCCACCCCACACTGGGGATTCTAGGCAGGGGCTCTACCACTGAGCCACACCCCAGCCCCACACTGGGGATTCTAGGCAGGTGCTCTGCCACTGAGCCACACCCCAGCCCTTCACTGGGGGATTCTAGGCAGGTGCTCTACCACTGAGCCACACCCAGCCCCTCACTGGGGGATTCTAGGCAGGTGCTGTACTGCTGAGCTACAATTTTATCCCCTGGATTTTTGGGATGTGGCCTGGTTATATAGTTCAGGCTTGCCTTGAACTCACAATCCTCCACCAAAAATCTAATTTCTTGGTTACTTGCATGTAGTCTCAGATCGCTCTACTCCCCTCTCCCTCATCCAGGCCTCAGGCTCCTTCCCGGTTAGCCTGTCTACTCCAAGTGTATAGAGTGTCAAGGTAGGGGTGTGGAGGAGGTGGAGAGAGGGTCCAGGGGGTGGAGAATGGGAGAAAGAAAAGGAAATGCCTTTGGCGTACTGTAACTGGTCGATTGTAATTGGTCACATAGCCCCCCTCCACACATGGTGGGCCTCCTCATGTCACTAAGAAAAGAAAGGGCAGCTGGGGTCTTGCAAAACAGCACTGACATGTGTGCCATCTCACCAAAGCAACCCAGAGTGCTTTGGGGTGGACATGCTAGAGGCCCAAGCCGAGGCTTCACATTGGCTGGTGTTTGGTGACTGGAATGGACCTGAGGAGGAGTGGTCAGTGGAGGACACTGGGCAATTCTTAACACTGACAGCCACATCGAGAAGGTCCTGCTAGGCCATAGCAGCAAGAAATCGATTGGTCTTGGAGCAAAGACCAAAAGTTGTAGCTCAGAAAGGTTGTGGGAACCGCAGGGAGATGGTTTGGTTCAGGGGCCTTTTCCCACCTGTCTCCTTGTTGGACTGCTGGGGAAGCTGGAGGGGAGGGGAAAGGAGGGCGGGTACAGGTGGCCTGGCCTCCCCCTTAAGGCTCCTGCTCACCCTCCAGGGGAACACTAGCAGTTCAGGGTCTCACAGAAGATTCTAGAGAGGGTTTGTCTCAAGACACCCAGGGACAGAGGCTGGGGAGATGGCTCAGTGGATAAGAGCATATTTTAAACAAGCATAAGGACCCAAGTTCGAATCCCTAGCACTCACATAAGAAGCTGGGCATAGACGCCTGTGCTGTAAACGCTGAAGGCAAGAGGAACATTGGGCTTGCTGGACGCAGCACAGTTCCAGGGTCCGTAAGTGACCTTGTCTCAAGGGAATATGGTGGAAAGTGATAGAGCAGGACCAGATATCCTTCCCTGGCACGCACACATGTGCACACACCACACCCCCCACACACACACACATGAGCTAGGTGGACCATTTGAGGGTTCACTTCCCTTCTTCCGAATTCCCCCCCACCCCACTGGCTTTTGTCTCCTGTACATTTTTTGATACAGGGTCTCGTAATGTAGCCCAGGCTGCCTTTGAACTCACAATCCTCCTTTTCTAGCCTCTCGAGTACTGGGATTAAAGGCATGTGCCACCACGCCCAGCTTGGCCTGGCTTCTGACAGCCTGAGATATAGTTGTCCACACCTGGCTTCTAGTGTCTCTTTGCTGGCCACATGACCCTCGGCCATGAAGTATCTCTTTGTGACCCTTGGTGTGTGTGGTTTTTTTTTTTTTCTTTCTTTCTGTAAAGTCTGGGGGAATGGAGAAAGCCTCTGGGGTGCCCTGTGCATGTCACTATCCCTCCTTGAGCAAGCTGGCCATCTGTTCTGAGGCACTGAGATGGGCCGAGAGCCCTAGCCACTGCTTGGGTGAGGACATGAGGAGAGGCCCTGCTGGCTTCTACCCACTGCCCGCCTGCCATGTCTGTCTGGCACCTGCCCCAGCTGCCTGGGTGCGCCGTGGGTGAGGCTCCAGCTAGATCCTGGGGACCTGGTGGCGAGGGAGGGCTGGGCTCTGGCTCTGCCTGTTAAGAGGGGTTTGCGTGTCTGGGGCTCTGAGGCGGCCTTGCTATTTTGCTAAGGATTAAACGCATCCATAGCTCTTTACTCTGTGCCGGCCCTGGCTGGGACTCCGGTGCTCACTCAGCATGCACCGTGGAGGCTGCTAGCAGGGGGGCACATGGGGACAGCACTCTGGCACCCTGCCTCGTCAAAAGGGCTGTGGGTGGGGGCCTGGAGCAGATCAAGAAGGGACCCCTGACCTGTAGACCGCGAGGCCAAGTTTTTAGCCAGAACCCTTTCCCAGATCAGCCCTGCTGGCCACTGGATGCCCTCCCTCCCTCCTGCTCTCCCCTCAGTCTATATTCTCATCTCTGAAGTAGAGACTCTACTCTGGAGGGCTGAGAGAGAGAGTGGAACACATAGCCAGGGGCTTCCCATCACCTGCCTTCTCTTGGGGGTCCCTGGTCACCCCCACAGAGGTGCATAGAGTAAGTACGGCTGAGAGCTCTGAGCCGCGCATCTGAACGGGACCGCGCTGCGCCGTGAAGTACATGCCAGTCACAGAGTATGAGGAGACGGGCAGCACAAGGCATCCCGGCAACAACTCTGCTACCTTGACGACACGTTGACATGACAACACGCTGGACATTTGGAGCAAAATCAAATTCGCGATTAAATTGTTGTCTGTCTTCTCCTTTCCCTTTCTTTGTCGCTGTTTGGTTTTGGCTGTTCTTGCTGTTGTTGCCCTTTTTGGTGGTTTGAAAAAAATTGTGTGTGGAAGGGGAGGGGGTTGTGCGCGCACATGTGCGCGCATGCCCCTGTGAGTTTATAGGCACCATGTGCATGCAGACGCCTGAGGGCAGCAGATTCCCCGGAGCTGGAGATACAGGTGGTTGCGGGCCACTTGGTGTGGGTGCTGGGAACCAAATCTAGGTCCTCTGCAAAGATAGTGTGTGCTTTTCACTGCTGGGACACCTCCCCCGACCCTTGGTTTGTTTCTCTTTCTTCCCCACCCCACCTCTCTCTCTTTCTTTTTTGTCCTTCCCTCCCTCCCTCCCTCCCTCCCTCCCTCCCTTTTTCTTTTCTTTTTTTTTTTTTTTTAAGATGGGATCTCATTATGCAGCCCTGGCTTTTCTGGAATTCTCTATGTAGACCAGGCTGGCCTCGAACTCACAGAGATCCACCTGCCTCTGCCTCCGGAATTCTGGGATTAAAGGCATGCGCCACCACACCCAGCTCTTTCTTTGAGACAGGCCTGAAACTTGCTGCATAGACCAGCCTGGCCTGGAACTCAGAGATCCCCTTGCCTCTGGCTCCCACATCTCACTGAGACTGTCACTGAGATTGTCACTGAGATTGTCACTGAGACTGTCACTGAGATTGTCACTGAGACTGTCACTGAGATTGTCAGGCTGACATGAAGCCTCATCTCTCCCCAGTTCTTACCGGTAACATATTATTTTATTCATTCTTAGAGAATTTCTTTCACACAATGTATTTTAATCCCGTTCACTCCCCAATCCTCCCCCTAGGTCTACCACATCCCACCCCACCCCATGAAAACGTCATGTCTGTTTTCTTAGAGCCCACCAAGTCCACTTCATACCGCTCACATACTCCTGCGTGTGGGGCCAGCCACTGGGTTGTGGTTGACCTAGCTGGGGCCACATTCTAAAGAAAACTGACTCGCCTTCTCCCAGGAGCCAGGGGTGGAAGAGGCTCATGTCCCACCCCTGCCCCATGCTGGAATGTTGCCTGGCCTGAGCTTCTGCAGGCCCTGTTCAGGCAGCCACAGCTGTTGAGTTCACAAGTGTGGTGATGTGTCCAGAATTCACCGTCTCACTCTGGTCCTCCTTCACTTCTGGCCCTTACAAACATTCTGGCCTCTTTTCCATGACATTCCCCGAGCCTTGGTGTGTGTGTTTGTTGTGGTGTTTATGTGGTGTTGGTGTGTGTGTGTGTGTGTGTGTATGTGTGTGTGTGTGTGTGTGTGTGAGGTGTTTGTGTGTATATATGTGTGTGTGGTATGTGCGTGATATGTGTATGGTATGTGTGTGTGTGTGTGTGTGTGTGTGTGTGTGTGTGTGTGAATATGTGTCTGTGGCGTGTATGTGTATGGTGTGTGTGTGGTGTGTATGTGTGTGTATGGTATGTGGTATGTTTGTGTGTGTGGATGGTGTGTGTGGTATGTGTGGTGCTTGTGTGTATGTGGTGTGTGTGTTATGTGTATGGTGTGTGTGTGAGTGCATATGTGTGATGTGTATGTGTGTGGTGTGTGGTATGTATGTGTGGGGTGTGTGTGTGTGTGTGTGTGTGTGTGTGTGTGATATGGATGTCCATTTGTGGCTGATTACTCCAGACACTTATCCTCTGCACTTTGACCAGTTCTAAGCTTCCAGTTAACCACTGTCCACTTTTTCAAGTTCTTGATGCCAATGGCCTATACATAAGCAAGGTTGTCATCCTATAAAACCAAGGACCACATGTGCCCTTGTGGCTCCCTGTGGACAGCCAAGGAATACCTATGCCCTTGTGGCTTCCCATGGACAGCCAGGAATCATATATATCCTTGTGGCTCCCTGTTGACAGCCAGGGACCATACATATCTTTGTGGCTCCCTGTGGACAACCAGGGACCACACGTGCCCTTGTGGCTCCCTGTGGACAGCCAGGGACCATACATATCTTTGTGGCTCCCTGTGGACAACCAGGGACCACACGTGCCCTTGTGGCTCCCCAATGGACAGCCAGGGTTTCTGCTTCCTCTCCTGCATCTGGAAACTTGTTCCACCCTTAGGATATGGTAGAGTGAAGCTTCTGGAAGACTGAGAAGGCTTTGGCCTCTTGGTCTCTAGGACTCTCCCACAGGCACCCGGAGGCTCCATGAAAGAACTCTTGACCCCTGCACTAAAGAGGCCCCATCTTATCTGAGTGTGCATCTGTGTGTGAGTGTGTGCATCTGTGTGTGAGTGTGTGCATCTGTGTGTGAGTGTGTGCATCTGTGTGTGGGTGTGTGCAGATGAGTGCAGGTGCCTGTGGAGGTCAGAGGGATCCCACGCCCTGGGGCTGGAGTTGCAGGAAGTTGTGAGCCACCCAACCTGGGTGCTGGAAATAGAGCTCTAGTTCTCTGCAGGAGCAGTGTGTGCTCTTCTTCATGGAACCATCTCTTTAGCCCTTCCTTTTTCATGTTTTTAAAAATTGTATTTTATTTTTATATTGAATATATGAGGATTTGCCTGAATATATGTAATGTGCACCATGTGCACGCACTACCTGTGGAGGCCAGAAGGTGGTGTCAGATCCTCTGGGGCTGGAGTTACAGATGGGCAAACCACCATGTGGGTACTGGGAATTGAACCCTGGTCCTCTGGAGGAACAGCCAGTGCTCTTAACCACTGAGCCTTTGCTCAAGCCCTATTTTTTATTTTAAAAAATAATATTTGTTATTATTTTTAATGTGTATGTGTCTGCATGTGTTTGTGTAAGTGAAAGCCATGTGTTTGCAGTGCCAAAAGAGGCCAGAAGAGGGCGTCAGATCTCTCAGAGCTGGAGTTACAGGCAGGTGTGAGCTATCCAACATGTGTGCTGGGAACCGAACTTGGGTCCTCTGCAAGAGCAGGAATGGCTGAGCCATCTTTCCAGACACCCTTCTATTAATTTTTTAAAGTTAGTTTTTATTTATCCTTTGATGATTTTACACACACACACACACACACACACACACACACACACACACACACACACCATTCCCTTCTCTCATCCCCCTCCCTCTGGACCCCTTTTTCTTCCCAGTGTGTGTGTGTGTGTGTGTGTGTGTGTGTGTGTGTGTGTGTCCCACTGAGTTTAACTAGGATGGCTGGCATGAGTATGGACAGGATCGTTCACTGGCACACCAACAACTTAGCAGTGTTTATGTCACTGAAGAAAATGCCGCCTTCTCCCCCAGCAACCATTAACTGCCAACAGCTCCTGAGGTAAGGAAGGGCTGGGTTTCACAGGCTCCCCCTGCTCCAAAATGGACTGCCCACCGACCGGCTCAAACTTGTGTAGGTCTTGTGCAGGCCACACAACTGTCGAGTTTATGCGTGCAACAGTCACATCAAGTCCAGAGGGCAGCATTTCACGGCTCCCTCCCCACCCTCCAGCTCTTACATTCTTTCTGCCTTCTCTTCTGCAATATTGCCTGGGCCTTGAGAGTGTAATGCAGATATCCTATTTAGTGATTTCATTTGTCCCCTGACTCACCCTGGGGCAACTGGGAACTGCTGACTGACATGAGCAGAGGCCATATGGAACTGAACTGTCAGTGGCTGAGGCTGGGATTCCTAATGCCCAGGATCAGGAGGGATTGTGGCCGCTGAATCTGTGGGCAGCCTGTGAGGTAGTGGTGGTGGGTGACTGTGGCACACTGGTCCATCAACCCCACTTACTCTTCATCTCCAATGTCCAGCAGTGTCCTCCCTGGAAAGACGACACACTTACAGCCCCGGACTAGACTGATCATGGTAATTCCACGTCCTTCCATCTGGAGAGAGAATTCCTCTTGACCCTGGTACTTTTGAAGAAAGTGGGCTCCCATCACCTGCTGACTTAATAGTTTGGCGGGAGGAGAGAAGCAGTTTGGGAAGAACAGCAGCATGAACCCCCATTCTGCCCCAGCTACACCCCACGGTTCAGAACCTGTCCGGAGACGGCTCACCCGCACCTGCCATTGTACCTCACATCAGGCTTGTAACCATCTGCTCTCACTGCTTCTAGGTGTGGGGCAAGGACACCGGGATGGCAAAGGAGGGGGTGACTTCTTCCCTGAAGGCTGCAGTAAGAGGGGCTTATGGGAGGGTGGCACACCTATATGGTGGAGGGGCGGACCAGCCTTAACCTGGGTCAGACTTGGCCCCGCCCCCAGGGATGCTAGATAGTGGAGGAAGAAGTGACAGAGTCTCCATTACCAACCTCAGTCCGGCCCAGAGAGGTTCAAGTCTGGACCAAGGCTGCACAGCCTAGGGAATCTTGTTTGAGTCAGAAATACCTCTGCTCCTGTCTCTCTGGACTCCTTGCAGCAAGAAGTAGTTATCTTGACCCCACCAAGAATCTGGGTACCAGGGACAAATTCATACACCCCCCTCTGAGCCTGGGTCCCCACTGCTGTAAAGTGGAGTACAGGCTCCCACAAGGACATTCGTCCCTCAAGATGGAGATGAGCTAAAGACTGTGACATCATTGAGTCACTTGCCCCAGCTCTGCCTACTCCGCACCCAGACACCTCTTCTTGCTCCTGGCCATGGACACTTTCTCCTGAAAGGTGCTCAGGGCCCGTCTTGCCATAGTCTCACTTCCCATCCTGAAAACATGGCTAGTAGCTGCTCCATGCTCATTTTCTAAGAGGAAACTGAGGCCTAGCAGAGAGGAAGAGATTCTTGGTAACTCCAACCTGGTGGTGTGGAAAATGCTAGATGGTTCCTTACATCACTCCCCAGCTGGGTCTGGCCAGAGACAACCCTGGTGCCCACCAGTCCAGTCTTTCTGTTCCAGGACTGACTTGAGAATGAAGGGTCAGACCAGCTGGAGCCATGGTGGGCTGTTCCCTGTTCCTGAGGAGCCCTGCTTGGCCCAGCTCCTCAGGGCCTGGGATGTGGGGGGACCATTGATCTTCCAGGCAGGGGGCCATACACACCAGGCAAGCCATAGCCCCATCGACCGCCCAGTCTACACCCGCTCCTTCCATGCTCTGCTAACAAGCCTGATGGGCAGGGCGGCACGTGCATGTCTGTCTGGAAACCTGGGCTATGGTGCCTGCCCCACCCGGCTTATAGTGGGGACCGGTACCATGCTTGGAGGAGTCCTGAAGGAAACACTCAGAAGAGACATCAGCAAGACCCTGGAACCCAAGAATGGCATCCTAGGAAGGGATTGTCTCCAGATACATCAAGGAGCAGGTGGGAAGTCTCCCACAGGGGATGAGGGTGCACAGAGAGGGACCTGGCAGCAGCGGATGTGGTGAGGGATCAAGGGATCCTGGTCCGGGAGATAAAAGAGGATAGGATTCTCGGCAGGAAGAAAATGGATATAGCCCTGCTTGGGGGTCATTTCCTTGTGGAAATACGGTACCTCTGCTTTCCAGAGGTGGAGGGGGCTGAACTGCCTGAGAGGCATCAGGTGGCCCATTTTGGGGGTACAGGAGGGTTCTAAAAGACCCCATCCTGCATGCAGCTATTACAGCCAGCAGGTGGGGCTCAGGAAATGTCCCTGAGGGCCAGTCAGACATGCTCAGGACCAAGAGTCGGAGGGCCACCTTGCAGAGCATGGTCAGAAGCAGGAAGCTGGGCTCTCTCATGAACAGAGATTCCCCAGTATCCAACTGGACTCCCCACTCTCTGCAGCAATCCCTGCATCAGCCTGTCCTGTGACCTCCTCATCCCCAACCCTCAGAATGCAGCTCCCACCATCAAGCCCTCCACACAGCCTGAGTAGGCCCAGTTACAACAGATGCAAACCTGTTCGTATGTGTGCCCCAGCGCAGTGGGACTCAACTGCAGAGGTGACCATAGCTGCTCCTGCTCCCCCTCCCCCACACCCCTACACCCCTGTCCCTAGCATTCCCTCAAGGCCCAGGTTCTGCAGCCATCAGGGGCACTCACAGCCAGCTTAGAGAGAGCCAGAATGACAGGGAGCCCCCACAAGGACATTTGGCCCTCAAGATGGAGACGAACTAAAGCAGCTACTCCAGCATATAACAGAATTGCGACAGTTGCCCCGGCTCTGCCTTCTCCGCACCTAGACACCCCTCCTTGCTCCTGGCCGTGGACACTTTCTCCTGAGAGGTGTGCTCAGGGCCTGCCTTGCCATAGTCTCACTTCCCATCCTGAAAACATGGCTAGTAGCTGCTCCATGCTCATTTTCTAAGAGGAAACTGAGGCCCAGCAGGGAGCAAGAGATTCTTGGCAACCCCAACCTGGTGGTGTGGAAAATGCTGCTAGGTCATTAGAGGTTCCCTACGTCACTCCCCAGCCTGGGTCTGGCCAGGGGCACCCCCGGTGCCCACCAGCCCAGACAGGTGTGTGCGGCTGCCCTCTCCGATCGCGGCCCCAATGGCCTATAAATCAAGGGCCTAATCTTTCACCGTCCGCTGGCCTCTCTCAGGGCGTGATGGATGAGCGCCCGGCCGGCCGACTGCCGCGAAATCACCGAGCGGGCTGACAGCTCCTAAATTTGCCTGCTCGGAGTGTTGAAAGGAAGAATGTGTGTTTTCATAACCTACCTCAGTTACAATAAATATTTAAAATGCGCATTAAACATCCTCTCGCGCGCACAATCGGCCTCTGTAGCCCCGGCCCGCGCAGATTTAATTATCTTCGCTTCCCCCGCCGGCCGCGCTCGCCCGTGGACGGAAGGCCCCTGTTTTCTTAAACTCTCGGCCCCCCATAAATATCAGCCTTGCACAGCTGGGCCCAAACAGAAGCTTTTTGTCTGGCTTCTCTTCCCTCCGTCGGGCCTCTGGGTAGGCCTGGCCAGGGGCCTCTGGCTCCGGGGCAGCCCCCACCCCTACACACAACACCAAGGGTCTGATGTGATTCTGGGTTCTGTGAGTGCGTGCGAGTGGGGCAGAGTCTGAGGGTGTCCTGACTGTAACTTCCCCAGATCACCAAGGGTTTGGGAAGAGGAGACCCAGCTGTGCAGGAAGAAAGGCCACTCTGGGATGGAGCAGTCACGTCGGGTTCTTTGTGCAAGGCCAGTGGTAGACCTGGGCTAGTGGGTGTACATTACATGGTCCTGACCTTCCCCACATGGCACTGTGGAAGCTCAGGATGGGGGTGATCCCAGGCAGAGACGCTGCCTTACCATTTTAGCAGGGCTGGATAGACGGTTCAGTGGTTAAGAGAACTGGCTGCTCTTCAGAGGACCCAGGTTTGATTTCCAGACCTATATGACTGCTCACAACCATCTGTTACTCCAGTCCCAGGGGACCTGAGCACAGGCACCAGAGAAGCACATGGTGCTTAGACAGACAGACAGGCAAAAACCCCGTACACAGAAAATTAAAATAAAAATACTTTTTAAGGAACCCTGTAGGCAGTGGGTGAAATGGTTGAGTGGGCAAAGGTGCTTGCAGCCAAAGCCTGAGGACCTGAGTTCGAATCCTGGGACTCACACCATGGAAGGAGAACTCCAACACCACAAGTTGTCCTCTGACCTCCACTTGTGCACCATGGCACACACACACACACAAACACACACACACACAAACACACACACAGAGTAAATAAATAAGAATGTAATAATAAAAAAAATTTTAAAGAAAAGAACTGAGGGAACTGAGCCCCAGAGGAGGGTAAAGTGGTTTTGAGGGTCAGATCCTGGATCTACCTGGAGCCCAAGACCTTAGAGCATCATTTATTCAGGCTGCTGTCAAGTGCTTGCCATGAAATTATGAGGGCCTGAGTTCAGATCCTCAGAATCCACTCTTAAAACTGAATGTGGTAGCATGGACTTGTAAGTTCAGTGCTGGGGTGGACACAGACAGACCCTGACCATTCAGCTTAGCCTACTTGGTGATTTCCAGGTCAGAGAGCCCCTGTCTCAAGATAATAGTAATAATAATAAAATAACACGGTGGGGAGCACCTGAGGAATGATAGCAGAGGTTGTCTTTTGATCTCCATGCCCAGGCACAAGTGCACCAGCACACACACACACACACACACACACACACACACACACACACACACATACATTCACAGGCACACACATGCATGTACATTCACATACATACACATGTACACACACACATACACATGATCTGTCTCTGTCTGTCTGTCTGTCTGTCTGTCTCTCTCTCTCTCTCACACACACACACACACACACACACACACACACACACACACACACAGCACCTAACCATTCACCTTGTCTTTCCCACCTGGCTTTCCTCACTGAAGCTTCCAGAACCTCCACCTCCCAGGGTGTAGTTCTGGAGTCTCAGCACACTCCTTGGTTGGCCACAAAGGTGCCTGAGCAGATCCCTAGCTGACTAAAGGTCTAGAGACGGGAGGGTTTTGCTGGACCAGGCACCGGAGGGGCGTTCATTGGCTGTGCCTCTGGAGGCTCCAGACTGAATGGAGCTGTCTCTTGTGGGACTGGACCAAGAGGCAGGGAGAGTTAAGAGAAGGGAAATTCGGGGTCAGATGGCAGGGGAAATCCAGGCATCCTCCATGGAGGGACTCTGTTTGCAAGGACTCCACACTCCACTGCATCCGAGAGGCCCAGGATGGAGTGAATATTATGAGTTGGAAGTGTGGGGACCCCAAGCTCATAGCTGCAATCAGTGTTCCCAGCACATTTACAGGGCCCAAGAAGGGATCCAGGATCTGCTTTCCACAAGTCTTCCAAGGTAGAGAAACTGAGGCTGGGGAGGGCAAGCCCAGAACACGGTGGCTGGTATAGGCCAGGCTGAGTGACATACACCCATGATCCTAGCTTCTCTACTGGCTGAGGCAGGAGGATTGAAAGTTCAAGGCTAGTTTTGACTATATAGCTACATTTTGTTTCAAAAATAAAACTGGCAGACATAGTAATGTTTCCCACACTCAGGAAGTACTAAGGATTCAAGGATAGCCTGTGCTACATTGTAAGTCTCAGGACAACCTGGCTACATAGCTAGACCCTTGTCTCAAAACAAAGACCAAGATGTGTTCATATCCAAGCCCTGGCACTGTGGCTGTGACCCTGTTGGGGTGTAAAGTCTTAGCAGAGGCTAAATTAAAAGTCAGTCATGCACACAAATTAGTCAGAGAAGTTCTTGTGGGAACTGAGCAGTGGTCACCACAGAGACCCGTACCTGGTCAAAGTGCTGAGAGTAAGTGGCTGTGGAATGCTCCACCACAAACATCTCTACCACTCCCTCCAAGGCTCCAGGAGCATGATGGGAGAGAATGTGGGAAGAAGGGAAGGACCGAGGATGAGAAGGAGCGCTGTAAAATACTGGCTGCCGGACATGACGTGGTTGCTGCACTCATGACCTCAGTTGTGGTTCCTGAAGGTCGAGCCGTTGGCATTCCAGCAGGAAGTAGGGTGGACACATTCACCCGATCCCTGAGGTGAGGAGTTGGGGGCAGTTAACAGCTGCTGGGAGAGGGGGAGTCATTTTCTTCCGTGCAAGCCTCTGGTAAGTTGCCCGTGCTCATGCAAGAAGCCTTAATAAAACTCAGTAGGTCACTTAAGAAGGCTGGACATGGGGAAAGGGGAATGTATACGGAAGGAAAAAGGTCGAGAGGTCACGGAAAATGGATAAAGAAGGGTAATGAGGTTGAATGTGATCAAAATACATTCTAGAAGTGTCAACGAATAAATAATTTTTAAAAAACCATTGGTAAACCGGGCGGTGGTGGTGCGCACACCTTTAATCCCAGCACTCGAGAGGCAGAGCCAGGTGGATCTCTGTGAGTTCGAGGCCAGCCTGGTCTACAGAGTAAGATCCAGGACAGGCACCAAAACTACACAGAGAAACCCTGTCTCGAAAAAAAAAAAAAAAAAACCCAAAAAAACAAAAACAAAAACCATTGGTAAGTCTCCTGATCTACTGTCCTTGTAAGACTGGGAGACCTGGGGCTGGAGAGAGGGCTCAATGTTTGGGAGCACTGGCTGCTCTTTCAGAGGATCCAGGTTCAATTCCCAGCACCCACAAAGCAGCTCACAACTGTCTGTAACTCTAGTTCCAGATGATCCGACACCCTCACATGGATGCACATGCAGGCGAAACACCAATGCACATACAATAAAAGTAAATACATTTTGAAAAAACAAAAAAGATTGGGAGACCTGAGAGGTGAAATTTGGTGGTGGAGTGCTGGCCTGGCCTGCACGAGGCACTGCAAGAAGGTGAAGCCAGGCCGATCTGGAGGCAGGCAGAAGACACAAGGAAGAGAGCAGTGGGGAGGCAACTGGAAAGATGGGGCCACAAGCCAAGGGATGCTAGGACAGTTAGCAGCGCACACACTGGAAGGCAGCTGGATTGATGGGCAGGAGGGGGCTCCCCAGTTCTTTGGACTGGCAAGTAGGTAGCAGAGGCTGGGGGTGGGGTCACGACCCTCTGGAGGGAAGACTAACCCTGAATCATTTGCATGGCCCTAGGATGTGGAAAGTCACAGCTTTGCAAGTTGTTTCCAGCATTCCAAGGCCTAGGACGTGGGCTCAGCCTGAGAACTGATTGTCAGTCCTTTATTCCTGGGCTCGGTCATCCTGTGCCTCTCCTCTGATGGCTTCTAGGTGTCGGTTGATCTCCCTTCCCCTCTCCTCAGCCTTCCTTTCCCTTTGACTCTCCACCCCTTCCTTTTCTATCCTCTCTCCCTTTCCTTTTTCCCCCTCCCTTATTGCAGATCTAGGGATGGAAACCAGGGACTTGCACATGATAGGCAGGGGCTCTCCCATTGAGCCACACCCCAGCCCCTCACTGGAGGATTCTAGGCAGGTCCTCTACCACTGAGCCACACCCCAGCCCCTCACTGGGGGATTCTAGGCAGGTGCTCTACCACTGAGCCACACCCCAGCCCCTCACTGGGGGATTCTAGGCAGGTGCTCCACCACTGAGCACACCCCAGCCCCTCACTGGGGGATTCTAGGCAGATGCTCTACCACTGAGCCATACCCCAGCCCCTCACTGGGGGATTCTAGGCAGGAGCTCTACCACTGAGCCATACAGTTTATTATATTGCTATATTGGTATTTGAGGAAAGCCTGACCCTTCTATCCCTTTTTGAATCCCCTAGGCTTCAGGCTTCAGCTCTGTAATCTGGATCTGGCTTGTCAGAGATGCTCAATTAATGTCTACTAACTGGGGGCTGGGGAGATGGCTTAAAAAATAAAGGGCGGGGGGAGAACAAGGGAATCCATGACCGATATGTAGAACTGAATTGTATTGCAAAATAAATTAAAATAAATTAAAAAAAAAAAAAAGGGCTTGCCTTGCAAGCACAAGGACCTGAGTTCAATGATCAGAATTCACATTTTAAAAGAGCTGGATATGATGTTGCACTCTTATATGCCAGCACTGGGAAGGTAATGACAAGCTGGTCCCTGGGGCTTGCTGGCCAGCCAGCCTAGCCTGCTTGGTGGATTCCAAGCCAGTGAGTGACCCTGTCCCAATAACAAAGTGAATGGTGCCTGAGAAACTACAGGTGAAGTTGACCTCTGGTCTGCACACGCAGGTGCATACACACAAACACACACCTGTGCACACAAATACAAAAGGATAGATTAAGAAACACACTAATGTAATTCCTATGGTGCTACAGTATGAATTTTTATGTATACATATAGTAACATCTATTTTGTGGATTGGCCTCATCTTCCCCTATGGGCCCCAACTGATACAAGTAACCCTTGTTCATCTCTTTACTTAGTGATTTGTGTGGGGCGGGGCGGGGGGTACACATCTGCCTGTCTCTCTGGTGCTGGAATTACATGTGTACATTACCATGCCCAGTTTTTGTTTGTTGGTTTGTTTGACACAGTTTCTGGGGGATTAAACTCAGGCCCTGCAAGGCAAGGGCTTTACCAACTGAGTTTGATCCCCAGCCAGCCTGACATGATCTATTTTATTCTACGCTTCCAGCCATGTAGTATGCATGCGCACACTTAAGTTGGGGGGCTTTGGCCTCCTAAGGGCAGCTGATACCCAAGTAGGAAGGGAGCAGTCACCCACAGACCAGATTACTCCTGCCTCAGGAAGCCCTGGGTCTGCTATTAAAATCTTCAACAGAGGACCAGGGAGGTTGCTCAGTTGGTAAAAGTGCCAGCTGCTCAAGCTTGATGACCTGAACCATGCAAAAAGACAGATCCAGTGACACTCAGCTCTAATCTCAGCTTGCCCCTGGAGAGATGGGAGATGGAAGCAAGAGAATCACCCAGAACCTCACAGGCCTGACTAGGATATGCAGCACAGAAGAACAAACAAGAGAGACTCTGCCTCAAGCAACAAGGTGCAAGGCAAGAAGCAGCTCCCCAAAGTTGTCCTCTGAGTGTCACACATGCATTGTGGCATATGCATGCCCTTCCCAAAAATATTTTAGAAATATTCAGTTGATCAGAACTGGCCCATCAGACAGTGCTGTGGAACAATCCTGTTCTACACTATGAATATGTATGACTCTCAGTGGTTAGTAAAAAACTGACAGGATGGTAGCTGGGCAGGAAGTTAGGTGGAAAGGCCAAACTGAGAATGATGGGAAGAAGGAGGGCAGAGTCAGGAGAGATGCCAGCCAGCTGCCAAACAAGCAGGATGTGTGAAAAATGAGGTAATAAGCCATGAGCCATGTGGCAAAGCATAAATAGAAATATGGGTTAATTTAAGTGCATGAGTTAGCTAGTAACAAGCCTGAGCTATTGGCCAAGCATTTATAATTCATATTCAGCCTCTGAGTTAGTTATTTGGGACTGGGCGGTCAGCACAGGAAATGTCTGCTTACAAAACAGTCCAGGCATCTCACCAGTTAGTAGGTGTGGATCACATCTACAGAGCACTGCCCTAACAACATCTGGATTAACATCTGGTCAGCATGGGCATCTAAGACTCAAAGGTGCCTCTACCTGGTTCCTTGGAGGGCAGCACCTGGCCTGAGCAGTTGTCCTTCACCCCGGAAAGCCAGCAATCTTGGTGGCTGGAAGCTGAGGAGAGGCAGACCTTGCCTTGAGGAATCAGTCGGCAAGCACTGATGGCGTGCACACCTGTGGGACCCAGGGCTCCTCACTGTGACTTAGGAGTAATAGAGAAGAGCGTCGTCTAAGTGTGGAAAGAGCTCAGTCTTCAGATACAGAAGCCTATGGGAAATCACAGAGCCAGGGGCAAACTGAATCTGCACCCCTGTTGTCTCTACAGGTGTGTGTGTGTGTGTGTGTGTGTGTGTGTGTGTGTGTGTGTGTGTGTGTGTGTGTAAGCCTTGCACCTGGGATGGACAGAGAAAGGGACATCACAGTGAAGCCCATGAGCTGCCTGCTGGCTGGGGCAGGCATGTATACATGTTTCTACCTGTCCTGGCTTCCCACCTCAGGTGCACAAGACACACTCTGCCTGGCCACCAGGGGCCAACAAACTACTGCCTGCTATCCACACCTTTCTGGGTGCGCAGCCCAGAAGCTCACAGAATCTTGGGGCAGCAGTGACCCCCAGTTGTGGCGGACTTCCCTAAAGGGTGGTGGAGCCTTGTGGGTCATTGTTCTCTGGTGTCTTGATGGGTCTGAGGCATGACCTTTGACCCTTCAACATTAACTTTCTTCCCTCCCACCCACCCCACCCATACGCATTCTTTGTGAAATGTATCTCTGGCATCCAGTAAGGGCCGAATGGAGGCTTGTGCCTCAGGTGGGAGGCTGGTCCTAAACTGGACTAGGCCATGAGTAGGGTGCACACAGACCCCGTGTGAGTGTGTGTGCATGCTCAGTGACCTCCCAATGCACCGTGGGCTTTGAGCTTTCAGCACCCAAGATCTAGTAATGCAACTGAGGGCCCTCCTGTCCGGCCTGGGGGCTCAGGCGGTAATTTACATCTTCTTGCTTAAGGCTACCACAGCCCAGGGAGATTCCAAGGAGCAGGGGAGACATCGAGAGCCAGGATGAGAGGCAGCCAAAGTGGTACATACTTTAATTAAGAACATGTTTTTAATTTTGATTTTATTTTGAGACAGGGTCTCTTGTAGCCCAGGATAGCCCTGAACTCACTATGTAGCCTAGGATGGCCTTGAACTTCTGATCATCTTGCCTCCTCCTCCCAAGTTCTGGGATCACAGGTGTGAGCCACCACACCCAGCTTAAGTGGTGCTTAGGGTAGAACCCAGGGCCTTGTGGATGCCAGTCAAGCACTCTGAGCTATACCCTGACCTCAGGAGCATGCTTATAAACCACCACAATGGCATGACCAGGTGAATCTTCCAGCCCAAACACTGGCTTAGAGTGGAGAGTGGAAGCTGGTGCCAGCTCTGCCCTGGGTGGAACAGAGAAGGCCCTATTGATGAATACTTGTTCGCAGAACAGAAGAACCACTCAGATTCATGGGTGACAGCTTAGAGCCAGAGCTGGGACAAAGACATTGTTAGTGGGTGGAGGTCCTTGAGGTTGGGGTAAACCAGGAGGGCTTCTTGGAGTAAAGAACTTCCAACAGGCTGAGGAGCCCGGACTACGACCCGGGGAAAGGTGGATGGATCCTTCAGCTCATCCGGATACCAGTCCCCTGCTTGTCTGACCACTGGCAGCTTGCCCACAGGGCAGCTGAAATCTGGCGTACACGTGAGTGTGTGCCCGTACGTGAATGCACGAGTGCACGCGTGGGCCTCCCCGACAGCCGATATTTCACAGGCGCCTGAGCCAACTCCAGCTCCCGCCCGCCCGCGCCTGTTTATGAAGCGGAGGGTAAGTATTTAATTAGTCGCCTAATTGCCTGGGTAATTGGGAGACGTACTCAGCTCTCCAAGTAATCAGTTGAAACAGGCCTCGAAAATATCTGGCCCGATATTCATTAGTGTGGCTCAGTCGCTAAACAGTTATTGTGTTCGCTTCAGGACAAGACCCAGCAAACAGCTGCGCGCCCCGCAGCCGCCCACCAGCCCCTGCTGGGCAGCGGGACCCTCACAGATAGACTGACAGACAGCGGACAGTGCTGGGCCCTGCTGGCTGCCCCCCTCCCTGACTGCCCTGTGTCCTCCTGAGTCAGAGGAAGGACCCCCATCAGCCTGCAGGAAGACAGCATGAGGCTGGAGGAAAAAGGAGGGCAGGTGGCCAAGCCTGAAGGACAGGGCTGCCTTCAGCAGCACACCCCTTCCCCCCTCCCCCAGCACCACACTTTACAGTTTGCAGATCGCGTGCATGTCTACAGATCTCTTGCTCACTGTACATACACAAGGACCATGAAGGTGTCCGTTTTACAGATGGGATTCTAGGCAGGTGCTCTACCACTGAGCCATACCCCAGCCCCTCACTGGAGGATTCTAGGCAGGTGCTCTACCACTGAGCCACACCCCCACTTCCTGAGGCCAGAAGTACAGAGCAACTTGGGTCTCCCTGTGTTCAGAAATATCTCTTTACCTTCAACCCAGAACCCATTGCCCTGTGAGAGACAGGCCGGCAGTGGGGGACACATCTAAGGCCAGGGTCATGTCAGCTGGCCCTGGGCCTCACATAGAGCAAGAATGTTCTTCCAGCTTTGTCCCACAGATGTCTGCTGTGGGGACTGAAAAGCCACCCCTGTCCCCAGAGACCCTTCACTCTCCTTCCTTCTCTGCATCTATCCCTTTATCCACCTGCCCATCCATCCTTCTGTACACCAGACCAAACACCTTCCCTCTGCCCACACACCCTCCATCAACCTATCTACCACTCATCAACCCATCCATCCATCTACTTCTCCTCTTCCTCCCCTTCCCCCTCTCTCTATCCCTCTACCTCTCTCCAGTCCCCCTCCATCTCTCCATGCCTCCCTCCATTCACTGATTCCTGTTCTCACAACTGCTCAAAGATCTTCTAGGCCAGCACGGACTGGAGCTGGCACAGCCTTGAACAAATGAGATCTGCCTCCTCCCTGGTGCTGTCCCAGGACATGCCATGGAGGGAACTGTGCAGTGAAGGTCTAAGGAGGCAGCAAACCCAGGGCCAGTAGACCAGATGCCCTAGAAAGCAACACTGAACTGGAAGAAGTCTTGACCTAGTGACTTAGTGGTTAACCCAGTGAGCATTAGTGGTATGTGATAGGTTCACAGTGTTGTGCAACCAACACCTCTATTTTTTTTAGTAACAAACATTTTCCTCTGAAGGAGACCTGGGGCCCAAAGTCAATGCCAGGGGGAAGTAACTATGGATGGAACAGCATGTGCAAAAGCCCCGAGGCAGAAGGAAAGGTGGGAAGTTGGGGCTTCAGTGAGTGTGGGGGGTGTTTGGGTATGTGAGTAGGTCCAGGAATGCAGGTGCTCACAGGCAATTCCATCCTATCACGAAGCCTTCAGTGGGGTTAGGGGTAGATGAGACATTTAAAAAAACAACTTTTACAAGGAGGACAGTGAGCCCTAGGGGAAGTTCAGCTGCCTTCTGGAGAGGGAGATGCCAGCCTAAGGAAGGATATGATGTGCCCTCTCTTCACCAGTTGCTATAGGTGCCGACCTCTCTCCTCAGCTCTTAGAAGCCACCCGACCCCTCATTGCTCGCATGGGTTTGCCTATGCCAGGCACCCATCTGTGGAGTGGCAGAGTGGAAGCCTGTCTTCCACTCAGGTGACTGTGTTCCAGGTTAACCCACGTGGTTGGGTGCTGGGTTCTTTCCTGCCTCAAGACCTTTACACATGCTATTCCATTCATGGGGGACTTTCCCTCTCCTCTCCACCAGGCTGACTCTGATGCCCATTCCAGGACTTTGATTCAATGTTGTGGGACAGTGCCCATACATGACCGTATTTCTCTGTGTGAAGCCCAGGAACCAAGTGGTATCATCTGCTGTGGCTGAGCCATATTCTGTAATATGGATGGTGTCCACTCATCCTTGTTTACCAGGATTGGAAACAGACTCAGAAAATCGCTCTTGTGCTCCAAGGTGATAGTGAGACCTGGCAGAGATGTGATCAAGGAAAGGGGGTTTGTGCTTTGTTCTCTCATTCTTTCCCTTAAGGGCCCATATTTAGCCAAGTATGGTGATGCTAGCCTTTAATCCCAGCACTATAGGGGCAGAAGCAGGCAGAGCTCTGTAAGTTTGAGGCCAGTCCGGTCTACAGAGTGAGTTCCAGGACAGACAAGAGCTATATAGTAAGACAAAAAACATCCTATCTTTAGGATTGCAATATAGCTTAGTATGACCTCATGCCTTTATCCCCTAGATCACAGCCACTCATCACCATGCCAGGGTTAAGTGTGTGTGTGTGTGTGTGTGTGTGTGTGTGTGTGTGTGTGTATGTGTGTGTATAGAATGTGTGTACATGTGTGTGCACACATGTGTGGAGGCCAAATGTCAATGTCCACTGTCTTCCTTAATCTCTCTCCACCTTATTTTTTTGAGACAGAGTCTCTCACTGAACCCAGAGCTTGCTGATTCAGCTAAACTGACTTGCCAGCAAGCCCCAGGGACACCCTTGTCTACACTTCCCCAGTGTTGGGGTTACAGGCAAGCTCTGCCATGTCTGGCTTCATGTTGGTTCAAGGGATCGGTATTCAGGTCCTTATGCTTGTGTGGCAAGCACTTTATCCACAGAGTTGTCTCCCCAGCTCTGGGGCTTAGATTTTAACCCACACTGATAACAACCTCTTGATAGTCTTCATCAGTTACTTCCACTTCTCCCCTCACAAGACACACAGTGTTGCTCTTACTCGCTTCACAGAGCCTCCAAATCCATGGTTACTGTTTTGTTTAAATGTGTTGATTTCCACAAATTGAGACCATCTGGAGGGCTCTTCAATCTTTGGGCAAACTTACATTTCTGCTGCTGTTATTTCTCTGTGTGAAGGACTCCTTCTAGCTGTTCTTAAAGCCCAGATCCACTAAGGAAAAAGTTTCAGTACATGCTTTTAACCATAAAAATTTGTTGGTGTCTTTGCTTCGTTTGCAGGTTTGAAAGATAGTTTTGCTGGGTATAGAATCCAGGGTCAATGGATTCTCCAGTCCTTGCATACCACCTTTCTGCTGAGAAATCTGTTGTTAGTCTCACCTTTACCTGTATATTTGTCTTCTCTCTGCTCTTAAGATTTTTGTCTTCATGATGGGTTTTGAGTAATTGTTTCCCTAATGTTTCTTAAATTTGGGATATATTGAGATTTAGGAAGATTTTATTTATTTTTAATTATGTGTATATGTGCATGGGAGGGTGTATTAGTCAGGGCTCTCTAGAGGATCATGACTAACTATATACATATATATATCCATATTTATATACATAATGTATAATATATATACATTAGAGGAGGGTGTTAGAATGGCTTATAGGCTATGGTCCAGCTAATCCAACAAGAGCCGTCTACCAGTGAAAGTTTCAAGAATTCAGTAGTTGTTCAAATGAGGTTGGATGTCTCAGGCAGTCTTCAACATATACCATAATACTGAAGGAGGCTCTAAAGCTAATGAAAAAAATGAACTTGCTACAAGAATGAAAACGAGCAAGCAAAGAAAGCAAGCTTCCTTCTTCCACATCCTTTATATAGATTGCCAGCAGAAGGTGTGGCCCAGATTAAAGGTGGATCTTCTCACCAAAAAATATCTATATTAAAGGTGGATCTTTCCACCTCAAAGATCGAGATGAGAAGTGGGTCTTCCAACTTCAAATTATTTAATTAAGAAAAAAATCATTCACAGGTGTGCCCAGCCATTTGAGTTTTAGTTTAATTCTAGATGTAGTCAAGTTGACATCCAAGAGCAGCCATCACAGAGGGTATGTACACATGTAACTGAAGGTCTCCTCAGAGGCCAGAAGAGGGTATATGACCTGGAGCTGGAGTTAGAGGTGGTTGTGAGCCACTCAACATGGATGCTGAGAATTGACCTCTGGAGAATCAGTACATGCTTTTAACCATTAAGCCATCTCTCCAATCCTTATATTGAGATTTTAAAAAATTTTTTGTGCACATGTGTGTGTTTGGTGCATGCATGTATATATGTTCATGTGTGTGCACACAGGTATGGAAGACGGAGGTCCATGGCAGGGGTCCTCCTCTACCACTCTCCACCTTGTGTGTTTTGAAACAGGATTTCTCCCTGAACCTGGAGCTCACCAGATTGGCAAGACTTGCTAACCAGAGAGCACCAGGGATTGTCCTATCTCTGCCTTCCCAGAACTGTGTATGGCTATTTTGCCTGCATATGTGTCTGTGTACCACACGCATGCAGTACTCACAGAAGCCAGAAGATGGTGATGGGTGCCCCTGGGACCAGAGTCACAGGTGATTAGCCACCTGTGGGTGCTGGAAACTGAATCAGGGTCCTCAGGGAAAAGGAGCCGGTGCTTTTAACTGATGAGCCAGCTCTCCTGTCCCACAAGCCCAGCTTTTTATGTGGATTCTGGGGATCTGAACTCAGGTCAACATAGCAAGCACTTTACTGACTGAAAATCGCCTCCACCTACTGAGATTTCTGTTTAAGAACTGTTAGTTTTCATCACGTTTTGTACATTTTCCACTATTAATCATCAATAAAAATTTATCTGCCCACTGCCCTCTAGGAACTTCTCAAAGTTGTTCCAC
Organism: Peromyscus californicus insignis; assembly: GCF_007827085.1. NCBI lineage: Eukaryota > Metazoa > Chordata > Mammalia > Rodentia > Cricetidae > Peromyscus > Peromyscus californicus. Next base: position 34,133,032 of record NW_026294540.1, on the reverse strand, counting down.
AGGTAATGGATGCTCTCTTTCCTTTTTAAAAAATGTCATTGTGCTGGGCAGTGATGCATGCCTTTAATCCCAGCACTTGAGGCAGAGACAGGTGAATCTCTGTGAGTCTAAGGTCAGCCTGGTCTACAGAGTGAGTTCCAGGATAGGCACCAAAACTACACAGAGAAACCCTGTCTCTGCACACACACCCCAAAGGCATTGTTGTATGGTTTGATTCTGAAGTGTCCCCCACTTGTATTCGAAACACTTGGTCCCTAGCATGTGACACCATTTTGGAAGGCTGTAGAACCTTTAGGAAGAGGGGCCCGGTTGGCAGAAGGAGGTCACTAGGGGTGGGCTTTTGATACCCACTCCTGGCTCTTGCCTCTCTCCCTGCTTCCTGCCGCACCCTGATGTGAGCCACCCCCACCACACACTCCTGCTGCCATGAACTGTGTTGTTCCAACCCTGGCTTCCCACCATGCTAGACTGAAACCCTTTGAAATCCAGGAGCCAAAACAAACCCTCCTTTCCAGAAATTGTCTCTTTCAGGTGTTTTGGTCATGGTGACACAAAAGTAGCTAGCATAACGGTTCTCAGTCTTCTGGTGGCTTCTTTGTGGAGGCCCACAAAGGTTTCCTAGTGAGATCTGAGCTCGCTTTACCCAGCAGGGCTGCATTAGAGGATTGCTTGACCATGTATGTGGTTACCAGGAGATTGGAAGGGTCTGCACTTGGCTGTGCTAGGGGGAGGTCTTTTGCTCCACCACTTGGCATTCCTATAAAAGGCCTTTTAGAAGATACAGGAGGGGCCGGTGGATATTGATCCAGGCCCTCCCGAGGCTATCCTGTGTTTCTATCTGTTTCTCTCCCCTCTGTCTTTCTACCTAATATCTCTTATCTCTCTCTCCTCAAGAGTACCCTAGGGTAAAAGTAGGAGAGGTTTCCCCCACACTTCTTCTGACATGTCTCCCATGTTATTGATAAATGATGCCTAAGGTCATTCTTTTCCTAAGACATTGCAGTTTTCATACTCACAGGTTAGTTGGGGTCTTTTTTCTGTGCTCTCTGCATGTTGTATGAATGTGTGCAAGTGTGTGGGGGGTGTGCTTGCATATACAGATGCACGTGGGAGCCAGAGGTCAACATCTGGTGTCCTCCTCAATCACTCCTCATCTTATTTTGTGAGGCGGAGTCTCTCACTGAACCTAGAACTCTGATTCAGCTAGACTGGCTTGACAGTGAGCCCTGGGGACCCATTTGTCCTGGAATCACAGGATCACTGGAATCACAGGCACATGCCACCAACCCTGTTTTTTTAAAATGGGTTCGGGGATTTGAACTCAGGTCCTCATGTTCGTGCACTACACTGAGTCTCCCAGCCCCTTGCTCTCTTTTTTCCAATCTTTTCTGTCTTCCATTAGTTTTCTGAATGGTGTCTTTGTTTAATTGCTTTTGCATAGCTGTGACCCAAGTCTCTAATAGAAACAGCTGATGGAGGAAGTCTTTATTTGGGCTCAGGGTTTCAGAGGGCTCCACTCACGATCATTGTTTTAGTTTGTCTTCTGTCGCTGAGATAAACACTATGACCATGACCAAAATCAACTTGGGGAGGAGAGGACTCATTTCATCTCTTAGGCTACAGTTCATTATCAAGGGAAGCAAGGGCTGGAACACAAGGCAAGAGCTGAAGCAGAGACCGTGGAGAAAAACTGATTACTAGCTGCTCCCAGGCTCATGCTCAGCCTCTCTCTCTCTCTCTCTCTCTCTCTCTCTCTCTCTCTCTCTCTCTCTCTCTCTCCTTTTGGTTTTTTTGAGACAGATTTTCTTTTGTGTAGCCCTAGCTATCCTGGAACTAGCTCTGTAGACCAGGTTGGCCTCAAACTCAGAATTCTGCCTGCCTCTGCCTCCCAAGTGCTGGGATTAAAGCCGTGCACCAGCACTGCCCACTTCAGCTACCCTTTTTAAAAAGATCCCCCCGCCTAAGCCACTGCCCACAGTGGGATGCCCCTCCTACATCAACTAGCAGCCAAGAAAATGCCCCATAGACACGCCCACAGGCCACTGATGGGGAAATTCCTCGTGTCAAGTAGATGAGAATTAGCCCCTCCCCCGCTCATTTCCCCCTATCTGTTTGGGTGGAACATCATATGGCAGTGTGTAGCCACGTGCCTCTTCACATCATTGCTGACCGGTAGCATAGACAGAGAGGCAGAACGAAACCAGAGGAAAATACCCCAGATGCTTCCTACCTCAAGCCAAACCCTACCTCCTAAGAGTTCTAGAACCTCTCCAGCAGTGCCACCAGCTGGGACCAAGCTCCCAACACAAGCCTTTTGGAGGTACTTCACTTCCAATGTAACAAGCATAGGACAGTTAGAGGTTAGGAACACTGGCTGCTCTTGCAGAGGGTGGGGGTTTAAGTGAGAAAAGTCCCGCACAGGTTCAAGTGTATGGATACCAGAACCACCATGTGGGGAGGTGGGGAAGCCTTGATGGAGGAGGAATGTCACTGAGGGCGAGCTTTGAGACTTGATACCCTTACCCTAGTTCATGCTCTGCTTCATGCTTCCGTTTGAAGACGTGACTCCCTCCGCTTCCTGCTCCTCCCCTACATGCCTGCTGCTTGCTGGACCCCTCAGTCCTGATGGACGCTACCTTTGAAGCGGTAAACTAAAATGAACTCATCCTTCCACAAGGTGTTTTCAGTCAGGGTGTTTTGTGGCAGCAACAGAAAAGTAACTAACTCAGAAAAGCATGAGTTCAGTTCCCAGCATCCACCACAGGCAGCTCCCCACCACCTGTGATTCCAGTTCCAGTTCAGATGGCTTCTTCTGGACTCCACAGGTATCCACAGGCACCTACACTCATGTAGTTTTAGCACACACACACACACACACACACACACACACACACACACACACACACACACACACCCATAAATAAATAAAATTAAAGATTAAAAAGAATAGTCACAATGATTCAATGTCCATGCCTGCATTTTCTAACATCTATGTCAAGTCAATTCTGGGCTGGTTTACTTGTGTGTGTGTGTGTGTGTGTGTGTGTGTGTGTGTGTGTGTGTGTGTGTGTGTGTGTGTGTGTGTGAAAGAGGAGACCATGTCTTCCTCAGTTTCTCTCCACCTTGTTTTTTTTTATTTTATAATTTAATTTAATTTTACATATCAGCCACGGATTCCTCTGTCCTCCCTCCTCCCCTCCCGCCCTCCCTTCAACCCACCCCCCATTCCCATCTCCTCCAGGGCAAAGACTCCCCTAGGGATTCAGCTCAGCCTGGTAAATTCAGTTGAGGCAGGTCCAGTCCCCTCCTCCCTTCACCCAGGATGAGCAAAGTGTTCCTGCATAGGCCCCAGGCTCCAAACAGCCAGTTCATGCACTAAGAATTGTTGAGACCATGATTGGAAAAAATCCACCTTGTTTTCTGAGAAAGGGCCTCTCACCACATCTGAAGCTCATTGATTCTGCTAGTCTGGCTGGCCAGAAAATCCTAGGCATCTTTGTGGCTCCACCTTCCAACCCCGGGGTTACAGGCATGTGCAACCACACCCAGCTTTTAACATGGGTCCTGGGGATCCAAACCCAGGTCCCCAAGCTTGTGAGGCAAGCACTCACCCACCAAGTCATCTCCCAGCCCTGCATTTTCTGTTGACTGAGTTCTCACTGTGGCTCTGGCTCTGCTTTCTAAAAAAAAAAAAAAAAAAGTAACAACTGATTGGATGATGCCAGTCATTGAGAGCTTTACATCATTGGTTGCTAGGTAACTTCGTGTTCCTGTGACTACATGCAAGGTGCTTAGATTCCATGATCCTTTCAGGTCTCTCTGATTTGAATGGCGTTGTGCACCTGGGACAGATCTTAGTCTGGTGGGAATTATTCCTTCCAGAATATTCTTCCTGAGGCCTTGTGCATAGTGAATTTTTCCAGCATTAGTCTATTGAGAGAGACCAGACACTTCAGAGTCCCATGTCAGCAGTGGGCATTGTTCTCCAGCCCTTCCAGATGGTTCTTTTCTAGTTGAGTACTGAGCACTCAAGCTATGGACCCACAGAATCTCCAAGGGCCTCTCTGCCCAACTTCCTGCTCATATGCATGCTCATTGTGTGTGGCTTTTCCTAGGAAGACATGAAAAACCATATATTGACCCCAGGGAGGCCACCAATGGACCAAAGAAAGGATTCCACCCAGCTCCAGCCTAGCGGACCAGTGAGGTCATTGGGGTGACTCACAGGATTGTGGGGGACTCTAGGGGGCTAGCCATCTACTTGAACACACCCACCCTGGAGAGGGTGATTATGTATAAAGGTGGCAGCCCTGGAGTCCCCACCCTGGTCACCCTTCCTCTTCCTGTGTTCTCCAGCATCTTCAAGATCCTGGGCAGCTGGGCAGGAGGGCATGGGTGCTGGGGTCCCAGGTAAAGGTCTAATGGGCCTCCCCCTCCTTCCACAAGGAAATGTTGGCAGCCTTATTGTCAATCACTTGTCTCAGTTAGTGTTTCTATTGCTGTGAAGAGACATCATGACCACGGCAACTCTTATAAAGGAAAACATTTAATTGAGTGAGGTAGCAGCTTACAGTTTCAGAGGCTTAGTCCATTATCAACATGGTGGGAAGCATGGCTGCTGGGAGTATGGTGGCAAGCAGGCAGACATGGTGCTGGAGAGGTAGCTGAGAGTTCTATATCTTGCACAGACAACAGGAAGTGGTCTCAGATGCTGGGTGTGGCTTGAGCATATATGAGATCTCAAAGCCTGCCTCCACAGTGACACACTTCCTCCAACAAGGCCACACCTACTCCAACAAGGCCACACCTCCTAATAGTGCCATTCCCTTTGGGGGCCATTTTCTTTCAAGCCACCACATCACCTGAGAGATGTGCTGTGGGATGTTCTGTATGTCAAATGTGTTGCTCTGATTGGTTAATAAATAAAACGCTGATTGGCCATTAGCCAGGCAGGAAGTATAGGAAATGTTGGCAGCCTTATTGTCAATCACTTGTCTCAGTTAGTGTTTCTATTGCTGTGAAGAGACATCATGACCACGGCAACTCTTATAAAGGAAAACATTTAATTGAGTGAGGTAGCAGCTTACAGTTTCAGAGGCTTAGTCCATTATCAACATGGTGGGAAGCATGGCTACTGGGAGTATGGTGGCAAGCAGGCAGACATGGTGCTGGAGAGGTAGCTGAGAGTTCTATATCTTGCACAGACAACAGGGACTAACAGAGAGGAGAATTGAGGGAACAGGAAGGCAGAGGGAGAGACCTGCCAGCTGCCGCCATGACAAACAAGATGTAAGGTACCAGTAAGCCGCGAGCCATGTGGCAACGTATAGATTAATAAAAATTGGTTAATTTAAGATAGAAGAAGTAGATAACAAGAAGCCTGCCACGGCCATACAGTTTATAAGTAATATAAGTATCTGAGTGATTATTTTATACATGGGTTGTGGGACTGCGGGGGCTTGGTGGGACCTGGAGAGAAGCTCTCCAGCTACAGAGATGGCTTCTTAAATTCTTCCCATTTATGATACCTTTCACCTCCTGACACTCTTATACAGTCACAGGTGTGTAAGCTAGGTACATAGATCAGATATTGTTAATAATAAATATTAAGAAATTTATTTTAAAACAGTCTTCTGGTATAAACACAATATTTATCAATTTAGAGACAAAAAACCCTCAAAATTTCATACTGATAAGCTGTACATAGTTGGTTTATATGGAGAATTAGGTCATAGGGCTGGAGAGACGGCTCACAGAGTTTGGAGTTCGGTTCCTAGCACCTACATCTGGCATCTCATGACTATTGATTACTCCAGTACCAGGGAAATCTGACTCCTTTTGCTGGCTTCTGACAGCAATTACACTCATGTGCACATACACACACACACACATATAAGTATAATTCAAAATTTAATCAGTAAAAATTAAATCTTGACTAATATTTGATACTGCAGAACACAGCATCTTGGACAGTTTTCGGAATTGGTGATATTTTGACTTTATAATCATCAGTGCTGAGAACACCACTTCACATAAGCACACAGCACAAGCTGTCAGAAGCTTGTTTAGAGCTGTTAGGAATTTATTAGAGAGTCTGTCCTCACCCCAAGTCAAAGTTCATTCAGTCATTTTTATTATGAAACTCAAGTCAGCAACTCAAAATTTTTAAATAAAAAATTAAAGATTAAGGTTTAAAGTTCTTTTATTTAATGTATGTGTGTGTGCGTGCATGTGTGTGTGTGTGTGTGTGTGTGTGTGTGTGTGTGTGTGTGTGCAGGGTAAAGGTCAACTTTGGGTGTCTTTCTCAGTACTGTCATTATCATCATCATCATCATCATTATTATTATTATTTTGAGAGAGGGTCTCTCACTGCCCCAGAGCTCACCAAGCAGGCTATGCTGGCCAACCATTGAGTCCCAAGGGTCCGCTTATCCTTACCTTCCCAGCTCGGTGCATGTTGCCATGCCTGGCTTTTTCATATGAGGTCTGGGAATCGAACCCAGGTCCTCCTCATGTCTGTGCAGCAGTTTATCACCGGTACCATCTCCCCAGCCTGAGCTTTGCCGTTTTGACATTGTAATCTGACCAGGTGAAAAGGGGGAGTGGATTCCGTGGTCTGCTCCTTAGCCTCAAGATGTCTCTAAATGCTTAGAACAAAGTCCTGAGGTCCAAGTCATGACCGCACCTCTGTTCTCCCCCATACCCATCGAATTGTCTTCCTTCCCTTGTCAAAGCCCCACTTGCCCAGCCCCACCCCAGGGCCTTTGCTCTTGCTCTACCAGCAGCCTAGGTCACTTTGTCCTTGACTTTATCCAGTCTAGCTCCAATAGTCTACCCCGAGGTGCCCCAGAATCCCAGAAGGGCCTGGATTCACAGGGAGATCAAGCCTTTTTTCCTAGGAACCCTCAACTAGGGAGTGGACAAAGAGCAGGGTAATAGAAGAGAAAGAGCCACACAGTTTCCCCAAGGATCCCCATGACAGCTAAGGCTGGCCTGTGGGCCCACCTGCCTTAGGATGGAGAACTCCGGATCGCCAAACAGCTTCCTGCAAAATGCCCCCTTTAAACAGCAAAACTGGGGGGGGGGGCAGAGAGGAAGGAAAAATAATTACTTCTCAGCCCCTAACCTTTCCGGCAAGTGACTCGGTAATAAATAACCAACGCGTCCCTCCAGTGCGATCCATCAGCGGGAACCCCTAATTACTCTGGACTCGCAAGCAGCCGCGTCCAGGATGCTTCAGATAAATAAAAGATTAACATGGCCGGGACCCAGACCCAGGTGTCAGGGCCCCCTGACCCACCTCTAGAGAGGTTGGTCTGACATGGGGCACAGAGCCCTGGGGGCAACCATGGTCCAAGAAGCACACTAAAGTCATCACCACTGTCTCCCACCCAAGGATGTGTCATGGTGTCTTGGTGATGCCCCTGCCCCTGCAAGACCCCATTCTTTATCATGGGCAGTGTGGCCTCTGGCTCAGAGACCCAGGCCCAGCATGAGCGAAGTGCTGGCCACAGCATCTGCCCCTTCCCGCAAGCTCCTGTCCCCACCACAGCCTCAGAGTGACCTTCCTGAGTCAGCCTGGGAGTTCACATGGAGACCTGCTGTTGTGACTGCTCCTCTTGGTGGTCTGACAACCTTGCTGCCCAGCTGGATCTTTAGTACTCCACTAAGTCTTGAGGGGCCCTGCTGAGCAGCCTAGCTGCCCCCAGGACCAGGTCAGCCCTGAGGTGATAGGAGTAGGCAGGACCTTCTCTAATGCTCTCCAGATGATACATGAGGAGGCCGGGGCCAGACATTTGCCCCTCCCATCCTTCCAGCTCTGCTCAGAGTATGCCAACAATTCTTTCATTTTAGGGGAGGGTGAAACTAAGAGCTTCACACATGCTAGGCAGGTGCTCTACCACTGAGCCACACCCCAGCCCCTCACTGGGGGATTCTAGGCAGGTGCTCTACCACTGAGCCACCCCCCAGCTCCTCACTGGGGGATTCTAGGCAGGGGCTCTACCACTGAGCCACACCCCAGCCCCTCACTGGGGGATTCTAGGCAGGTGCTCTACCACTGAGCCACACCCCAGCCCCTCACTGGGGGGTTCTAGGCTAGGGCTCTACCACTGAGCCACACCCCAGCCCCTCACTGGGAGATCCTAGGCAGGTGCTCTACCACTGAGCCACACCCCAGCCCCTCACTGGGGGATTCTAGGCAGGTGCTCTACCACTGAGTCACACCCCAGCCCCTCACTGGGGGAGTCTAGGCAGGTGCTCTACCACTGAGCCACACCCCAGCCCCTCACTGGGAGATCCTAGGCAGGTGCTCTACCACTGAGCCACACCCCAGCCCCTCACTGGGGGATTCTAGGCAGGTGCTCTACCACTGAGCCACACCCCAGCCCCTCACTGGGGAATTCTAGGCAGGTACTCTACCACTGAGCCACACCCCAGCCCCTCACTGGGGGATTCTAGGCAGGTGCTCTACCACTGAGCCACACCCCAGCCCCTCACTGGGGGATTCTAGGCTAGGGCTCTACCACTGAGCCACACCCCCAGCCCCTCACTGAGGAATTCTAGGCAGGTGCTCTACCTGTGAGCTGTATCTCCAGCCTTCTTTTTACTTTTTTATTTCAAGACAGAATCTGGCTAAGTTGCTCAGGACAGCCTTGAACTTACTCTGTAGACCAGGCTAGCCTTGAACTTGTAATCCTCTTGCCTTAGCCTCGGAAGTGGGGAGGGGGATGACAGGCCTGCACCAACAGGCTAAGCTTTATCAACAGTTCCACACCTGGCATGTCAGGTCCACAGTCTAGCACCTCTCAACCTTGGCTCTGAGAGTCCCACCCTGAGCTGATGGGCTGGTGGAATTCCCGTGCATGAGCAGGGTCCAAACAAGGAAGTAATCTGGGCTGAGGGTGATTCCAGAGGTGACCTTTCTCCGCCCACACACTTCCCTTCCTGGCCTTGTAAGATGGGAGCAGACAGGGTACAAGCAGCCAACAGGCTTAACAGAAGCCTGGGCCCGTGTGGACAGCTTCCTGGGTGGGGTGGGACGGAGAGTGGCAGGGTGGGGCCCCCTGCCAGACCCTCCACAGGAGAATTAATTAAAGGCCTCTCACTCTGCTGCTGCTGAGAGATTTCTGCTGACCACACCAGGCTGATTAATATTGCATTAGCCTTTAGGAGGAAGGCATGCACTTATTAACCTGCTGTGCCAATCTGTCAGCACCCGGCTCCGACACACAGCATTCCCAGAGCGCAGAGCAGCGACCGGTGTGGCTCTGTCCCTTAAGGGCTTTGAGGATGCATCAGCTGCCCCTTCTGCTGAAACCTGGCCCCACGTGTCTCCCCCAGGCCTTGGGACTTCCAGGGGCAATAGTGATGTGTTCCCCATCCCAGGATGCAGCTGAGGCCTCTGGAGTGAGCTTTAGACCATTCATCCATCCTGAGCATCCATCTAAACTGAGGCCTAGAGCTTTGAGCTACAATGTCATCTGAGCCATACATGGTTGACTTGTACCTGGGCCTTACAGCTGCTCATAGCCCATGCCTATGCTGACTTGGGGTCGGTGGAGGGGAGTGAATGGGGATAGCTCCATGCCAAGGCTCTAGAGCACCTCAGGATATGACCAAATTGGAGTGCTGTTGACCTGTGCAGCATGGTGTAGAACGGGCTGAGTGTGTAACCTAGACAGCCTGACCTGGAAGCTTGAGATGCAGAATCCAGACTCCAGGCATGCATGGACAGTCCTGACCCTCACCACCAGCTGATGTTGCCTGTGGGGATCTGTCAGTGTTTTACAGGAAACCCAGCAGCATGTTTTATGTGAGACTGCCTGTTGCTTGTTTGTTTGTTTGTTTCAATTCCATGTTTACACAGGTTGTATGTGGAGTGAGCAACTTTATACATAGCATCCCATCAGCAAACTCTGGTGGGGTGGGTCCTCAAGAGGGCCTAGTGACAGAGGATGGGGCTGCTGAAGGGAAAGGCAGGACCTCTGTTATACCTGCACAGAGCCCTCCAGCAGATCTCAACCACAGAACCCAAGCACACTCCCCACAGCTTCCAAGAGACCACAGCACCTTTGCACACACTGCCGCAGTCCCTGAAGTCAATGGTTGTGTGAGAGGTCCCTTGTCAGTCTCCACTCACAGAGCTGTGAGGGTGGAGGGGAGACCCTGACACTCTGCCAGCTGTGCAGAGTAGGGGGGTAGATGGTGCCACAGCTGGGCACAAGGTGGGCACTAACATTCCCTACAGTGGTGATGATCAGGCCAACTGGGAACCTATGAAGGTGTTCTGCTGGTGCCTCAGTGGACCCACAACTCCTTAGGAGGCCAGAGCCGGGCACACCGGACAGTTGGCAAGCAGTCGATGGAACTTTTAACTAAGGTGAAAAGCGAAGACTTTCCAGAGCCTTATCATGGGGGCGGGATGTGACTGGGTAATTATAAATGGGCTGAATTGAAATCTACCCTTCTTTGTGTGCTTGTGTATATGTGTGTGTGCAGGTGCTTGTGTGCAGGTGCCTGTGTGTATGTGTGTATGCATGCATATGTGTGTGTGTGTGTGTGTGTGTGTGTGTGTGTGTGTGTGTGTGTGTTTATGAGTGCTGTGGCCAAAGGTCAGCTTTGGGTGTTCTATCTCAGGTACCTTCCACCTTATTTGTGAGACAGGTTCTTACTGCCCTAGAGTGGATCAATTCAACGAGGCTGGCTGACCAGCAAGCCCCAGGGATCCACCCATCTCCACATCCCCAGAGCTGAGATTCCAAGAGAGCGCCATCACGCCTGGGTTTTTTAAGCGTGTTTTTGCAATGGAAGTCAGATCCTCATAGTTGCAGTGGCAAATGATACTGAGTGATCTGTCTGCCCAGCCCAGATCTGCTCTCTTTAGAAGCTTCTAGGAAGGTGGTCTCAGCTGCAAAGGCAACAGAAGAGGGAGGGGCTTGCTTACGGCAGCCCTGTTTCTCTAGCTACACAGTAAGGAGTAGCGGGAGTTGACCCAGAGCGTCGTCGTCGGGAGCCTTACATGCAGAGTCTGCACGGGAAGGAGCCCTGTCACAGCAGTCACTGCCAGAGCCGGACCCTTGGTGCTGCCTGACTGGTGGGGTGGGGAGTCCTGGATCCCACACGTGTCGTCTGTGAGGGAGTAGACTGGTCCCAGCCAGGTGGCAAGGCCCACACCACGCGGTCAGGCCAGGAGCTGGGCCTGTAGAACACGCCAGCCCAACTGGGTCTTGCTTCTGGAGAAAGCGGCAGCGGGCAGGACTTTGCAGGTTCCTTGGCTAGAGAGAGAACCTGCCTGGAGAAGGCAGCATCGGCACAAGGGCCTGGCAGTGAGAAAGGTCAGTGGTCCAGAGAGGACCAGCTGTGGGGAGGGAGGAGGGAGGAGGGTGCTGCTCTTGGCTCTAGGTTTGGGGTGAACCTTAGGGAGGGATAGTGGATAGGGACTCCAGGGCTTTCTTCTGGGTACCTCATGCAAGGCTTTGGGTCTGTCTCCACCTTTTCTCCTAACTGGGCAGCCTCAAACAGCCCCCCAGGAATGGCTGGAGGGTCCAGAGTACAGGGGCTGCAGTGTTGGAAGGGACACCATAGGAGCTCACGACCGGGGACCCTCGGGGTGAAGGTCTCAGGGGCCTGTCACTCCTGCCTGCACAGCTGGGGTCCTGGTGCAAGCAGGACTAAAGAGAGGCCTGAGCCCAGAGTGGGAAGCTGTGCCTGGGGTCAGGAGGGCGTGCAGCGGAGACGCAGTGGCTGAGAAGGACTGGAGGATGGAGGAGAGGGTTCGGTGGGAGTGACAGCGCGGGAAGAGAGAAGAGGGGAGAGGAAGAGAAAGGAGAAAGAGAGGGCCGAAGTGGGGCCATGGTGGTGCACGAGTTTAATGCCAGCACTCGGGAGGCAGAGTCAGGCTGCCTCAAACTCTGTGAGTTCGAGGCCAGCCTGGTCTACAGAGTGAGTTCCAGGACAGCCAGGGCTACACAGAGAAACTGTCTCAGGAAGGAAGGAAGGAAGGAAGGAAGGAAGGAAGGAAGGAAGGAAGGAAGGAAGGAAGGAAGGAAGGAAGAAGGAAGGAAGGAAGGAAGGAAGGAAGGAAGGAAGGAAGGAAGAAGGAAGGAAGGAAGGAAGGAAGGAAGAAAGAAGAGAAGGAGAGGGGATGGAGTGAGAAAGGCAGAGGAGAGGAAGAGAAAGAGAAAGGGGGAGAAAGAAGATAGACAGAAAAGAGAAAGAGGAGGGAGAGAGAGGAAGGTGGAGGGAGGGTCTCCTAGTACTGTTCTCCGCCCCCAACACAACTCCTAACCGGATCATCTGTGAATCCAGCTCTCAGGCTGGGGTAAGGGGCAGAGAGAACCTGCTGGAAGCCCAGGCTGGGGCTCCCCTGGGTCCCTGCACAGCAAAGTTAAACTGCTTACACCCTGGCCCTGTGTACATGTGCCCACGACCCCAGCTTGGGGCCCCAATTGTCCCCACTTCCCCTTGCAAACGGCCCTGCCCTCTGCGGGCCACTGGCAGGGTGGCAGCCCTAGCTGGCTATGGGCTACTCCTGGCTTGGCCTTAAATGAGTCATCTAAGTCTGTCTTGTTTTCTCCATCTGTCAAAGGCTCTGCAGACCTAGAACTCCCAGCCATACCTGGTACCTCAGCGGTACCCTCACCCCAAACCTGGTACAGGTTCTGAGCTCTCTTCCCAGCCTCCCCTCCAATGGTCCCCCACCCCTAGGCACAGAAGAGGGTCTTTGGATCCCAGAACCATTCCGCAGCCCACTCCGGCCTGTTCCGGCAGCTGCCCAGCTCGGATCATAAACTCCGACTTTGATCTGGCTTTATTCCCCTGACCGGAAGAGACAGGGGCTCCTCCCAGGCCCGGTGTGGACTCAGCTCAGGACAGTTAGCTCACCCCACGGCTCCCCACAGACACCTAGATTCTGGGTCAAAATGTCCAGATGCCCAAGATAGGACCTAACCTTCAGCCCAAGGGTGGAGCTCTGAGGGAGGTTGGGACCAGCCTAGGAGAAAGACCCTCCTGGGGAGAGGACAATGCCAGACACTCCTGACCCTGGTCTCAAGGCCTGGGCTGAGCACAGATGCAGGAGGATCTTGGACAATGATGGCCCCAATCTGTCACTCCAGCTTGGCTGGAACTCCACCAAGGCTCCACCTGTGGGCCCTCGGGTGGGTGCCAGGGGATGGACTCCCACCAGGTAGTTTTATCTCCCACCTCACAATTCCCACTGCCCCTGTGAGGTCTGTCCCACCTCTGACTGGGAATGGTGACCCTTCAGCCTTTGTTTGGATGTGAACTGTCCTTACAGGCTCCTGTTGAACCCTGGATGCCCAGCTGGCAGCCCTGTTTTGGAGGTTGCAGAACCTTCAGGAGGTGGGGCCTGGTGAGAGGAAGTGGGTCACCAGGGGCAGGCCTTTGAGAGTTATAGCCCCATCCCCGGTTCCTGCTAGTCTCTGCTTGCTGGTCCACCATGGTGTGGAGACACTTAGCCAGACTCTCACTACCATGAGCTGGGCCACTCTGTCATGCCTTCCCTGCCGTGGTGGACTGAAAACCCCAGAAACCATGAGTCAAAATGCATTGGTATGACGAGGTTATATGTGTGCGTGTGTGTGTGTGTGTGTGTGTGTGTGTGTGTGTGTGTGTGTGTGTCATGCACTTGCCCATGTGCCAGGATATGCATATGGAGGTCAAAGAATGACTTTTAGGAGCTGCTTTGGCTCAGGTTCTCAGAGGGTTTCTATCCATGGGAGGAAGGCATGGCAGGGCTGCTGGATGCATGCGAGACTGGACAGGCTGTTCCTATTACAGTGGATGGAGAAGCAGGGAGTGGTAGGAGAGTGTGTCTGGGGTCTCAAGGCAGGCAGCGGCAGCCTCCCTCCTCTCCTGCATAGCCATGTATTTCAGGAGGTGGTCACGTGCCCCTGTGACCAGGACAAGAGCACTAGATGGAAGAAGACAGGCAGGGAAGAGGCAGGTGTGTTACTGTAGTGGCCCGAGAGACCCTTTAGCAGGAGCCTGGGTGCAGCTCCCCAACCTAGAGAGCAGGAGTCGCAGGGCTCAGGAGGTATCAAGGTATTAAGGTATTAAAGGAGGTATCAAGATTGCACTGGGAACCAGACTTGGTAGTGCACGCCTTTAATCCCAGCACTCCAGAGGCAGAGGCGGGCAGATCTCTGTGAGTTCGAGGGCAGCCTGGTCTACCTAGGGAATTCCAGGCCAGTTGCAACTACATAGAGAGACCTTGTCTCAGAGAGAGAGAGAGAGAGAGAGAGAGAGAGAGAGAGAGGAGGGAGGGAGGGAGGGAGGGAAGGAGGAAGGAAGGAAGGAAGGAAGGAAGGAAGGAAGGAAGGAAGGAAGGAAGGAAGAGAGGCAGACTGCATTGGACACATTTCAGTTTCCCTGATAGACTGCCTGATGGATCAGCTTGAAGGAGGGAAGATTTATTTGGGGAACAGGCCGGGGAGATGGCTCGGTCAGTAAATTTTTGTCACACAAGCGTGAGGACTCAAGTTTGGACCGCCACCACCCAGCCAAGGGTGTGAGCATGTGCTCACATCCCAGCACTGGGGAGGCAGAGACAGGAGGACTCGGAGTTTGCTGGCCAGCTAACCTGGACACATTGGCAAGTCCCAGATTCAGTGAGAAGCCCTGCCTCAAAGAAATAAGGTGGTCAGGGGGATGGCTTCATTGGCAAAGGCCACACAAGCCTGTTGACCTGGTTTGCCCCTCAGAACCCATGGAAGGAGAGAACAGGGGCACGTGACCACCTCCTGAACTACATGGCTATGCAGGAGAGGAGGGAGGCTGCCGCTGCCTGCCTTGAGACCCCAGACACTCTCCTGCCACTCCCTGCTTCTCCATCCACCGTAATGGGAACAGCCTGTCCAGTCTCGCACACATCCAGCAGCCCTGCCATGCCTTCCTCCCATGGATAGAAACCCTCTGAGAACTTGAGCCAAACACACCTTTCCTCCCTGCTGACTTCATCCCTGCACCCCACCATGTGACCCTGGGCAGCCTTGTCACCTTTCTGATATCCAGACTCCATACCTGGAACCTGGGGGCATTCTCAGAGGAGGGGCATGAAGCCCCCAGCAGGAGGCCACCAGCCTGGACTGGAACCTTTCCCCACACATCCTTGCTCAGTTGTGGGGTCCACAGTTCATGGGCACCAAGTGGAGTGACGCCTGAAATAACAAGGTCTCGGGACTTCGGGGGTTCACTCATCATAACAGAAGCTGGGATGACACAGGTTAGGAGACACTGGCTGCTGGAGTGTTCTTTTTGTTTTTGATAACGTCTTGCTACATAGCCCAAGCCTGCCTAGGACTCATGATTCTCCTGCCTCAGCCTCCCCAGGCCAAGGATGAAAGCCTGTATCACCATACCTGATTCTCGGGGCATTCAGAGTCACCCCCAGCTATGACGTAGGTGAGTAAGGCTGGAGCTCCATGCAGGCTCAGAGAACAGAGGTGAGAAAGAGCCTGGTGCAGGGAAGGCAAGAAGGAGCTGGGCTGGGGGTTTGAGCAGGGAGTATAGGTATGTGTGCCCTGGCTGGGAGGTCGCACAAGCCAAACAGCATATGAAAGACCTCCAAGGGTAGCCTAAGGAGCGGGCTTCACTCTCCAGCCGGCATGCTGTGGGACTATAAGAAAAGCTCTGTGCTCTCTGGGCTCTTGCTACACCTGAGCCCGTGAGCTCTGCGAAACAGGGCTTTGACCCACATTCCCTGCAGACTTCTGCCCCCTAGATTTCCTGGCTCCCCTCCTCCCAGTCCCCCACAGCTCCAGCTCCGTCTGAAATCGACATACTTCCTTCCGAGACACGATGCGTGTTTTCTCCGTCGGGCTTACAAATAACTTCAAATCTTACTGTTTTCTTTCCCTAATGAATTCTGCTAAAGCTATTACAGGCTCTGCAGTAATGAAGGAGGGTGGAAGCCGGCCGCAGCTCTGCTGGGCTGCATTAGCGCTGGGCCCGCCGCCACCGTGTGAGTGTGATGGCTGAGAATCCATTTTATTGACAGTATCCACCTGGGCGACGCCTGCGTCAGGACTTCGTGCTAAACTGGGTTTGAAAGGCGTTCCTGACCTTCATTACCTCTCTAATTGTGCTTAAGAATCCAGATTATTTCAGAAACCAAGTGAGTGCCCCGGGGAAGGACATTACATACTGGTCATTGATGGCTCCTGGATCTCTGGAGTTGGCCTGGGTCCAGAGGGTGATCGCTCTGTCCCACACACCCGAGCCTCAAGATGATTCATTTGGAGCCGATGGGTCCCTCCGGATCTGGTGTGGGGGGACAGAGCAGGACACACATGTGTCCAGATTGCCATTTTTGCCTATGAGAAAGTTGAGGTCCCGAGGTCGGGTAGACGGCTTGCTGTGCAAATAGGGCTTAAGGTCAAGACTCCCGCACCCCGGTAAAGAGCCAGGCGTGGTCTCTGGTGTGTCTGCAACTTCAGTACTTTGAGGGGTGGAGACAGGAGGGTCACTGGGGCCTGCTGGCTGCCAGCTCAGCTCCAGGTTCAGCGAGAGACTTTGTCTCAAGGGAACAAGATGGAGGACATTCGTAAGACACTTGACGGCCTCCTCCATCCATCCTCTTTCTGAATGCACCCGCACACATATACCACATACACACCGCACATACATGTCACACATAGCCCATGCAAACACACCTCTGCCATCATACACATATACCACAACCACACACATATATGCAGAGAGAGAGAGAGAGAGAGAGAGAGAGAGAGAGAGAGAGAGAGAGAGAGAAAGCGAGAAAGCTGAGGCACAGAGTCTCACAAAAGCTCAGTTAGCAAGACTCAAGGTGAGTGTTGGGGGACCCGGTTAGCCATTGTACCATCCACGGAAGCCCCATGAGCAGCAGAGCAAAGGTTTGCATGGCCTGCAGCCCCTTTGGCCTCCCTTAAACATGAAATGGGTGGAGGGTCCTCTGTCCTACTCTCCTGGGTCCAGGTGACAGAGGCTGAGCACTGTTTCTAGGCCGTGCAGCGAGGGAACACTCCCAACCCAAGGCCCTCAGGAAGCCGCACCTTCACCATACACTCTTGACTCTGATGACCTGCAGGTTCTGGGGGTGTCTGTCATAGTGGGGGACAGTCATTATGGAGGGAAATCAACCCAGTGCTTGCCTAGGATTAGTCAGGCTCCTGGCACTGACCAAGCTGGTCTGGATCCTGGCTGCTCCCTGACTTTGTTTGGACAAGTCCTTTCCCCTTTCTGGGCCTCAGTTTCTCCACCCTCAACTGTGCATTCCTGATACTGAGCTAGCAGGCCTGCTAGAAGACCAGACCTTCAGGACATTGTTGGCAGACATTGTTGGTGTCTGTGCCTAGCATTGGGGACTCACGGTGGCCATTCCTGATACTATGAGTCCCTCCCACCCTGCACGTCCTAGGTAGTGTGCCCGACATCACTGTCAGTGAAGCCAGTGGGCTATCCAAACGTCTACACCAGATGTCCTCGGTGTGTTAGAATTGGGGTTATGTCCTCTGACCCCCAAAAGCTTCTCATCCATTTCTATGTCATCCCTGAAGAAGTGTCCCTTCAGACCCTTGGCTCATTTAAAACATTGGGTCAAGTGTTTGTTTGGTTTTGAGACAGGGGCTCAGATGCCCAGCTTGGCCTCAAATTCCCTGTGTGGCTGAAGATGACCCTGAACTTCTGATCCATCTTCCTCCACCTCCTGAGTGCTGGGATTACAGGTGTACACCACCATGCCTGGTTTGTGAGAGGCTGGGGATCGAACCCAGGGTCTGGCGCATATGAGACGAGGACTCTACAAACGGAGCCACATCTCCAGCCCTGGTATCACAGTTCCAATGCCTTGTAGGCTTGTTTCTTCCCAGGTACAATGGGAACTACCGAGCCAGCAGAGTGGGGCCCCACAGAAGCAGGCCACTATCGGCTCTGCAATACACCCAACTCAGAGTAAGCCCTCCCTCAAACAAACTCCCTCTGTACATCCCAGAGGGAGGGAGGGTTTCCAGGGGATCCCCAAGTTTGCCCTTGACCCATAACACTCTTCTCATATTAATTATCCTCCTCCATCATCATCATCATCATTTGTAGTGCTGCTGAGCCACACCCCATCCCCTCACTGGGGGATTCTAGGCAGGTGCTCTACCACTGAGCCACACCCCAGCCCCTCACTGGGGGATTCTAGGTAGGTGCTCTACCACTGAGCCACACCCCAGCCCCTCACTGGGGGATTCTAGGCAGGTGCTCTACCACTGAGCCACACCCCAGCCCCTCACTGGGGGATTCTAGGTAGGTGCTCGACCACTGAGCCACACCCCAGCCCCTCACTGGGGGATTCTAGGCAGGTGCTCTACCACTGAGCCACACCCCAGCCCCTCACTGGGGGATTCTAGGCAGGTGCTCTACCACTGAGCCATATCATCAGGACTCTTTACTTTTTATTTTGAGACAGGACTTCATTAAATTTCCCAGGATTGTCTTGAACTTGCGATCCTCCTGCCTTGGCCTCTAGAGTAGCTGAAATGACTTTTCTATACCACCAGGTCAGGCTCCAGACACACACACACACACACACACACACACACACACACACACACACACACACCCCTCTGGGTTCCAGGCTTTAGCCACCACCCAGGGTCCAGGATAGTACGCCCCCTCCCCAACCGAGTTATTTACTTTCCTTCATAACCAGTTATGAGGGTCCTTGAGTGGCTTGGAGGGGACAGAAGGCAAGCTGGGAGAGCACCCACTGGATGTGATTTTATTAATTTAAAGTCAGGCCTACCTAAGGCAAGTTAAGAAGTGACCCCGCCCCCTCAGGCTGCACCAACCCCTCACCTCTCCCTCCTGCCCCAGATGGAGGTGGCCAGCCTGGTTTAATTAAATCCTCCACCATACCTTGGAGGACAGGTGGCAGCCTCGGGCAGGAAAGCTCTCAGCAGCTCAACACAGGGGCATTCCCAGAGTCCACCCTGCTACACTCCCTGCCTGCCTGGCTCTGAACAGAAGCCTGGATTTCCTTCTCTTCTTCCTCCTCTTCCTCTCCCTCCTCCTCCTCTTCCTCTTCTCTTGTTCCATTCTTCCTCCTCTGTCCCCTCCTTTATTTTGTGTGTTTGTGTGTGTGTGTGTGTGTGTGTGTGTGTGTGTGTGTGTGTGTTGGGGTGTGTGCGTGTAGGTCACTCAGGTATCATTCTTCAGAAGTTGTTTGTCTTAGTTCTGAGACAGGGCCACTCACTGGCCTGGAGCTCACTGACTTGGCTAGGCTGACTGACCGGCGAGCGTCAGACCCAGGGGTCCCCCTTGTCCACTCTTGCCAACCCCCACCGCTGGAACTACAAGTGTGGGCTCCACCTGTGGCCTTTTTTTTTTTTTTTAGCATGGGTTCTGGGGATTGAACCCAGGTTCTCAGACTTGAGCAACAAGTGCTTTACCAACGGAACCGTCTCCTCAGCCTTTGTTTTATTTGAGGGGCAGGAAGGCATGTAGCCCAGGCTAGCCTTGGGCTCCTGCTATTTCTGCTGTGGTTACAGGTATGAACCTTTGGCTTTTTTTAAATCAGTGTTTCTGGGACTGGGGAGACAGCGAAGTGGATAAAGCTTTGCTAGACAAGTGTGAGGACCAGAATGATCCCCAGCACCCACGTAAGTGGCCGGTAGCGATGGCAGCTCACCTGTGTGGTGAAAACTCAGAAGGCAGGATCTCCAGAGAAAGCTGCCTTCTAGACTAGCAAAATGCACAGGCTCTGAGTTCATTTAAGAGCTGGAGTTCAATTCACCTGCCTCGGTGAATAAGATGGAGAGTGGCCGAGGAAGAGCCTGTGAGCCCACAGACATGAACATGCATCCGCACATACACACACTCAGACACACTCAAAACATCATTTTCTGTTTAACCAATCAAAACAGATCCATTTTATTTAAATTGAGGGTTATTCAACTGCATGAAGTACAGTTTATATGGGATATAGTTTATATAGACAGTGACATTCACCCTCCCAGGACACCACCCCAGCCAAGAAGGGGATGGCTTGTGGAGTCACATGCTGCGGCTCAAAGCCACAGGTACCAAGCATGTGTGCTGTGACTTGTCTGACTGGGGGAAAGCTGGGCGTGAGAAGGATGTGTGGTGTTTCCAAGACTTGGGCCTTGAGCTCTCTACCAGACCTCGAAATCCTCCTGCCTCATCGCTGAGTCGCGGACACAGGCAAGGATGTGAGAAAGTGGTGAACCAGTACCTACCGTAAAACCAGTCAGATTGCCGGAAGTGCCTGGCTCTGCTTACGTGAAATTGCACAAGCGATTTGAAAACTTTCATTTCGGAGGACAAGGACAGATGCCGAGAACTAAGGGGACCAAATGTGGTTGGGGACCCTGTGAAGGACCAGGGGACACGCTGTGACAGCCCTGGGGCAGGTGGCAGGGTTTGAGCATGAGCCAGGGGTTACATACAGGGTGGCCCTGGAGCTGGGGAGAGGCTCAGTGGGCAGAGAGCTTGTCTTGTGTCCTTGTTCGCTCTCTCTTGCTGTGACTGGAAGCAATTCGGACAGGGAAAGGGTTTATTTTGTTTATAGGTTACACTCCATCACGGAGGGAAGCCAGAGCAAGAACTCAGGGAAGAAACACCCGGAGATGGGAACCGATGCAGAGGCCAAGAGGAAACACTGCTTACTGGCTTGCTCCTCATGGCTTGTTCACCTGCTTTGTTATAGAACCCAGGACCATCAGCCCAGGGATGGCACCACCCAGAGTGGGCTGGGCCCTCCCACGTTAATCATTAATCAAGAATGTGCTCAGGACCCATGGGGATGGTTCAGCCAGTAAAGAGCACGAGGACCTGAGTTCGATTCCCACTATCCATGTTTTTGTTTTGTTTTTAAAAAGTCAAACATGGCTGTGAGCACCTATAGTCTCCAGCCCTGGGGGATGGAGATATGAGATCCCTACAGCCTGCTGGCCAGCCAGCCTAGCCAAATCGGCAAGCTCCACGTTCAGGAAGAGACTCTGCCTCAAAATATGAGGAGCCACTTTCCTAGACCAGCATTATTGCCTAACTGCATTCTAGATTCTTATCCTCATATCCACAGATACCTGTAGCTCTCACCCCTCATCAAAGATGCTTCTTGCCCCTCATGGTGGGTGGTGCATGCCCTTAGTTCCTGGACTTGGCAGGCACAGGCATGTGAATCTCTGTGAGTTCCAGGCCAGTCTGATATACAGTGAGTTCCAAGACAGCCAGGGCTATGTAGAGAGACCCTGGCTCAAAAAGCCAAAAAGTGGGGGCTGGAGAGATGGCTCAGTGGTTAAGAGCACTGGCTGCTCTTCCAGAGGTCCTGAGTTCAATTCCCAGCATCCACATGGTGGCTCACAACCATCTGTAATGAGATCTGGCGCCCTCTTCTGGCGGGCAGGGGTACATGCAGACAGAGCACTGTATACATAATACATAAATAAATAAATAAATCTTTAAAAAAAAAAAGCCAAAAAGTGAAGAAGAAAAAGAAGGAGGAGGAGGAGGAGGAGGAGGCCTTTTCTCAGTTGAGGATCCCTCTTCCTAGATGACGATAGCCTGTGTCAAGTTAACAAACAAACTAACCAGCACATCGTGTGCACATGACGACATGAGTTCAGATAGCGTGTCCCTGGAACCCCCGAGCTCCTGTGGCAGATGTGAGGAGTTGGTGACAGAGGAATCTCAGGAAGCTAGGACCACAGCTAGCCCCGTGTACGTTTCAAACAAAGGCAAGATGAGCACCGACAGCTGGGGTTGTCCTCTGACCTCCACACGGGTACTGTGGCAGGCGCACCTCACATGCACACCTCCACAGAGGGGCAGACGGATGGAGAGAGGAAGAGGTACGGGGTCTCAGACCACTCCAGCTCTCAGTACCACAATCAGCTTTCTTCCTTCCTTTTTATTATTATTATTATTGTTGTTGTTGTTGTTGTTTGTGTTTTTGAGACAGGTTCTCTCTGTGCAGCCCTGGCTGTCCTGGAACTCGCTCTGTAGACCAGGCTAGCCTCGAACTCACAGAGATCTGCCTGCCTCTGCCTCCTGAGTATGCCACCACTATTGGCTCATATATTATATTATTATATCATATCATATCATATCATATCATATCATATTATTATCATTGTGTGTGTGTGCAAATGTATGTGATGTGTCGTATATGGGCACATGTACAGCACAGCACAGATGTGGCGGTCAGGGGACAGCCTTGTGGGGTCACTCTTCTCCTTCCTCCTCTGTGTGGGTTCTCAGGCTGGAACTCGGGCTGTGAGGAGCCACCTAACCATTTCTGAAATGGAACTCGGATATTGTGCTTTGACAAAAGAATGTCCTGGACAGGCAGGGTGGCGCATGTCTTTAATTCTAGCACCCGAGAGGCAGAGGCAGTGGGTCTCTGCGAGTTTGAGGGTAGCCTGGTCTCCACGTGGAGTTGCAGGCTAGACAGGACTACATAGTTAGAGTAGTCTTAAAGAAAAAGGTGGGCCGGGCGGTGGTGGCACACGCCTTTAATCCCAGCACTCGGGAGGCAGAGCCAGGCGGATCTCTGTGAGTTCGAGGCCAGCCTGGGCTACCAAGTGAGTTCCAGGAAAGGCGCAAAGCTACACAGAGAAACCCTGTCTCAAAAAACCAAAAAAAAAAAAAAGAAAAAAAAGAAAAAGGTGAAGGGTGGAGGGAGGAGAAACTGTGGTTGGGATGATGTAGCGTATGAGAGAAGAACAAAAATAAGTAAATAACTAAAAAAGAAAGGAAAAGGAAAAGAGATTGTCCTTGCTTTTGGAGAACATTTGTTGGGCTTCTGGTGGTGGCCATTCTCCCTGAAGCTTAATCTTAAAGGAGGTGATGGTAATGACAATGATGGTGGTGATGGTGATGATGATGGTGGTGGTGGTGTTGATGATGGTGGTGTTGGTGTTGGTGTTGGTAATGGTGGTGATGGTGGTGATGATGGTGGTGGTGGTGGTGATGGTGATGATGGTGGTGGTGGTGTTGGTGGTGATGGTAATGGTGATGGTGGTGATGATGGTGGTGGTGATGATGGTGGTGATGGTGGTGATGATGGTGGTGATGGTGGTGGTGGTGATGATGGTGGTGGTGGTGGTGATGGTGATGATGGTGATGATGGTGGTGATGGTGATGATGGTGGTAATGATGGTGGTGATGGTGATGGTGGTGGTGGTGATGATGGTGGTGGTGGTGGTGGTGGTGATGATGGTGATGATGGTGATGGTGGTGATGATGGTGGTGATGATGGTGGTGGTGGTGGTGATGGTGATGATGGTGATGGTGGTGATGATGGTGGTGATGGTGGTGGTGGTGGTGGTGGTGGTGGCAGTGGCGATAAAGTATCCCAGAGAGAATTAAAACATGAATGGCAAAGCACACCCCCCGAAAATCTAGATAAGCATTAGCCATTATACCAGTCTTGTCATTTTTTTTTGGTCAGTTTTTAATTTTTCAGCATTGTGGAAAGAATTTCAGAGTAGGGCTGGAGAGAGGCATGGTCAGAAAATCTGATCTTGCAGGCGTGAGGCTGTGAGTAAAGCCTCATGTAAAATAAGTCAGAACTCACGTAAAATAAGCCAGGCAATGGAGCACACCAAATGTCTCAACACAGGTTGAGACAGATGGATCCCAGGGTCTCACTGGCCAGCCAGACAAGCCTGAGCTGTGAGCTCCAGGTCAGGGAGACCCCATCTCAAAAAAGAAAAAAAAAAGATGGCCCAAAATTATCCTTTAGAACACACACAAGTCCTGTACAGACATACACACCACCACCACCACCACCACCATCTCCACCACAACCTCCACCATCTCCACCTCCACACACAGAATACTGAGGAGAACCCTAGGGGATGGTGCTCAGAGCAACCACTATGTGCTGACTAGCCCCTTTCCCGACATTCAGTGTCCACACTCTCCGGGCTCCGGGAACATCTTGTGCCCAGATTCATCATCTCTTGTTGCCTCTGTTTCCCCTCCTTGCTCAGTCTCCCCCACAGCCCTCTGAGCAAGGCAGAGTTATGTCATTGTGCCAAAGGCCCAGAGAGATGTCAGCACTTGCTAAGGCTGCTCAGCATGTGAGGGGAGTCGAAGGAGGTCTTCCGGCTCTGCCCCTGACAAGGCTACCTCAGGGATGTGAGTTTGGGCTCCTGTTGTACCCTGGACCTCTCACTCTCGCCCTCTGCTCACTGTTCTGCACCAGTACCCCGGGGGATCTGCTTCCCGCCATCTGCAGTGCCCCCGCCCTAGAAAGAGACACCAGCTATTTACCACGGACTCACTTATGTTGGTTAATTTTTAATAATATTGAAGTTTCCATGTGAGTAATTCAGGTAAATTATTTATTAAAGTGCAAGAGAGAGGGACCAAGACAATTATCAGTTGCGGGTGTTGCCTGCAGTGTGGAAAGGCATGCCCCAGAAGTGTGTCCACACACCTCAGGGCAGTGCTGACGCCCTATCTTCCATCCTGGTGGCCCCTGCTTTTCCTCCTAAGTCCTGTGTGTCCACCCTCAGTGATGTCTGTGGTCTCATGGTAACTCGGCTCCTCCAGTCCATCCCCACGTCACCCAAGCTAAGCCCCATGGCCGTGACTTCCCACAACTTCAATAGAAGCCTTTGAAACAACTTCACAACCCCCTTCACAACCTCGTCATGCTTAGTGTGTCCAGTTCCAACCACTCCTGTCCCCTAGTTACCTGGGTGAGCCCCAGCCTCCTGCTGTTCCCAAGAGACCCTGGAGAACACCTTCCATGTGTGGCCCTCAGAGATGAATATTATATTCCTACCTAGGGCAACCCCCAAGGAGATGTCCCCAGCATTCAGTGAGAGTGTCCTCGGGACTCGGAGGGAGTTCCCCTGTATCAGTGGGAGTGTCTCAGCATCAATGCACGGTCCCATCACACAGTCATTGTGACACCAGCACTTAGTGGGTGTGTCCCAGGAGAGGTGAGCATGTATTCATCTCTTGTGTATCCCCAGCACTCTAAGTATGCCGCTCAGGCAGGAAAGGGTTGTAGGGCCTGAGTTATGAGTAAGGGACCCAGAGGGGCAGGCTGGTGGCACAGGGCATGCAGAGTGGAGGAGGGACTTAAAGAACTGAAGCCTAGGAGAGGGTCTAGGTACTTTGGCCTTGGCTGAGTGGGAGGGTTAAGCTGAGATGCAAGGCGATGAGTGGAGGGGGGGCTGCCCCACCCCTTTGTAGACCTTTGGTCCTTGGCTGCCACTGGGCCCCTCGGGCCCCTCCCCCCTTCTCATCATGATACATTTCTGAGGACCATGAA
Organism: Peromyscus californicus insignis; assembly: GCF_007827085.1. Lineage (NCBI taxonomy): Eukaryota > Metazoa > Chordata > Mammalia > Rodentia > Cricetidae > Peromyscus > Peromyscus californicus. Next base: position 34,107,738 of record NW_026294540.1, on the reverse strand, counting down.
TCCAGGAAACCATCCCCAAATGCTGCTTACGTTCTGGCCCTCTAGGGAGAGGTCGCTCTCATTTACTCAATTCCGACCCATGCACCCCACCTGCTCCTCCTGCCGTCCGGGGACTGCAGCTCTCCAGCGCCAGGCTGTGCCTGCAATCACTACATCGGCACCCCACCCAGCTAGTGGCTTGATGCCCTTAATCACCAGCATCCAGGCAGCTGGGTGCACCAGGTGGCTTTACACTAATTAAAGCGGAGGGGGCGTCACCAGCCCCCACACAGGCCCATCAGGCAAGCCGGAAGCTCTCAGCCACGGCAGTTCCGGGTCATTCCTGAACTACAGAAGTGACCAGGTTGATGACAGGCTGTGACAAGGAGGGGGCTTCTCAGCCAGGAAGGTGATGGAGCATGATGTCACCCGGAGACAGAGACCCAACACTCTTCTAAGGAAAAAAAATGTGAGCCCTCTTAAGGGAATATTCGAGGCTTAGACGAACAAAGTAACAACCCATAGTGCAGCAGCTTTGGCCCTCCTGGCTCCCAACATCTGGCAGATGTTGTGAGGTATGAGGAAAATGAGGCATGGGGGCCCCTGAAGACCCCTGTTTGGGTCCCTTCTATATGATCCTAGACCATCAATCAGACCCAGAATAGAAGCCAACAATAAAGATATCCCTGGACCCCAGACCTGGCTGGAGCCTAGGAATCTCTCATCGCCCAGTCCAGGCCTGAACATCACCGTGGGGACATTTCTATTTTCATCATATGGCCAGGGGGATACGGGGTGGCTGAGCTGGCATCTGCAATGTTAGACAGGGCTGGTGGGGGGTGACTCCCAGTGCCACACCCCCAGAAGAGTTTCTGAGATAACAGCCAGCTGAAGAAGGGTCTGGAAGCCATCGGGGAAGCCTGGGTGAGGACCTGGTTCTCCTGGGAGTTAGGAGCAACTCACAGGAACCTCATCCTGGGACTCCTGCCTCCCTGCCTGGTTCCCAGGACAGCTAGTGACTAGTCCCTCAGCTGGATCCAGGCTTCCCTGCACCTGCTGAGCATGAGGCCACTCTCTGAACACCTGCAAGTTGGGACTGAAGCTAGAGTTTACTTCTGGCCTCCCTGGGTTTCACAGATCCATGGCCCTTGGTGGTCTTATCCACGAGGTTCATGTGGTGCAGGGTTCAAGTGCGTGTTCAGAGTCCAGCCCAGGCAATCCAATTCCGCTCCCTGAAGTGTACTAGGGGACCCAGAGTCCTTCCACCCTGTAGCTGAGGGAAGAGAGCCTGGAGGATGATCAACAAGGCCCTGTCACCAACAAAGCACCCCCACTCAGAGAGGAAGTGTGGGCGGTCACAGATATGCCACTGATCCATTCATCCCCTGCTACCTCCCAACACATCTTTTGGGGAGCCTTGGCTGGCCTCTCCTTCAAGAAACGTCGCTGTGAAAAGTCGGCTTATGTGTTTGATTTAATCGTGAACCAATGATTTTTGCAAAGCGGGGCATGACCCCGGTCATTTTGTGAAAATGAATTGCCTGGGAAATGGAAATTGTCACTTTATTATGGGATTTAAAAAATTCAATCCCAATTGAATAACGATGTGAGGAAGGCCAGCCTGTGTCCTTCCTTCTCCCTCTTATTAATGAATTAGGATCCATGGAGAAGTGGGTAGGATTGCTAAACAGTATTCACTTGCCTGCTCTAGACAGGGTGGTCTCCGGTGGAGGGGCATCTCACCTCCCCACCTCCCCTTCCCCTCCAGAGAGCATCTCAGACCTCAGACCTCTTCAAGATCCTGGGACACAGTACCACAAATCCTATCTCCGTGCCTTTGCCCAGGCTGTCCCTGCCCAGAAAGACAATCCCATGGAAGCCACTGGCATCTTTCCCTCAGGCATGCTCTGGGTAGAGCCCAGTCCTTGGGGCTGAGTGTGCAGCCCTGTTCTGGGCAGGGTTAGGTTCAATGGTCAGACAGTGAGGCCCCCACCATCATCCATCACACTGGGGAGCTGGGCTCTCAGACATGCTCCATCCCGTGGGGCTGGGCACAAAGAGAGTGGTGGAGCCACAAGCTGGTTCCCAGTCACCAGTGATGCCACAGGCTGGTTCCCATGTCACCAGTGATGATGCCACAGGCTGGTTCCCATGTCACCAGTGATGATGCCACAGGCTGGTTCCCATGTCACCAGTGATGATGCCACAGGCTGGTTCCCATGTCACCAGTGATGATGCCACAGGCTGGTTCCCATGTCACCAGTGATGCCACAGGCTGGTTCCCATGTCACCAGTGATGATGCCACAAGCTGGTTCCCAGTCACCAGTGATGATGACACAGGCTGGTTTCCATGTCACCAGTGATGATGGCACAGGCTGGTTCCCATGTCACCAGTGATGCTTCTCTATTCAATCCTCCTCACCTGTAGTTGAGGGCCCCAATTCCAAGTGCCAACCAGCTGCGGAGCGACAAGTCTTGGAGGGGGCGTGATAGGCATGTTTGTCAATCCTCAGGTGAAGAGGAAGAGGATCAGTAGTTCAAAGCTACCCTGGGCTACAGAGGAAGACACTGTTTCAACACAAGAAGGAAGGGGGGAGGGGAGGAAGAGAGAAAAGGAGAGGAAGGAAAAATTTGAAAAAAAACATGTGTACTAAATATATATGGCCTTTCTTTTCCTTCCCTCTCTCCCTCCCTCTCTTTCTTCCTTCCTCCCTCCCTCCCTCCCTCCCTTTCTTTCTTTCTTTCTTTCTCCTTCCTTCCTTCCTTCCTTCCTTCCTTCCTTCCTTCCTTCCTTTGTGAGACAAGACCTTATGTAGCCCAGACTGGCCATAAAATTCACCAGGTAGCCAAGGATGATCCTGAATCCCCTGGTCATCTTGCCTCCAGTCCCCTGAGCACTGGGATTGCAGGCATGCACCACCACACCCGGGTTTCGTGGTGCTGGAGATGAAGGCCAAGGCTTGGGCACGTAAGGTCATCACCCTACCCGCTGAACCACATTCCCAGCCCCAGACTCATCTTTTTTTCTTGTCATATTCCCTAAACCACACAGAATGACAGCTACTTACATGTCAAGCTTACTATGTGGGGGATTACAAATCATCAGAGATTATTTAAAATCTGAGGAGGGACAGGCAGGAGTTATATGCAGATATAATGTCATTTTGTATGAGGGTCTGAAGTATCTGTACCCAAGGAGATTCTAGAACCATCCCACAATGGCACCAAGTACTGATGTATATATATGCATACATGCAGGCATGCCTGGCATGGGTGCATGTGTGTGTGCATGCATGCGTGTGTGTGTGTGTGTGTGTGTGTGTGTGTGTGTGTGTGTGTGTGTGTGTACAGTGTGATAAAAGTATAGAGCACAAGCTTGGAGAGATGGCTTAGTAGTTAAGAGCACTTGCTGCTGTTGAAGAAAACCTTAGTTTGGTTCCCAGCATGCATGTCTAACAGTTCACAACAGCCTGTAACTCCAGTTACAGGAGACTCCTATGCCCTCCTCGACCCCTGTGGGCACTACACTCATGCACATATATAGACCAACACAACCAAAAATAATTTTTTAAACACAGGTTCTGCCTCCCCCTATTGTATTTTTATCTACCTTGGAGATGATCACATAGCACATCCTTCCCTGTGTCTCCCTGTGAGATGACTGTCACATTAGGCACTTGGACAGGGTCCCTGGCCTGGATCCCCAATCTACAGCACAGATTCCCGAGGAATCTGATTGGCCACGGAAGAAAGGGCTCAGCGTGGGGGGGGGGGATTGTTGCACAAGCATGAAGACCTGAGTTTAATCCCCAGCACCCACATAAAAAATATGGGCACAGTGGCCCTCGCTTGTTATCCCAGCCTTGGAGAGGTGGAGACAGGATACCCGAGGCTCACTGGCTAGGTTATAGTGAGTAGCACTGCCTCAAAAAACATGGTGGATGATGCTGAGAGACCACTAAGGTTGCCTTCTGGCCTTCTCTCTCTCTCCCTCCCTCTCTGTCTGTCTCTCTGTCTCTCTCTGTTTGTCTCTGTCTGTCTCTCTCTCTCTGATTAGCACTGGCCCACTGGGAAAAACAGTAAACGTTCTCATGAAGAAAATGGGAGGTGGGGGCTGGAGAGACAGCTCGGCAATTAAGAGCGCTGGCTACTCTTGCAGAGGACCCATGTTTGGTTTCCATCTCCCAGGGGCTCACAACCATCTGTAACTCCATTTCCAGGTTGATCTGATGCCCTCTCCTGACCTCTACAGGCACGAGGCATACACACAGTGAAGAGACATACACGTTGGCAAAACACTCATATCCATAAAACAAAATAAACCTTTTTTAAAAAATCTCTAAAAAGAGAGTAGGGGTCTCCCCAACTGTAAGGATGCAGGATGAAGACCCCCCAGACATCACCCTGTGATCTCCAAGTTAGAGAACTGTGTCTCTTTGGGGGTGATCCTGGTGGCAGAGGATGAGGCTGGCCTGTGGGAGTTGGGACCGGATGGGGGGGTAGGGCTGACTGGAGAGCTGGGCGCCCTATCCTCAAGGTTGCAAAGTAAAGCTGTCCCTTTCTGTGGGGACTGCAAACACATGTGCTCTGTGGGAGAAAATGACAACATATTCATTTCTGGGTGGGACACCCCCAAACAGCTGCCCAGCTCCCCTGGTACTGATGGTAGTTGACACTGATTTTGCCCCCCTCTTGGCATCAGCTCTTGCATCTGTAAAATGGGCTTGACTCTCAGCCTCCTCCCTCCTCTGCTGCCTTCTGTCCCCCACCGATACACATCCACCACTGCCCCCTGTCACTGTGCCCAGTTGCCAAGGATTGGCATTTACAAGGATGTCCTGGCCAGGCCAAGTTGCCAGGGCCCCTCTGGGCAGGAAGTGGGGCCTCATTTATTGTTTTCCTGAGCGAGATATTCACAGGGTCCCAGCAGTGCATACCAAGCAGAGCAGGTGCGGGAGGGCGGGAGGTGTTGCCATCAGCAGAACAAAATAATTAAAAGAGGATTCGGGGATCAGACAGACTGTGGCGAGGGGCGGCCGGCACTTAACTCTTCCCAGGCCGGGCTGCAGAAGGACCAGGCTACGGGCAGGAAGGTTGGGCAGCAGCTGGGCAGGATCGTGCACTGAGTATCCAGGCCCCGTGGGAAGATGAGTAGGAAGCCCCTCCTGTCATGTCCTCACTTTGGCCGGCGTCCTGTGGGGTTGGTGCTTAACCCCAGCATTTCCTCTGAGCTGCGTAGCCACTGTGGGCTTCTCTGTGTTTGTTTGTTTGTTTGTTTGTTTGTTTGAGGACTGGGAATGGAACCCAAGGCTTGACACATACTATGCAGGCATTCTATCACCGAGCCACGCCCTCCAACTTTTCTCGGGGGGGATTCTAGGCAGGCACTCCTGATGTGTCACATCCTCTGGCATCTACCAGGGTGTTCTAGGGAAGTACTCTACCACTGTCTTCCATCCCCAGCCATCCTTTTGCTTTTATTTGACATAGGTCCTTACTCCAGGCAGGCCTTGAACTTCTAATACTCAGCCCCGAGAGGCCTGAGATGGCAGGCCTGCACATCACCCATCCCCACCCACCCCCCGGCTCTGACCACTCTTGACTTCTGCTCCATCTGCTTCACCTCCCACCCAGGGTGGGTCTCTGTCCAGCTATGGATCAGACAAGACAAGAGAGCATCCACCAGCCCAGTTAGTAACAACCTTTCCTGGGACTCCTAATGGGGGACTGACGGAGTCCCCAACAGGTCCTAACGAGATAACTGGCATCAGCCCTCTCAGACAATGGCCCATGCCTGGCTTGAGCCAGCTCCCCAGCCTTTGCCTCTAGCTGTCCTCAGAGGGATGGAAGGGCACAAAGACCTCAGTTTGAGCAGTGTGGTGTCCAAGCCTACCCAGCCTGTCCCTATGGAAACCTCCGTGAACTCAGGCCTACCCTGTCCCTCCAGCACACACCAGGGTCTCCAGCATCTTCTGGAGCCCACAAGGACATGTGTAGGCCACCGCCGTATAAGGCAATACAAAATATTGGGGGGAAAGACCAATGGGAAAATGTGTTCCCGTGAAGACTGCTGGCTGTCACATCTCACCAAACAGCGTCCTTCCAGTGTGGGTGAGTTCCAACCAAGCACAGAGTGGGTGGTTCCTCTCTGTGCCACACTATTGGAGACTCAGTTACGAGCCTGGACAGCCAGAGGCTGGTCACCTGCTGGTATTTCCCTCTATATCCTGGGAGTTGACTTGGGACCTCACAGAGCCGTCGGCCTGGTGTCTGCTTATGGCACGTGGCAGAGCTCTGTGTACAAGCATCTAGGGAGGGCCCAGTGTAAGCTTCTTCTGCCCTAACCATGGAGGTCGCTAGGCTGCTAAGCCACAGTCTACCCAGGCTTGGTTGTGTGTGTGTGTGTGTGTGTGTGTGTGTGTGTGTGTGTGTGTGTCCGTGTCCGTGTCCCTCTCATCTAAGTAAGCAAGCCCAAGTCACAAACAAAGGAGGCTGTGAGGAGATGGTAGGACGGGAGCCTTCTATGAACCTCCATGAAAGGACCTCCAGAGGGGTAACAGATGAGATGAGGGACAGCTGAGAGTCTAAGGGAAGGAAGTCCTCCAATGGCAAAGGCCTGAAGGGGTTCTGGGTTGGTGAATCCCACAAGCCAGCATGGCTGGAGAAGTGAGTACCAGGGATGGGAGTGGCCAGAAGAAGATGCAGGGGAGTTACAGCTTATACGCTATGGCATGGAGGTCTCCTGGATGCCCACCACAAGCCAGCAAGAAGCTCTGTTCCCAACTTCAGCATAATGAGGCACAAAGACCAACCTATGGCTTCACATCAGCTGCTCTGTGCTGCAAGGACCAGGACACCTCCAGCTGAGTTCACTCACATCTGGAGCCCCGAAGAGGCAGTAGTGAGCTGGACCCATGTCCACGTGGGTCACCAGACAGCTCCAGGCATTCACACCACCCCAGGACAGTTGTGACTTCCATCTGCCCCCCTCTCAGAGACAAAGAGAGGAGGCAGGTTCACAGTACATGCCTGAATGCCTGGCTCCAAGCTTGTGCCTAATCAGCCCTGGGGGAAGGTGGCCAGACATCCCTGTCCTCGCATGTAGCCTCCATGGGTGTGGGTCCACTTAACCAAGACGTGCCTCATGGTCCTTGAAACTCTTCAGCACCAGTCACCATGTGCTCAACTAGTGAACCTCCCTGGGGACCAGAGAAGGGTAAACAAGCTGAGGAGGCCCCTTGGGAGCCGAGCCATAGCAGAGTATCCGGGCCCTGCCTCCCACCTGCCCCCTGGGGATACCCACAGGTGCCGTGCTGGAGCTCAGAGGCCCTCTCTCACCTCCCTAGGGCTGTTTCTCCTCCTGTCCAGGTACTGGGGCTTACAAAGCCTGGGACTGGAGCCTGGTCCTGAGGCTTGACCTGGAAGCCTGACCTTTTCTACAAGCCTGGACCTGCCTGTGGGCCTGCCCTTCCACAAGACCTACCCACGCCCCCCCATTTCATCCCAGATAAGTGGGCTAATTGACCATGATGCAGAGCAAGACTAAAACCTAGGACACCCATCTCCAGGTAGGGCCACAGGGAGGATATTATTACTTGTTCTTGCTGCCCCTTCCCCCACCCAGACCTGGTGCAAGTACTCCACTACACAGTACAGTGTGTGTGTGTGTGTGTGTGTGTGTGTGTGTGTGTGTGTGTGTGTGCAAACTTCCTTGTTAATTGCCCTAGTAATGCAGTAACACATCTGGAGTTAGTTTTAAAACAAATCCCAGCCTCCGTATCATCTCGCTCATAAATACTGCAGTATACAAGAGGGGCTTTCAATAATTTTCCATTTAAATGATGTTGGCTTCTCCTACGATCCACAGAACACAGGCTCACAGGGTAAAGAGTCGGGGGGTGGGGGGTGGGGGGAGGAGCTGATTAAGCCTCCCTGGGTGGGTTCTCCACGGCACCCAGCTCGATGCACAGATTCAACCTGGCACCTTCTCCTTCTCTCTATACACCCCAACATTAAAAAAGAAAAAAAAGAAAAAGAAAATCCCAGTGCCGACACCAGCTCAAGACGTATGGGTCCCCAATGGCTCTGGGGACACACCACTCACTGGTAGCCGCAATTTTCCATGGTTATAAACACCGCGCTGAACATCTTTGTGCGGGAGACAAGGCGTGGTTTTCGAATCATCCTCCAAGGAAGGTTCCCAGACCTGGATTCCATCATCAAAGAGCCCAGCCCAGATTGCTTTCCAAGGAGATACAAACACCATTCAGTTGCTCGTAAATCATGGTGCCATGTGCCCCAACACAGAGGTCACTGAACATAGAGAATGGGGGTGGGAGGGAGACAGCCCTCTTGCCCCCTGGGCTGTGGAAGTGTGGGAAGACTTTTCTAGCAGGCCATCATGCCTGCCTTGACTCAGTTTCCCCATCTGGAAAGTGGACCAGCATGACTCGCGCCGTGGGTCCACTGAAGGTTCCTGTCACCTCTACAGATAAGGCTGTTCCTCACGCTGTGGGAACAGTCAGCGATGCCCAGCCACTTTACTGTGATCAGGATTCCTTTTGAAGAATTCAGTCACCCATCTCTGGATGGATTAAGGTGTTTGTTGGCCTTACTCCTTCTGTCTCAGTTTGCACCCCTCCCCCCAGGAGGGAGGCGGTTTGGCAAATCCAAGCCGCGGTCTCTCCCCTATCTACTCCTTCCTGGACTCAGAGAGGGAACACAACTTGACCAAGAATGAACGGCTTCAGGTGTCCTCGGATCCCAGATCCAGCACATTAGGTATGAGCTAAGCCACAACCGGTGACCTTTGTCCTCGCCTAGACAGTTGCACGCAGTATCCCTGTCGCACAGATGGGGAAACTGAGTTAGGGTATACCTAACCTTGCACAAAGTTACCCAGCCAGCCCAGCTGGTCTTGGGGCCGCCCCTTGCCCTGCCCAGCCACGACCCGGATTTCCGTCTATCTCTCAGCCTCTCTGATCCAACCCGGTTTGCTCCAGAGGCCAGAAGGGACCGAATGAAGCTAGGGGAGAAATCCAGGCACGGGGACCAGGGGCTGGGGTGCAGATGAAAGGAACCTTCCCCGGGGACACCTAAGCACACACCGGTCTGCAGCCCGGCAGCGCCTCCCGGCAGGCGCAGGTGCCCTTGCGGCTCCGCTGTGGCCTGGGCGGAGGCTCCGCGCGCAGAGCCAAGACCTGGCGCAGCGACGCGCAAGGGGCGCCCCCTGCCGACAGCGGAAGGGAGCGCAGACCCCAGACCCCGCCATGATCCCTCCAGAGTAGTTCTGCTAAGGCCCCCTGACCATGAGTGACCCTACCCAACAATGACTCCGCCACAAGTGACCCGGCCCAATAATGACCTCACCCACCGAGGACCCTTGACCACCCCCCAATGAGCTTTCAATACCAATAGCCCTATCAATAAACTCTCCATTTAGACCCTTTTCAGTCAATGACCCTGCCCATCAACAGCCCCACCCACCAGCGACCCTGACCACAGCAGACCCCTACCTAATGACTCCTCCCACTGTGGACGCCTTCCCACAATGACTGCCCACCAACAGCCCCACCTATTAGTGATTTCACCCACCTGGGAGCCTATCTACCTATTCACCTAGACTCCACCTACAAATGAGACCTCAGGTCCACCTACACTCTGCCTTCTAGGGACCCCAGCCCACCAATGATGGGGCCCACTACAGAAACCTGATAACCAATGACCACCAGGCCACCATGGCTGGCCCACTACCACCTGTCCTTGTGGCTGGCCCTACCCCTCAGGGCTTCGTGGAGTACCTGGACAATGAGGGTACGAATTAGCTGAGCACTCCGCTCACAGGATCCCCGTTTTTCTGAACGCTTGTAGCTTTTAGTCCCATCTTACAGACAGGCAACTGAGACCCATGGTGGTTACATGATTTGACCTGTTTGCTCGGGTTGAGTGGGCCATTGACTCCAACAGCATGGCATGTGATTGCCAGTGAGGAACCCTCGCTCAGGGGCTTCATTTGTGGGGTACTAGGGCAGAGGGATGCTGGACTGGCTTGATGAGGCATGGAGGCAAGCAATGAGGATGGGCTGGCGGTAGGTGGGCTCAGGGGCTTGAGCGCCCTCCGGTGGCCATCCTCCTGGACGTCCTCCCCGCTTTTGTCTGAGAACTATCCTTCTGTTGGGAATGAAGGGGTCCTGGAATGCTGGGAGGGGATAAACATGCCTAAGAGATAGGAGGAACAAGAAAGACTGGATAATGCTGGGTACCTGCCCACCTGTGTTAGCCTCCACCACTCCAGGGAGACAGACAGAGGGATGCACTGACAGAAACAGCAGCCAGGATACCTGAGCAGGAAGGAGGAACAGGCAGGAGAGACAGGAAGGGGGAAACTCGGGGGGCAGATGCGAAGAACACAAATCATAGAGGACCAGTGGACAAAGAGGTGTTGGAGAAAGGTGTCTGCTTCCCCCTGGTGATTTACACAGATGTTTACCAGTCCCTCTCTAAACCTGCCCATGGCTAAGCCCGTGGGGCCAGCAGGGACCACCATGTGACCAACATGGGGTCGGCAGGCCCTGCCGTGAACATCAGAGCCTGAATCTGAGTGTGTCTGTTGTAAGCCAGGCTGACACATTGGGAGGGCCAAGGCTGCAGCCCAGGCTTGGGGACCTGCAGAGCCAGGCTACACACAGCCCAGCCTTGCTCAGCCTGAGGTACAAAGGCACAGAGTCCCAGCAAGGATTTTGGAGGTGACTTTGGCCTCTGAATGAAAGTTTCCACTTGTGGGGAGCTCACTTCCCCCAGGGGTACCTCAGTTTGTTCCTGGGTAGTTCAGTGACTTCAGAGGAGTTTGTTCGTTTTCTTTTGTAGTAGCAGGGATGGAACCCAGGGCCTTGTACAAAAATGCTGTTGCTGTCCTCCTTGGACACATCCCCAGCCCCTCACTGGGGGATTCTAGGCAGGTGCTCTACCACTGAGCCACACCCCAGCCCCTCACTGGGGGATTCTAGGCAGGTGCTCTACCACTGAGCCACACCCCAGCCCCTCACTGGGGGATTCTAGGCAGGTGCTCTACCACTGAACAACACCCCATCCCCTCACTGGGGATTCTAGACAGGTGCTCTACCACTGAGCCACACCCCAGCCCCTCACTGGGGGACTCTAGGCAGGGGCTCTACCACTGAGCCACACCCCAGCCCCTCACTGGGGGACTCTAGGCAGGGGCTCTACCACTGAGCCACACCCCAGCCCCTCACTGGGGGATTCTAGGCAGGTGCTCTACCACTGAGCCACACCCCAGCCCCTCACTGGGGGACTCTAGGCAGGTGCTCTACCACTGAGCCACACCCCAGCTCCTCACTGGGGATTCTAGACAGGTGCTCTACCACTGAGCCACACCCCAGCCCCTCACTGGGGGACTCTAGGCAGGGGCTCTACCACTGAGCCACACCCCAGCTCCTCACTGGGGATTCTAGACAGGTGCTCTACCACTGAGCCACACCCCAGCCCCTCACTGGGGGATTCTAGGCAGGTGCTCTACCACTGAGCCACACCCCAGCCCCTCACTGGGGGATTCTAGGCAGGGGCTCTATCTCCAAGCTGTGCTCTCAGTCCTATTTTTACTCTTTATCTTGAGACAGGGTTTCCCTAAGTTGTCGAGGCTAAACTTGAGTTCACTCATTAGCCCAGACAGGCTTTGAATTTTTAATCTTTCTGCCTCAGCCTCCCAAGTGTTGAGACAGCAGCAGTACATCATCATAACTAGTATGAACATTACAGATGAAAAAAACAGGCAGTTAGATAAATAGGTAGGTTATAAGTATATAGATCAATAGATAGATAGTAGATGATAGATAATTAGATGATAGATAGAGAGATAGATAGTTACATAGATATGTATATACATAGATAGATACATAGATGATACATAGATAGATATGTATATACATAGATAGATACATAGACAGATACACAGATAGATAATGAAAGACAGATGATGGATGGATGGATGGACAAAGGGATAGACATGTGATTGACAGTTTGTCTATGACTGTGCTGGCCTCTGGTTACAGCATGGAGTCCTGTGGTTGTTGTGATGCTCAGTGCAAAGGATTCGGAATATAGAGGAAGAGTGGTGTTCCTGCCTGTAGGGGATAAGGGGACAGTGGACAGAGAGGGGCAAGACCAGTGCCTGAGGCCTGCACGGTGGCAGGAGAAGGGAGGTCACAGGGAGGCCACAGGGAGGTAACTACTGAGGGGAGACAGATCTGAGGGATGGCGGCTACACCTCCTCTCTTGCTTATTTGTGTGTCTGTCTGTCTACCTGTCTGCAGGAGGAATTTGAAGGCCAGAGGTTGAAGTTGGGAGTCTTTCTCAATTTCTCTCCATCTTGGTTTCTCCCTAAACCTGGAGTTCATCGTTTCAGCTAAACTGGCTGACCAGCTGTCTCCACCTGCTAGCCCTGGGGTTACAGACTCAAGAAGCCATGGCTAGCTTTAGAAAAAATTTTAGTACCTGAACCTGTTTATTAGGGCGGTTGGCACATGTGCCGAGGCATTGTGTGTGGAGGTCGGAGGACAACTTGGAGGAGTCGATTCTCTCCTTTTACCTATCAGGTCCCAGGACTCAAACTCAGGTTGTCATCTTGGGAGCAAGCACCTTTATCTGCTGGGTCCCCTCACTGGTTGTCACATCTGGCTCCTCTTGTGGACTCTAGGGATCTGAATTCAGGCTCTTACGCTTCCTCAGCAAGCATTTTACCAACCGGGTCACCTGCTCTGTCCTCCTGCCCATTTTTATCTGTTTGTTTTTGAGACAAGGTCTCACACTCCAGTCCAGTCTGCCTTCGTACTCCTCATGGGTAGCCCAGGTTGGCCTCAAACTCTCACAATGATCCTCCTGCCTCAGGCTCCTGAATGCTAGATTACAAGCATACGATGCCACACCTGGTTCTCTCTCTCTCTCTCTCTCTCTCTCTCTCTCTCTCTCTCTCTCTCTCTCTCTCCATCTCTGTCACATCTATATGACACAAGAGACTGAAAGAACGGTACAACTGAGTCTCATTCAGCTCCACCCAGCCAGGAAAGGCCAACCATGATAGGAACCAGCCAGTTCAGAGCTCTCCCAAAGATGGTGACTGCTGGGGCACACAGGGTCCCCCAAGTCAGGCACAGGAATAAGACAAAGACATCGTCCAATACCGAGAAGTCCTCCAAGAAGCATGAGGTACATTGGGGCAGCCTCCACCATACAGCTGATGCCCGGGCCTTCCCAGCCTGGATAGCTCAAGGAAGTAGAGGAAGAGCCCTGGACGTGAGGTCCAGGCCCTGCTCCCTGGAATTTCAGAATACTGCTAGGGGAGGAGCCCCATTTGTCAGGGATTCAATTAGTTGGAGAGTCGCTGTTAATTTTACAGGCTGTCCTGGTCAGAGAGGCTGCACAGGTGCCGATCCAGGGCGGCTCTTCCCTCGCAGCTTGGGGTCAGCCTGAGTGGAGGCGGCGATGATGCTGGCCGGGGCATTAATGAGATGCCTCTAGGTGCAAATGCGAGTTTAATAGGTGTTACTTAACGCAGTATGGCCTCCCGCACACCCGAACCTGCTGCACCGGCCTCCCGCCTCGTTAGAATAAGTAATTAGAGTGTAGGAACACCGGCCCTGACACTTTAATAAAGTGTCAGCCATCACCGATTTGGTATTTAATAAAATAAAATTAAATATTTATTGTATTTTGGGGCTGCGGCGTATTTAAGACACACTCGACCCCCGCGAGTCCCCTACCCACCTCTGAAGAGTCTCCACTTGAAAATGGGATGTGTGTGTGGCAGGAAGAGACCCAGAGGCAAGGGACAGAAAGGGAGGGAGGTGGTGGGGACTGGTGACTGCCCTGGGGATGGGAGGGGCACAGCACTCCAGCTAGGGGCCCCATCTTTGTGTCCCTCTCCTGCTTTGTGTACCCGGTCCCACCTCACCAACTTCCACGGTCACTTGCAAATTGTCCTCCAAGCAACCATCAACCCAGCGGGCAGTGTCGGCCCAACTCAGCTGTCCCCAGGCCTGCGTCCCCAGAATGATACCACAGGACACCCCAGTACAGCCCAGCCCCACCCCCAGCCACCAATAAACACAGGCTGCAAGCTCAACATAGGAGCTGGGCCTCGCAGTGTGTCCCCAGGGGACAGCATCATGAAAAGACCACCAAACTCCACTGGACCTTGATCCGTCTCCACCTGTGGTAGCTACTTTCCCCTCCCCCACCATGCGGGAGCCCTGGTCTCTCCTTTCTCCCCTGCACTCCCAGATCCCCCAGCTAGCTTGTCTTTCTGATTCCAAAGGTGATATGCAGAAAGTTGGAGAAAAAGATACAGACGAGGAGGGTGGGTGGGAAGTGGGGAGGAGAGGTGTGTCAGGCGGGGTACCAGGGCAGAGAACAGCGCTGAGAGGCAGCCAGTGATGGCGAGGCAGGCCTGTCATCCCAGCGCTGGGGACGCTGTGGCAGGAGGATCACAGTTTCAGAATAGCTTGTGCTACAAAGTGAGACCATCCCTCTAAAGGGAAGGGGGCCATCATGATGTCGACACCCAAGGATGGAACTCGAAGAAGTGTGAACAGGGAGAGGAGGGCAGGAGGAATATAGTCACCATCAGCCACCCCGGGAGTCACTCAGCCCGGAGCTTCAGGCCACAGAAGACATCTCTCTGCACCAATCAGGGGAGGGGGCAGCTGTCTGGGCAGGAAATGTTCATGGCGCAAAGCATCCTTTTGATGTACAACCATTGGAGATATGTGCTAGAACATTCTTCCTGTATCAGCCAGAGTGCTCAGAATTGGGAAGAAGTCAAACACCACAGGACAGTGATGAAACACCTTCGAGTAGAATACTATGCAGCCATGAAAAAGCACAGCTCCACCCACACATGGGTTCTAGGAACACATCCCCAGTGAGGTGCCAGTGCGGGCCTGTCCAAATATTCTCTGTCCTCTCCTTTATCTCTCTTCCTCCTCCACTCTTTTTCCCTTTCCTCAATGACCCCCCAGTCTGTACCAGAAAACTCCAGAACTGTGGACTCCAAGGACAACCCTTGCTCAGAGGCGGGAGCCGGGTCTCAGATTCTGGGGTCTTTCATGGTCTTGACCTTGACAGCATTGAAGCTAGAGCTTCCTGCTCCTTCCCCATCCCTGTCCTCTGGGAGCTGGTCCCCTGAGAAGCCAGATCTGATTGTGGGATGCCCCTGAGCCCCAGTTGCCAGGCAACTGCCTGGTGTACCTGGGCAACGGCGGTCTTGAGCCTCACCCCGGAGAGAGTGTTTCTACTGCATCAGGGAAGGTCCCTGGAGTCACCTTCTGCCCTTGTCTCCAGGGCAGGCTGGATCCTGATCATCACAGACTCATAGCCAGATGTCTAAGCAGGAGCCCAGCAGTGACATCGTGGAAGTACTCTCTTCCCAGGCCACAGGGCAATTGTCACCTGTAGGGGGTGTCATCACATCTGAGATGGGGCCAGCCCCACGTGGGCTACACCGTCTTCCAGCTCTGCTCTTCAACCCATCTATGGGGACATGATGGGACCCTGAAAGCGGTCGGGTGCCCCACGGTCCTGTCCCCAGTCCAGGGCCCTGGTCTCAACAGCTGTGGAAGCCCGTGCTAGAAAACCCATCCCAACTGCCAGACAGCCTCCCGTGGGAACTGGTTGCAGAGAGCAATTAACACTTCATTAATAATCGATGAGTTGCCAATTTGCACATCGCCCAGGAACAAATGGCAGATCGGGTTCGGCTGTGACATGGGGGCTCTGGAGCCAGCAGCCAGGGGGCAGCCAGAGTTCCAGAAGTGATGGGGAGGGGGGCTGGCTGGGGGCAGGACACATAGGCATCTATGTGGGGGGTGGTGAGAAAGGCCCCCACTTGTGTGGGGCCGGTGTGGGTGGGAACCCTGTCCCATGCACCTCACAGCGTGAGATGAAGAAAGTCCCTTCCACGGGGACAGCTGTGAACCATACCAGGAGCAGAGGTCATGTAATCCAGCTTGTCATGGAGGCCTGGGCCTAGGAGACAAGACCCACCTTTTCCCCTGGGCAGTTCTGGGGCAAGTGAGCCTTTGTGGAGGGCCTACTGTGTATACACTTCATCTACACATCAAGCGGGTTTCCCCACTTGAAAGGCAAGGGCATCCGGTGCAGAGCAGGGAGTTGGGCTTGAACTTGGACCTCCCAGCTCTGCCCTATCCCCTACCCCCACCCTGCTCCAGAGTCTCTGCCAATTAACCCTTTCCTTTGCTAGCCTCCAGCAGCTGCAACCTCAACAGTCAAGGAGCAGGAACTCAAGTCCACAGGCTGCTTTGGCTTCCTTAGCAGTACAGACCAAATTCTGCCCTGTCACTTCCCAATCTCAGCTCTAGCCAGCAGGTGCTCAAGAAGATGTTCTGTAGCCAAAAGTCCTGCAGGGGAGATAGAGGCACAAGAATGTCCCAGGAAAACTTCAAGAACAGTCATGGCCACCAAGGTGTACTGTCCCATGGCTGAGGCCCTAGTGAGCATGGTCAAAGAGGTTCCCAGGATGTAAGGGATCAGCCACACCAGCATGTGCAAAGGTCCTGGGGTACAGTGTGCAACTGGGAGAGGAGCCCATTGGCAGGTGGGTCAAAGAGCAAGTAAGTGAGCCGAGAAACCACAGGAGATGGGGGCCACCATGCCAAGAGTCTGGATTTTATTTCAAAGTTTTAGGCAAGGCTGGAGTACCCGGCCCCGCACTCCCTGGCTGTAGAAGGGTCTCAGTGTCCCTGGGAACTGAGGGTGGCACTAGACCCGGGAGGATCTGGCTGTGGGTGGGACAGGAGTGAAGTGAGTGATGATCAAGTCCTCAGAGTCTCAAGTGCTGTTGGCAGGTGTAAGGTGACTCCCACTTGGAACCACACAGGACTTCTCAATTTTCAGCCCTGGGGCCCCTGATCCCCTCTTACCTCCCGTCTGCACCCGGCACCCTCGCCGTGAGATTGAATTTACAACGGACGCCAACACATTTAAATCCATTTATTGCAAAATTACTTTTCAATAATTACATCACTGTGCCGACTGTGTTGCATAATGAAATTAGCATGAGAGACATTAGAGACAATATAAAATTATAAGAAATATTGAAATACCGCTTTCCCGTCTGTCTTCACGAGGCCCCGTAGCTTAACTGGGGAGCTGGTGAACTTCATCCACGGAACTGGAATGCACTGAGGGTAATTACATATTGCCTTCTGTATAAATTAATTATAACTGTTATTGCAGATTTGTGTTATCGGATTGAAATGTCCGTCCACCCGAGCCTATTAGTGGAGAATGGGACCCCAGTAGCCAGTGGTCCTGAGCTCCCAAGGGGCCCACGGTGTAGAGTGAGCAGAAGAGGGACAGAAAAAAAAGACCCAAGCTATGGGTCAGGTAGACCAGAGTTCAACTTCTTTCCCTGCTGTGTGTTTCCAGTAAAGTCACTCAACATCTCTGAACCCAGGTTTTCCTCAAGCCTGATACAGATGGAAGATCTTTTATCCAAAGTGCTGGAGACCAGCAGTGTTTCAGACATCAGAGGTGTTTGTTTGCTTTTGGGGGGGTGGGGGAAGGTGGGGATTTGGGAATGTTTGTATAGATTTTTACCGACGTCCAGCATCCTGAATCAGGAAGTCCAAAATGCTCTAAAATCCGGAAGCACTGGTGTGAGATTTTAAACATTTTCTGATCCAGGGTGTGCCTGAATAGATGGCTCAGCCCATGAAGTTCTTGACATGTCAGCATGAGGGACAGCATGGGTTCAATCCCCGGAAGCTGTGTAAACAAGCCATGCCTCGTGGTGTGGACTCGGGATCCCAGCGCTGGGGAGGCAGAAACAGGAGGATGCCTGTGCTCACTGGCCAGCCAGCCTGGCTGCATCTGTGAGTTCCAGGCCAGTGACAGACTTACCTTATAAAAGAAGAAAAGGAGGCGGGGTAGGGGGTGACTGGAGAGATGGCTCAGCGGTTAAGAGCACTGGTTGCTTGCGCAGAGGTCCTGAGTTCAATTCCCAGCAACCACATGGTGACTCACAACCATCTAGAGTGGGATGCCGTCTTCCGGCATCAAGTCGTACATGCAGATAGAGCACTCATATATGTAAAATAAATAAATAAATCTTTGGAAAAATAAATACACACACACAGAAAAAAAAAGGGGGGAAATGCTCCTGAGTAATGACACCAGAGGTCGGCCAGAAGGTTGATCTCTGGCAGGCAAGTGTGCATGTCCATGCACACATGAACACATACACACACTTGCTCTGGTTGAGCCATGAGTGGTCCCATAGCTTAGTATCTTCAAGTGAGTTATCAGTGGTGGCCAACCAGAAGCTTCTGGGCTGATGAATTTAGAGGCTTGGGGAGGGTACTGGGGCCTAGGAATTCTCAAGGCTGTATACTGGGAGGATGTCCCAAGCTAGGCATGTCCCCAAGCTAGACAGATGGGCACGGGGCACTCAGGACAGTGCCATGCCAGCTTGCCAGCTGAAACCTAGACAGAAAGTTCTGCAGACCTGGTGCCCACAGACCTCTCTCTGTGTGATCACCCCAAACCCTAGAGATGTCCCAAGACCCGGGCTGGGCCTTGGAGGTGTCAAGATTGTTCAGTCCTGCTTCCCCCAACCAGCCAAGAACCCTGGTCACTGTGGCTGATGGGGTGGGGCAATCCTGGAGACTTCCCAGAGGAGGTGATTTTTCAGTTGAGATGATCAGTGGCAGGTGTGGCCACTAAGGAACCCAACTTATAGAAGATAAACAGTGGGGAGCTCCTAAGGATGAGAGCAGCTGGTTGCTAATCCTGCCCAGCAGACCACACCCCCACTCTCCCTGACACAGTCACTGTGGATCAGAGACCAGGCAAGGCTCAGCCAGGTCCTCTGCTCGAAGGAAGGGACACTACAGGCCAGTCACAACAGCTCTCAGCAGGGGAAGGGGCTGCCTCCAGGTTGGTGTGGCTGGGACTAGGTGCCTGTCCTTGCAGCTGGAGAAGAGGACTGGGGACCCGTCTCTTTCACTGGGCTCTCCTAAGACAAGAAAGTCACCTCTCAGTGCCAGTACATGTGTGCTTGCAGAGAGTCTCTCAAAACACCAATGAATCCGGCAGTCACATGAGACACAGTGGTCCCACATCCTCCGGTTTAGGGGCGAGGTAGGCATCCTGCCCACACCTGAGAGAAGGGCATCTTGCATGATGTGAACTCTGAAAAGTTGAATCCTGGGAGACCTTGAGATCTGTCTGCTACAGGGGATTGGCCCAAAGTCACACAGCACAACAGAGCTGGGTTTGCAAGTCTCCAGCTGTGTTTTCTGCCCCCTGGTCAGGGGAGAGGTAAACCACACACTCAAGAGCTGGAAGGTAAGAGGTGGTGGGTCTAGGGATTAGCCGGGTGTGAGTATATCAGGCCCCACGCAGGCCTACCACAGTCTACTGGAAGTCTGGGATGGCCTGGGCTGAGATGAGGCCTCATCCATGCTCAAAGTCCCGGAAGACAGACCAGAGAGAAGACAGTGTCCCATCACAGGACCTGTAATAGGTTTGTGCCATGTGTTCTTGCCTCGCAGGGCAATCTAGAGTGTCTCGTTTATTAATGAAGGCGGAGGCTGAAGTGGCATAGATGGGCCCCCAACTGTGTGTGCGTTTTCAATGCTCCCCCACCCCCATAGTCAACTACACTTGAAGGAAGTTTGTGAATTAAATGGTGTAACTGGTTGATACTGTCCACAGGAACCTGGGACAGAGCCCCCCAGGTTGTTGCTGACTGAGGTGTTGGATAAAATTCTAAAGATGCCATTTCCAGGGGCTGGAGAGGCAGCTTAACAGTTACAAATGCGTACTGCTCTTCCAGAAGGCCCAAGTTCAGTTCTCAGCACCTGTGTTGGGCATACCCACACACCAACACACACAATTAAAAACTGGAATTAGCCAGGCATGATGGCTCACTCCTTTAATCCCAACACTCTGGAGGCAGAGGCAGGCAGATCTCTGTGAGTTCAAAGCCAGTCTGGTCTGCATAGTGAGTTCCAGGACAGCCAGGGCTATGTAGAGAGGCCCTGACTCAAAAATAATAAATAACCAATAAAATAAATAATCAATAAAAAACTGGAAATAATCTTAAGTTGTTTGTTTGTTTTTAAAGAGGCCATTTCTAGGCAGCACTCACAGAATCCTATAAATAGGTCTGGGGTTCAGCTCAGCTGAGGACAACATCAGCAGTCTGGGGAAGAAGGGACCCACATAGAGGTACAGACAGGAAAGCACTCTCCACAGACCAGCCAGGAACTACATGGACAAGCCTGTGACCCCTACCTGGGGCACACTCATCTTCTCCCCCATCTTCTCCCTCCAGGCTCGGTCCCAGGTGGGATTCTGCTGGGAGAGTGGGTAGGAGTGAGTCCAAGGGACCCAGCAACTCAGAGCTGTGACTAGAGGAATCTGTCTTTACCTGGGTCCATGCTGACCAATCCAAAAAGTGCATACCAGAACCTGGTTGCCACAGCAGCAGATTCCTGGATCCAAAGCTAGCCTCTGACCTCCAAACCTAGAAGCCAGGGCCTCAGCATTCATTTTCAAAGTATTTGTTAAACAGTAACTATGGTCCCAACCCTTCAAGATTTTAAAAGTAGAAAGGGTTAGAGGCATGGCTTAGTGGTAGAGCACCTGCCTAGAATCCCCCAGTGAGGGGCTTGGGTGTGACTCAGTGGTAAAACACCTGCCTAGAATGCCCCAGTGAGGGGCTGGGATGTGGCTCAGTGGTGGAGCACCTGCCTAGAATCCCCCAGTGAGGGGCAGGGGTGTGTGGCTCAGTGGTAGAGCACCTGCCTAAAATGCTGCAGTGTGGGGCCGGAGACATCACTCATTCATTGGTGGATTCCAACACCAATACTGAATAAAAGAAAAACAGCTGATGTGATGGTGAACCGAACTTGCATCCTCTGGAAGAGCAGCATGCACTCCTGACTGCTGAGCCACCTCTTCATCATCCTATAAAGCAGCACTTGGAAGTCTGAGGTAGGGGGGATTGTTGTGTGATGTAGAGATTAACCTGAGCTACAGAGTGAGAGACCTTGTCTCAAATAATCCATAAGGCAAAAATCACAATCAGTGTCTGCTTCTGTGCTAGCCTGTGAGGCTCAGGACATTTTGTCACACAGTGGGTCTGACCTTCATTCCAACGACCTTGGGAAACCGAGATCCCAGGTTACCACCTGTCACCTTAAGGGCAGACCACCGCAAGCTACACCGTTCTGGGTCCCAGCCATCCCAACCACTCTTGGCCACAGGGGAGGCAGTTGCCAAGGTCAGGCTCACAGATCCTGCCTCACTCCTCTGTCTGTGTATCCATGTTATATATGCTGCCCGCCCACTAGTTACTCAGTTCTGGTGCACAGCTATGAGCACAACAGGTCCAAGTAGCGTCCTCATTCAGCCGAGCAGATAGCTCAGAAATGGCGCTGTTTCCAGGGACAGACAGACAGACATCGACTGAGCCTTTGCTATATGCTTGGAACTGGGTGAGGGCCCAGAATCTGACCATAAACAAGCATCTCTTTAACCCTCAAAGTCCAGTCCAGGAGTCACCTCCTCCATGAAGGCTACCCTGACTCAATTCCCAGAGAAGAGTAGCCAGCTCACCACCCTGCCTGACCTGCTCTCTTGAGTGCCTGTCACCTCAGGGCTCTGATGAAGAAGGGACAGCAAGAAAGGTCTTCCCTTGAAAGCTCCTGAAGACCTGCTAACCTCTGTGCCTGAGTCTCACAATGTAGCCCAGGCTGGTCCCAAACTTAATCCTCCTGTTCAAGCTAGCCCTACCAATGCCTGTTACCTCCTTCTTCCACACCCAGCCTCAGTTTCCCCAGATGTTCAACAAACCTTCCCAGTGTCCCTCAGGTAGGTTTGGACCTCGTCCCCCAGCCTCTGCCACCCGTGGAGCTGACCTTGACTTGGGCTTGCCGGAACCCCCAGAGCACAGGGAGCAGGCTGGGGTGGGGTGCAGCCTGGCACTGGCTCCTGCAGCCCCGTCTGTTTGTTTATATAAGCAATTCAATATTTAAGAGCCGGCCAGCCGCAAGCTCTCCACGTCCCCCCTTTCTTTGTCTCCTCTCCCTCCGCCTGCCTTGCGCCCCCTCTGCCACACTGGGAGATCCTGATGGAAAATTCATTAGTGGCCCCGTCCCCCTCCCCTCCCTTCCCCGCCTTCCCAAGCAGCTCAGCGCGTCAGCCTCTCCATCCCCATTATCTAGAGACGCCAATTTCAAAGAGACATCTTAATAGTGATGTCAACGAATTAATTAGATGTGTTAATGAGCTAAAAGCAACCCAAATTAAATTAATGCAGTAATAAGCGCAGACAGCAAAATTAGCTCCAATTTCTCTAAATGGTTCTGAACTGTACACAACACCTCATCTCGCTAGAACATTACCACCCCCAAGCTAATCAAGAACCGGCACAATTAGCTGCTTAATTACAAACAGGCGCGTGCGCAGGCAGGCACACACACACACACACACACACACACATGCTCGTACTCAATAAGATGAGAGTGTGGGGAAGGCTTGGCCTGGGGGGCGGTGTAGAAAGCTGGGAATGCAGATCCCCTGAAAATAGCTTGGTCACTGTCGCCTCCTCCTGCATTTTCACTAATATGCATAGTGGAGAGCTAGGCCCGCAGAGGATGGCCGCGGTCCGTCTGCTTTGGGCCAGGCCCGGGAGGAAGGAGGATGGAGGGAGGATGGAGGATGAAGGAGTGCTGCCTGGCATCTGGGTGGGGTTGGTCCAGGTGGAGGAGCAGGAGAAGGAGGAGGAGGGAAGGTACTGGAGAGAGGTGGGGGGCAGGGAGCGCTTGAGTTGTTTACGCATCAGAATCCGACTTGGAACTAAAAAGCTAATTGTCCGGCCCGGTTGATTTCCCACTGGACAGGGAGAGCTGCTAATAGCTTCGTGAGCGGCTCAGGTATCTGATTAGCTGTAATTGCAGAGCCTGAGACAGAGGGGGAGGGGAGGAGGGAGGGGAGGAGTAGGAGGAGTGGAGGAAGGAGGTGAAGGGGGAGAAGAGAGAGGAGGAATGGGGAGGGGAGGAGGGAGGGGCAAAGGAGAGAGCTGGAGGGAGAAGGGGAGGAGGAAGAGGAGGATGGGGTAAGGGAGGGGTAGGAAGGAGGAGGAGGGAGGGGAGGAGGGAGTGCACGAACATCAGTCACAGGTCCCCCAAGAAGCTGGGGGTGAGGTGGGGGCAGGTATCAGGCAGCAATGAAGAGAATCAGTGAGCAGAGAGAATATGGGGACAGGCCATAGGTGACCAGCAGTCCTCCCTGAGGCCTGTTCATCCCCAGGAGCCTCACTCTCTAGGTTCATCTGGACTTGGGAACCCAGCCTGTCAGGAGCCAGCCAGAGGTACCCCACCATCAGGACTAAGGTTGGTTGGTGGCAGGGCTGAGCAGCTGCCCCTGGGTACATGAGTCCATCAGGGAGTGAGGACCAGGAAGTTCCAAGCATGGAGCACCCTCAGGACCCTGCAAACTGTCCTGTCTCCTAAGTCAAAGATGGGTCTATCCCTTTTAGGTGTAAGTTATTGATGCTGGAGAAAAGGAGGGAGGGGCCGGCTTGTCCCTCCTGCACAGCCCCCAGGACCCCAACCTCTGGGATGGAGCGTGGAGTAGGGAGGCACGGGCTGTCCAGCATCAATCTAGGAGCACACTCATGTCCTCGAGGCCTCCCACCCCCTCCCCTGGACCTTTCCTTGTCTTTCCTTCCGCAGTTTCTGCTCACGTGAGCGTTCCCACATCTTCTGTTGAACTTACGACTCAGTGAACACGGACTGTCTGTTCCTTATTCCAAGCTAGAAGCAACATGAGGCCCCTCAAGATCCCACCAGCCAAAGTCTGCTGCTGGTGGACAGTCTGCTCCCACCCCTGGGCCCCAAAATGACTGGCTGCTTTTCCTGCCTTGCAGACAGGGCTCCTGGATGCTGGGAGAGCCCCGTGACACTGTACTGGTGGTGGGGGACCCGCAACACTCAAGCAATGTAAGAGACTCTGATGAGAGTCCGTGGGGAAGCAGCCTTGCCATGCCCAGCTAGGCAGGTGGAGGTGGGGTACGGGGACATCACGAGGTGGGAGGCCCGGGGATGACCAAGAAACTGTCATGGACTGGAGTGCTCTGAGTCTTCCCGCATTGCAGTCCAGGTCAGATACCCTTTACTCTTGTGAGTACTGGGGGGTTGGGTGAGGTCACAGGATCCTGTATGGAAGGGCTTGAGACTCAAGGCCCACCCTACCCTACCCCACATGCCAGGGCCAGCTGTGAGCTCCATGGGACCTCCAGGGTCATACCCACCAAATGGGGAAGTCATCAGCCCTCATGCCACCCAAGGCTATCCAGATCACTTGGACAGAGCCTCATGCAGCATCAATCATGAGTTAGCAGGGCCAGCCTCTCTCTGGGTCTGAATGACTCCATTTCACAGAGGCAAAGAGTGAGGCTGAGACTCCAGACTGGCATGACTCAGAATGCCCGGCCCAGTATAGGCCTTTCTCATGCTCTCTTGAATGCCAGGCTGGGGTGCCCTGAATGTGTCACATGGTTTTAGTCTCTGAGAATGGAAGGATTGTTTTGCTCAGAAAGCGCTCCGGGGAGCTGGGCCCTGGGGACAAGCCCCGGACTCCTAAGCTGGGAGTGGGCTCAGAGCCTTTGTCTGTCAGAACCGGACACAGGGTCCTTGGCTCATGGAAAGAGCCCAGGTCCATCACTTATGGGCAGGATGTGTGAAGCTCATGGGCAGGTCCATGTGTAGGGTCACGGGACCCAGAAAATGGAGGGCCATGCCACAGGGAGCCCTGTCAGGCTCACACCTGGAGATCCCCAGGCTCTCATGGCCCACGCCAATTACAAACTCACTTTACAGTACTTTAATTTGTCTCTGGGGCTTTGGAAGGAAAATCATACGATTATCATTATTATTATTATTTTGGCTGGAAACTCCGGCGGCTATTATATAAATTACATGTAATTGAATACGTCGGAGGCAGTTTTCTTTAAACAGTCATGTCTTCCCCCCCCCCCCCCCCCCGCCGCCAACATGGGGGCCAACCGCACCTAACAACTCCATCAGCGCTTCCTCTAAGAACATCCTGGCACTGAGAAGAAGAGAGAGGCATCGGGGCTGCCCAGTCCACTCCACCCAAGGGAGGAACCAAGAGGCTTTGAGAGCAATTCATCATGGGTGCCACTGTTGTGCTGTGTGACATTCAGTGGGCGGCATAACCTCTCTGAGTTTCAGTTTTTTTCATCTATTATAGCCCCTCTCTCAGATAACCTGATACGACCTCTCGGCCTTAAGGATTTCAAACTGTCCTGTGCCTGCTAGGGACCGTGTGCAAGGTGCTAGCTGCATCAGATCCCTCTCACATCAAAAAGACACTCCAAGGGAGTCCTCGGCTCCAGGATCCAGCCAGGCCAACTTTTAGTGTCAGCTGATGTGACTTGAACCCAGCGGGTACCAGCAACTGGCCCTGTGGGCAACGAGGCCTCTCAGGCAGTACCAAGATTGACACCCACCATCACCCCAAGATGAGCGTTCACACCTGGGAAGTGAGTGTAGAAGAGAAAACCTAGGTCCAGAGGGGGAGACAACATGCCTGAGGTCACACAGGAAACGGAACGGGAGGAGTAGGCAGCCCACCTACCACAGGACCTGGGTCAGAGGCTGCAAGTATCGGGGGACAAGGGCTAGTTGTGGAGGTGAACGCGGAGGACACCTGGGTTAAACAAGGTTGCATGTGGGGAGCACATCCCCCTACATGGTATCAGAAAGTGTCACATTCAGTGTGAGCTTGGACAAGCTCCGGGGCCTCTCCTGGCCTCAGTTTCCCTGTCTGTACTTGGAGAGGTGTCCTGGCAACTTTGTTTGGGGGTACTTTCCCCACCCATACCCTCAAGTTCATGTCCAAAGCCTTCTGCCAACACTAGGGGACAGCCAATGCCTAGAGACCTTCCCTAGTCTGGGGTGGTAGCTTGCAGTGCGGGTGTGGGGGTCCCCCTAAGGCTGGTCATAACAAGAGTCCTTCCATTGCAGGATGGCAGGCTAATGTCGCTGGGTGCTCTGCGGTCACTGTGGAGGGGTGCTGAGATGGGACTCCCCAGGCCTCCTGTCATATGCCCCACCCCCAGCAGCCGCATCCCCCAGACTGATGGATGCTGACATCCAATGGGAAGGAAACACACTTTTCAATTTAAGCCCCGCCCTCATTTGAGACAGGGTCTCACTATGTAGTCTTGACTGGGCTGGAACTGCCTATGTAGACCAGGCCAGTCTTGAACTCACAGAGATCCTCCTGCCTCTACCTCCAGGGCGCTGGGATTAAAGACATGTGCCATCACACCCCGCAATCAACCTCTTTTGTACTGTCTTAAAGTAACTTTTTTTTTTTTTTTTTTTGCTATGTACCTATATTGCTTTCTTTCTAAAAACTGAAGGCAGATGTAGTGCCACAGCCCTGTCATCCCAGCATTTAGGAGGCGGAGGCAGAGGGATCGGGAGTTCTGTGCCAGCCTGGACTACAGACCAAGACCCTGTCTCAAAAAGACAAAAATGAGGCTGTGTTTGTGGCTCAGATGGTAGAGTTCTTGCCTCATATACCTGGAGCCCTGGATTCCATGCCCAGCATGGTATAAACCAGGCATGGTGGTGCACACCACAACCTCAGCATTCAAGAGAAGGCAGGAGGATCAGGAGTTCAAGGTTGTCCTTGGCTTCATAGCCACTTTGAGGCCAGCCTAGGCTGTATGAGGTTTTATCTCAAAAAGAAAAAAAAAGAAAAACAAATAAATAAATTGAAAATAAGGTCACACTCACTGGTTATTAGGGTTCAGACTTTACTGCAGTTACTGTGAATTGCTTAGACTTACAACCCCTCCCCGAGTCGCACAGGCCTCTGTGGCAGCCAGGCCCTGCCTGTCACAGCCTTGCATGCCGCCCTCCTCCCCAGTCTCAGCTCCAGCCCTCGAATCCTTCTCAGAGTAGCTGCAGCCGGGCCTGCCACGCGTCCTCCACCCCCAACTTGTAAAGTAACAACCTGTCACGCTACAACCTCTTTGCGCCCAAACCACTCTCTGATCTGTGTAAACTGCGATTGATGCGGCGCCGCTTGATATTAATATCTTTTGTTTGTGTGTCTGGTTCCCAGAATCTAATTAAGGAGCGTCGCTGCGGAGCCGGGTGCTCCAACAGTCCCCTGCACACACCCAGCTGCTGTGCGCACACGCGGCTCTTTTTCCGGCCTGCGTCCCCTCTGTGCACTTGGGGTGCGCTCCGGGGTCACATTCTGCAAGTCTAGGTGGGCCTTGCAAGTCCAGGCGTCCTCAGAGTACTGGGCGGGGCTGTCCTGCGCGGTGGGCGGCTCCTCTCTTTGGTGGGGTTGTGTGGAGCCTGCCTGGGAGGTAAGGAGGTCTAGGTTAGGCTCAGTCCAGTCAGATAACAACACAGGGACAGAGCCTGCCATCTGTCCTCTGGGAAAGCCAAGGTAATCTGCCACTCCAGTGGACAGGTAAAGACAATGAGACCAGGGGACGGAATAGTTCTGGGCTCTTCCCTGGCTCTCCAGGCCCCACCCTACACCCCTTAGGAGGAAATCACTTATCCCCAGAGGGGCTAAGGAGGACCAAGATCCAGTCCTTCTGTCTGAGGCCACCAACAGTCCAGTACCTAGGTGAGCACCCACCCCTCTAACCTAGTTACTGGACATAATGTCACCGTGTACCTTCTAAAGTCACCGCTTGAGCCAGCCAGAGATCTCATTGCCCTGTTGGCCTCATCTGTGGACAAGCTAGCCAGTGCCCTCCTGCCAGGCCTCAGGGCAAGCATGCAGCTCTCTCCTGATGCCTTTGGTGCCCAGGACAGCAGCTCGCTAGCTTGCCCCGGGACGAGGCATGCCAAGCCTGGGGCACAACAGCCTGAAGCAGGTCCTCAGGATGGCTCAGCCAGGTGCCCCTGGACCGTCGTGCAGACATCCGCGGGTGTGTGGCTTAGGGGAGCGTGCATCTTGTACCGCCCCTGGGACACCGGCAGGGCCACCACCCCCGCAGAGGCCTGCGCTCTTAGAAACGCCGCAGCGCCACCTGCCGGCCGTGCTCGGCGGTGCTCAGCGGGCTGGACTTGGGGGCTGCTCAGTTAACCTTTCATTCTTTGGACTCCATTTTGCTGATGAAGAAACCGAGGCGAGAAAAAGGTAGCTTAAGATGACCTCAGTTGAAAGCAACCAAATTCGTTCACCCTGCCACCCAGCTGCAGAGTCTAACTTGCCACCCACCAGGTAATTAATACTTATTTGCAATGTTACACCCATGCCAACCTCATACCCTGGCAGGATCAGTATCCAGGAAGTGGCACAGACAGGTCTCAGTACCCAAGATCCGGAGCTGTACCAAGAACCTTCCAAGTCTGGGTATTTAGGGGAGGGTTGTAAGAACCTCAGCGTCAGGATACTGAAGGACTAAAGCAAGTGGACGGTCCCAGGCACCACATTATGGTAGCGACCTTGCTGAGTGGCATTCTAAAAGTTCTAAGCATGTGTGCCTCAGTTTCCCCACCTCCACTATGTATAGGATAGAGACTACCATGTCTATTTTCCCATATTCTTCCCACACCTTGGATGTGTTAGCAGGAACCTCTACAGTGCCATGCTGGGGCAGGGCTGGGTTCGAGGGGACCCTTTCCCTCACAGGGTCCCCCAGAGCTTACGGCTGTCACTGGAGGAAGTCTAGTGCGCCCATCTAATGCTGCCCACAGCCCTCCTATGCCCCTTTAGCCTCACTTGAGGGGGGGATCTCAGATGGAGGGTAAGGGACAGATGGTGCTGGTCCGGGTGCCAACCCAGCTGGATCCGGGCAGAGCCTGCTGTTGAGAGCAAGTGCCAAGGACTGTGGCAGGACTGAACTCTGGCTGCACCTGGTGGGGGGGGGTCGTGTGGGGACCTGGCTTGGTGCTGTGTCTGACAAGCATGACCTTGGACAGGCCTCCCTCTCCTCATCTGGCCCCCCAGATCTCGGCGGTCACAACCCTCCCATTTACCTTGCACCCCATCATCCCAGAGCCCTATTACACATGGCTCCCGTCACACCCAGACAATGCCACCAACAGACTCTGTGAGCTTAGGCAAGTTGCTGAACTTCTCTGAGCCTTGTGATCTAGGTTTTCGTCTGGAAAACCCAGGCCTGGGGCAGGGCAATGGAAGGGGTAGCCTCTGGACCTGTTCTAGCAAAGCCTCAGAGGTCCACAGTATGCTGACATTGTGTTTATCTTGTGCCATTCCCTCCTCACAGCCAGCCTTCACATACCCATTTTAAAGACAGGAAAATGGAGGCTTCTGTGAAGACAGTTGGGAAGTGGCTTCCAATCCATGAGTCAGCATAGGCAGGGATTTAAACATGGATCAGCCACACCTCATCCTCAGGTCCAGGACCTGGTCATACACTGGGGGGAGGGGGGCAGAGCACACACCCCACAGA
The DNA here is from genome assembly GCF_007827085.1 of Peromyscus californicus insignis. Lineage (NCBI taxonomy): Eukaryota > Metazoa > Chordata > Mammalia > Rodentia > Cricetidae > Peromyscus > Peromyscus californicus. Next base: position 34,078,234 of record NW_026294540.1, on the reverse strand, counting down.
GGCTTAACACTTGGCTGTGCTACCCCTGAGGGGAGTGGTTCGGCTGGACCCCTCAGTGCATTTGTAGGTCAGCAGTTGAGGCTGAAATAAATCTGGGAGAGCCCTGTGCACCCCAAAGAACCCAAGAGGCTGCACACATCATGGTAGATGAGCCACAACATATCAACACCAGCCACACCCCAATACGACGTAAGGGCACAGGTCATAGAAAGATCAGGGGTCGGGCCTGCTCTTCTCCAGCTCTAGGTGAGTGTGGTCAGCTCTGTTCACAACTGAGTGTGACGTCCCTGCAGGCTGTGACCATTTACCTGACACTGTCCATACACACACAGAGATGTGCAGGCTCACACTTGCCCACCTGGCCTGCTGGGTGCAGGTGTGTTTGCTGGCTGAGCTCAACTTGTGTGTTCAGATGCCAGATGACCTATACACAGCTGCTGATGAGTGGATAGGAAGATGGAGGAGGAAGGAGGGAGGGAGGATGGAAGACCAGTGGATAACTAGGTGGATGGATGAGTATTGATGGATAGACTGGTGGGCAGATGTGCAGGTAGATGGGTGATTGGATGGATAGTCGGAAGATGAGCAAGTAGGTGGATGGATGGGTGGATGAATGAATGATGGGTGGGCAGATGGAAGGAAGGATGGATGAATGGATAATGGATAGGTGATGGATGAGTGGATGGTTGGATAGGTGAATGGATAGATAATAGATGATGCATGAATGGATAATAGATAGATGGATGGGTAGTTGGATGGGTAGGTGGGTGGGAAGAGGAGCAAGTGGATGGGTTGATGGTTGGATGGACGGACGGGTGTATGTATGTATGTATGTATGTATGGATGGATGGATGGATGGATGGATGGATGGACGGGTGGTTGACATCTGGGTGAGAGGATAATGAAATAGAATCCTTGAAGGATGTTGTGTGGCTGCACTCGTGACCATTGCTTGCTAGTGAAAATGGGTTCCTCTTGTTCTTACGGAGCCCCACCATGTAAATGAGAAAATTGAGGCAGAAGGCAGGAAGAGACTGTCGCTGAGCTTCTGGAGGGTCCCAGGACTCTGTCCTCAGAGAGGCACCCGCCTGGACCAGGTCAATGGACTGCAGTCATACAGACCTTGGACTTCACACCTTCAAGAAGGCTGTTGGGGCCCTCCCTCTCCCAAGGTCCATCCAGGGAGCCTCCCCCCAATCTCTTGCTTCCCTCTTGCCCTCCATCACTGTCCTCCAGCACCTTAGCGAGCCAGGTGTTCTACCCAATTCCCTTCAATCCCTCCCGACTCTGCGGGGCCAGAGAGTGCGCACTGTGGATGGCGCTGTGAAGAACTCTTTTTTTCTTTTCTTTTTGTTAAAAAACATGTTTATTTTACAGTATGTACAATCATTCTTTTTTTTTTTTTTTTTTTAATGATCAAACAGGGGCCTCCTTAGACGTTCCAGCAGGGTCCTTCTGACTTCATGGCCAAGCCCTGGGTGATGGCACAGGGGGTGGAGCTAGAGATACCAGTCCCCAGGATTGGCCTGTTTCTGGTGATGTCACAGAGGGTGGAGCCACAGGAACCAGCTTTGCCGATTGGCCAGGCTCCTCGTGATGTCAGAACAGGATGGCCTGTGAACTGAAGAAGAACTGAGGCTGAAAGGTACCACACAGAAGTGAAACACACGGTCCCGGCCAGCTTGCTTCTGAACAGGTGGAAACTTTCAAACCCAGAGAAGCGAGGAGACGCTACAGCAGATGCTTGTGCACCGCTAAGATGAAAAGCAAGACCTGTGCCACACTTGACGATTGACGTTGAAATGACGTCTTCCTATGTAGCCCAGGCTAACCTGGAAATCCTGATCCTCTTGCCTCCGCCTCCCAAGTGCTGGGCTCACAGGTGTTTGTGGCATAGTGCTGGAAACCAAGACTTGGCAAGCTCTCTACCAATTCCGCCAGTCACAGCCTGCCTGTGGCTTTCCTTGTCATGAGTCACCTTGGCAGTCTTTGGAGGGGGGATTGACACCAGCGCGCACAGTGCGTGCACGCATGCGCGAGTGAGTGCGTGGGTATATAGGCCAGAGGTCAAACCTAGGTGTCATTCCCCAGGAGCTGTCCACCTTGTGTTTTGAGACAGGGACTCTCACTGGCCAAACAGTCTCGGCTAACTGGGCATCTTCCTGTACCTGCCTCTTGCAAAGCTGGGATTATAGAAGTACATCACCAGACGCTACTCTTCACACGCGTCCTGGGGATTCGAACTCAGGTTGCTTGTGCAGCAAGCACTTCAGCCGCTGAGCCACTTTGGGCAGGTCCAGTGTTTTATGAGATGCCCTGACTTGGTTCTTCTAAGGCAGTGGTTCTCAACCTGGAGGTCGCATATCAGATATCGTGTATATCAGATATTTACATTACAACTCCTAACAGTAGCAAACCCACAGTTAGGAAGTCACAATGAAAATAATGTTTGGGGGGTCACCACCACATGAGGAACTGTACTAAAGGGCCGCAGCATGAGGCAGGTTGAGAACCGGTCTAAGGACTTTTGTCATGGTTAGACTGAGGGTCTGGATGGAGGGGACCCAAGAGAAAAACTTACCTTGTGGCCTCACTGGGGCTCTGAGATGAACCTGGAGGAGCAGGGGGTGGGAGATGGGACAGGAGTGACGGGCACATTCCAGCATTTTAAGGGGGGGAGGGAGGAAGGACCGGCTGAGGTGGGAGGTGATTCAAGGGCTGGAGAGGAGCAGACGTGAGGGGCGAGTGTGAGGTGCAGGTAACCCGTCTTAGACCTCCTGGGTTGTACTCCGCAGTTGTCGGGGTGTAGGACAGATATGAAGAGGACAGGGGGACCTCCACTTCTGGTTTGGGTTGGCGGAGCTGACCAGGAGAAAGGAGCAGACCCGGCTACAGACAGAGGAGGCTGGGGCGCTGTATCTGTTCCTTCTCCTGGTGTGGCTCCCCGAATTGGAGCTAGGTGAAGACACAGACCTGAAGGTCACTCCTGCATCCTGAACACTGTCCCCACCCTGGGCCAGGGCCCAGAGGCCTCTGTAGAGAGCTGAGGCTCAGTCCATTACCCAGCAGGGTCTAGGCTGAAGTCCCCTCCCCATGTGCCCACTTACCCCCACCCCCACCCCTTCCTGTAATCCCTACATCTGCCTGTGCACCCAGCCTGAGTGGAATACATTCTCACAGCTGTTTACACTCTAATCCCATCACTGACTGCCGGACCCCACTGTAGTACTTACCTGGAGAAGCCTTGGCTGGTAGTGAGCTTCCCATCCCCAGGAGGAACCAAATGAAGGCTGTGCTGGGCCTAGTGGTGGGCATGTTGGGAGCAGAGCTTCCTCTAGCCAATGTAGGGATCAGGTTCTAGGTCAAAGTGACTAGGTGCCCACTCTCTGTCCTACATCCCAGAACTCATCGACTGCTGTCCTGCCAACTCCACCAGGCCACAGAAGCCCCCATCCCTCCTCATCCTGCTCCATGTGACCCTGGAGGCCCCACATAACCCAAGTGTCAGCTTCCTCCTCTCACAGTGCTGACATCTTATCCCCAGCCCAGGCTTATGGTGGGGACAGGCCCAGGGACACCGCCGCCCCTGCTTGACAGTCCAGGACAGACGGTGACCCTGAGGCAGGGAAACTGAGGCCCGGCAAGAACAATGGACCTTGCCCAGGGCCTCAGGGACAAAATAGCTCTCGGCATCTCTTGAAAGCGCACTCTCATCCTTAAAGCCCACATACAAGAATGTGTAGCCTGTGTGCACACATACATACTCACGGGTTTGCATACACAAGGACTGGAGAGTTCCAGGCTCCTTCTGGGTCTCTTTTGCTTGTGACACACGGGTACACGTGGTGTGGCAAATGTGTGACATGCCCCATGGATGCCCTGTGTCTGCCACAGAAAATGCACTTTAATACACGTAGGTGACGTGCCCTTTGCCGCATGGTGCACGATGGCAGGCCATGTACGTGTGTGGCTGCTGAGACATGCCTTGTTGAGCCCAGGGACCAGGGGCTGTGGCAGATCTACCAGTCTGGGACACGGAAAACATCACGTCAGTCCATGAGTTTGCCGAGACCTACTGGGTACCAGGCACCAGAACGGAGCAGCAGATAGAAGGGGTGGACCCACTGTGTGGCTGGGACTCATGTTCTGGGGAAGGCCAAGGACAAGTAATAGCCAAAGGTCCAGGTGACTGAGGCGAGGCAAACAAGAGGAGAGGGGACCGGACTCTAGGGTAGAGCCGAGCAGGACCACGGGAAAATGGACAGCCAGGGTGGCAGGAGAACTGAATGGCAGCCCCAGGCAACACAACCAGCCAGTGCGAAGGCCCAGGGGCAGGAGGCCGCTGGCCTATTTGAAATCTGTGCTGCTGGATCAGGGGAGGGAGAGGAGAGAGAGCCTTTGGGCCCTTGTGGTTTCATACACCTGACTCAACCCGGGCCTCCAGGTAGCAAGTAACCCAGTTAGACACTCAAGGTCCCAGGTCATGGGAAGCTGGGCTTCTGTCGTGGTTTGAAATAGGAATGGCCCCCATAGACTCAGATGTTTGAATGTTTGGTCACCAGGGAGTGGCACTATTAAGAGGTGTGGGCTTCTTGGAGGAAGTGTGTCACTGGGGTTGGGTTTTGAGGTTTCAGATGCTCAAGCCAGGCCCAGCGTCACTCTCTCTTCCTGCTGACCTGGATGTAAAACTCTCAGCTACCTCTCCAGCTCCATGTCTGCCTGCACGCCACCATGCTTCCCAGCATGATGATAACGACGAAACCTTTGAACTGTAAGCCAGCCCCCAATTGCATGTTTACCTTTCGAAGAGTTGCCATGGTCGTGGTGTCTCTTCACAGCAATAGAACACTGACTAAGACAAGGGGCATTAGCTAGGACTTGGGAACCCACTGCAGGAGTCTGGCCCACCAATTTTGGAGGGGCCTAGGATTGAGAATGTCCCCATAGGACTGGCTGGCACCATGGAGAGGTGGGGGACGGGGCAGCCAACAATCTGCAAAGTCCGAGCAACCCAAGCTCACTGCACTTGAGGGCAACTGAGGCTCGGATTGGAGAAGCTCCAGCTTAGGTCCTTCAGGAATGAAGCACTGAAACTATTTTGTTTTGTTTTGTTTTGGTTTTTTTCAAGACAGGGTTTCTTTGTTGCTAAAGTTTTCCTGGTCCTGCCTGACCCACGGTCATGACAAATCTCTCTCACCTGCCAGTCCTGCAGCCGCTCAGACCCAACCAAGTAAACACACAGAGACTTGTATTATTTATAAACTGTATGGGGCGTGGCAGACTTCTTGCTATCTGTTCTTATATTTTAAATTAACCCATTTCTATTAATCTATAAGTTGTCATGTGGCTCGTGGCTTACCGGTATCTTAACATCTCATGGCAGCGGCTGGCAGTGTCTCTCTGCCTCAGCCTTCCACTTCCCAGACCTCTCCTCTCTCTTTGTCCCGCCTATACTTCCTGTCTGGCTACTGCCAATCAGCGTTTTATTTATCAATCAATCATCCACAGCATTTCTCTGTGTTGTTTTGGTGCCTGTGCTGGATCTCGCTCTGTAGACCAGGCTGGCCTCGAACTCACAGAGATCCGCCTGTCTCTGCCTCCCGAGTGCTGGGATTAAAGGCATGCAACACCGCCGCCTGGCACTTACTCAAACTATTTATTGGGAACCCTGCTGCTCCAACCAGGTATTCCAGGTCACAACAGGAACATTCACAGGGAGGGGCTGACCAAAGCCAGACCACCCCCGACAAAGGCGCTTGCACCTTTTGCAGGGGTTGGATGAGAGGTAGGACTTACTGAGTCTACTAGAAGCCAGAGCAGACAGTCTTATAATCATCTTAAATAGCCAAGACGGTCAAAGCTAAATGCATAGGGAAGGCCAGCCAGCCTTCAAAACAGGGAAGTAAAGCACAGAGCGGAGACATTCCTGTGAATCTTGCCCCACTGAGGTCCCATCTCTTCCCTCCAGCAACTCCGTGACAGCGGGAAAACGCATGTCCCAGCCTGGGCCAGATCGCCACCTGGCCTCACCTGCCCTGTCCCCATAGGAGTCATTTACCTTCCAAAGCCGGTCCAAGATATTAATTAAGATAAATTTCCTTCCATTCTGAGATTCCTTTATCATGTAATTTATCAAAATTATGTTAATTATTTCTTTAAGGCACCAAAATTATTACCTCTTTTGTGTCTGATTTGTGTTAATATTCATAATTTAATAATTCAATATCCTGGCCATCTGGCCAAGGAGCAGGGTACTCTCCCTCCCTCTTGCCCGAGCCAAGACTTTGCCTCAGTCCCATGAGCTCTCAGGGACCTGGCTGCCCTGTTCCCAGTGCCTGAGCCCCTCACCCGGGCCCCCAGGACACTGGCAGGGCCCCTGCTCGGCAGTCCCCAGTTGCAGCACACAGGTACGAGGCACCCGCCACTGCGCTTGGCAGGTGAGGCTAGCTGAGTTGACGTTTTCCACACTTTGTGAGTTTTACGCTGTAATTTGACATAATTAATGCCTACATTACTGCTGATAATTTAGCTAGTTAATTAAACTCGGAGGAGATAATTAAGGAAAGGCTACTGCTTGAGTTGCTAATTGTTTCTGTCATTATTTCTAGGGGGCCGACAGCTGCCGGCTGAGTCATCCTATTCCATCAGCTGACGGGGTCATGTGATGCGGGGGGCCTCCCCTGGGACCCCCACACACACACACTTCCAGGGGAGGGAGCGCACAGCCAGCTACCTGGCTGTTACCTGGAGCCTTGCCAAGTCCAACAAGGCCTCAGGGCAAAGCTGGCACTGTCCCCTCCCCCTCAGAGTACAGGGTCCCTCCCTGACAGCTCACCCACTGGGGGAGGGGGTTACATAAAGGTTACCAGAGAAAGCTGAGAGGCAGAGAACACCCGCACCCCCACACCCCTACATCCCCACTCACCCTCCAACAGAGGCCAGCATTCAAGTCTAAAAGGGATGGAGTGGCCCCTAGCAGCAACACCTCAGTCTTCTGTACTGGTCAGATAAGAGGTAGAACTTACCAGGCCCTCCTGATCCTTCCAGAAGCCAGAATGGATGAGAATGACAGAGAGGATCGTAGGAGTGAGGCTAGCCACTCTGTCTTGGCGAGCATGAGGAAGGCCAGTGTGTTCCCAAAGTGCAGCCTCCCTGCTTCACGGGACTGTGACCTGGATGACCCCTAGACAGTGTGGAGGCTGGACAGCCCCAAGTAGCCATGGGATTTGGGGGCTAGAGTCAGGGCTCCATCTCTGGGGAGCTCACAGTCCGAGGACAGAGGACGGCACAACATGGACGGACCCAGCAGGAGCCCAAGCAGGCCATTAGAATTCTCCTGCCAAGTACCTCAAAGAATTCTGGGTTCTTTCCCCCTCCAAACCAGAAGTCTGCATGGCAGAAAGTTCCAGATGACCTCATCCATGCCTCATCCGGGAACACGAACAGGGTATCCACTAAGAAGAGCATTCCCTGTTTCTGCCCCACCAGTCTCTGCTTGGCGGCCCGCTTATCCCTCATGGTACCAATCTGGCTGCTGAGGCTCCTTGAGTCCCACATCCCACCCAAGCATTCTCCATCCCAGGGGGGAGAGGGGTGCCTCCCCCTAAGATAACAGGAGGTTTTTAGAACTAGAACATCCAGGCTTCTTCCTTTTAAGCCTTTGAGTTCTAACCTCCACTGGCATCAGCCTCCGAACCAACTCACCGAGCCTTGGGCCGGCACAGGTGTCGTTTTAAGACAGTGTCCTCATCTGCCAGAGCCCTAACTCCTCTAGTGCTCAGAGTGGCTGCCACTGACCAGCTCTCATTCCTCTCTCCCTCTCTCTGGGCCTTTCCTAAAGCCACAGGAGGCAGCCAACGCAGACCAGCATGGGAATATTCTCTACCATTTCCCCAGCCTTGATGAAACACCAATGGAGGTTTAGACAGGGGTTACTGCAATCCCACGTGAAGCACAAGGCGTTGTACCCCAAAGCTCTTCCTTGGAAATGGTTTTTTGCAGGTGTAATTAAGTAAGGGTGTTAGTAACTTCATGCTGCTGTATCCTCATGACCAAAACACCATAGAGGAATAACGTCAGGAGGGAAAGGATGGATCTGGACTCACGGTTTCTGAGGTTCCCATCTATCGCGCGATGGAGGGAGTGAGGAGCAGAGACTGTTCACATCCTATTGGACCAGGAAGCAGAGAGCAAGGCAGGAAGCAGAGGTGAGCCTAACTTTCCAAGTCCCGCCCCCAGTGATCTGCTTCCTGTAGCCAGCCTCCAACTCCTAAAAGCTCCAGGGCCTTCAAAATAGTGCCACCTGCGGGGGACCAGGCTCCCAACCAGGAGCCTCAGGGGGACACCTCACATTCCACCCCTAAAAGCAAGGCTGGCTGGCAGAGGCTGTCTTGGGTGTCATGGGCCCCAGGCCCATGGCTGGCACCCACCCGAGAGGGAAACTTGGGTACACCGGCGCAGGGAAGGATGCCCAGTGGGATAAGTGGAAAGAAAACTGGGGAGAGACGTCCACAGCCAAGAATTCTGCCAGCCACCCCACACTGGCCGAAGCAGAATCTCCCGCCGCGCCTTTCCATCCCAGAGCACCTCACCTGGACTCCTACAGCTCAGACCTCTGGCTTCTAGAACTCTCCATTCTGAAAAACAAGTTTTTGCTATTTTAAACCCCTAAAGAATACTTTCATTTCTTCAGCCGTGGGGCACACGTCTACACCACGTCTTCTTTCAGAACCAGGCTATCCCTGGCCCGCAGTGAGGGTCACAAGGGGGCCACCCTCACCAAGTAGAGTAATGCAGAGCCATGTGACTAAACTCTGGCCAATGAGAAGAGAGCAGGTCACATAGGCGGGTACTGGGGTCATTTGATTGACACCATCAGGTTTTCGTTTTCTATGAGGGTTCTGTTCTCTCCACAGGGCAGCCGGGACCAGTGTGAGATGAGATGATAACTCAGACACGATCCGGACTGGGTTGGGGCCCTCCTATAGCTGCTCCCATGACCCCTATCCCATCAGTATTAACAAGCCGGCCTCTATGTGTCCTGGGTAGCAGCATCCCACTCCTCCTCAGAGCTCCACAGCCCCCATGAGCTCCTCACAGAGCCCCTGAAGCCCCAGACTACATGCACTTGCCTTCGTACTCATCCATCCTTGATGGCTGGACCTGAGGGCGTCTGCTCTTGTTCGCCATTGGACTTGTACTAGCCAGCAGTTAGAGATAAATTCTTTGGAGTCGAGCATGGCACAGACCTATTATCCTAGCACCTGGGAGACTGAGGCAGGAGAATCATGGCTTTGGGGCCAGCCTGTGTTCCATAGTGAAGCTCTGCCTTAGAAACAAAAACACAAAATAAAAAGACCTGTTGGAGGGGCAGCCGATGGGGGGCAGAAGGAAGAGAAGGGGGTTTGGGGGAAGCCACTGACTTTCACTGACTGGCAGATACAGGACACACTCCCCCGGTGACAAGCTCCCAGGTGGCACAATGGCCTGGAGGGGACAAGCAGCTATGAAGGTCCATGTAATCCCCTTAACACAAGTGAGGGTCAGGGGACACGAGAAGCCCAGCCCAGGTCAGGGGAGGCAGGGGAGGCACAGGAACGTTCAGCAAGCTGATGCCCCAAGTAGGGGATTGAGCCTATACCCTAAGGGTGTGTGGGGGACATCAGGCAGACACCACCCCCAGAGAAGATCTCCAGTGACCCAGTGGAGTCGCATAACTCACAGATATACAACGGGAGCCCCAAGGGAAGGGCATGTGCAGTATCTGAAGTTCTCTGAAAGCCACATTTAAAAAAAAGCGAGTAGAGTGGTTGACCAGATGGTTTGGCCAGTAAAGGTGCTTGATACCACGCCTGCAGATGTGACTGTGACCCTGGAGACCAACAGGGTGGCAGGGGAGAACTGACTCCCCACGTCGTCCTCTGACCTCACACACATGCTGAGGCACTTAAAATATTACCATTTGAATAATTATGATGCAAGGGAGGGGCTAGTGATATGGTGTCTGGTTTTCTCGTCCTCTCTTTTTGGTTTCTTTGAGACAGGGTCTCACTGTATAGTCCTGGCTATCCTGGAATTCACTTTGTAGACCAGGCTGGCCTCGAACTCATAGCAATCTACCTGCCTCTGCTTCCTAGTGCTGGGATTGAAGGTGTGCACCACTATGCCCAGATGCTGCATGCTTTCTATTGAGTGCTCTCAAAAATCCCACAAATAGGGCTGGGGTGTGGCTCAGTGGTAGAGCACCTGCCTAGAATCCCCCAGTGAGGAGCTGGGATGTGGCTCAGTGGTAGAGCACCTGCCTAGAATCCCTCAATGAGGGGCTGGAGTGTGGCTCAGTGGTAGAGCACCTGCCTAGAATCCCCCAGTGAGGGGCTGGGGGATGTCACTCAGTATTAGAACAGCTGCCCAGTGTACCAGAGGCTTTGGGTACAATCCCCAGCATCACCGAAAAGAAGGCAGTTCCTCATATTTAAAGCTCTGGCACACCTTTATTCCTCTGGCCACGATTCAGGTCTCAACAGCCACCTGTGGCCAGTGGCCATTGTAGCATGCTGCTGGGCATTGAGGATTCTGTTTCCCCATCAGCAGTGGTTAACCTGCATGTCCCTTGTCATCTGTCGCATGTCAAAAGACAGCCAAATGCCCTCAGCTGCCAGGACTGAGGTTTGGGGAAACTAGAAGCTAGAGCAATTTTTACTTTATGATGCTGTAGTTGAAATACAGGGCAGCATCCATGATAGACAGACAGGTGCTCCATCACCAAGCCACACCCAGCCCCTCACTGGGGGATTCTAGCCAGGGGCTCTACCACTGAGCCACACCCAGCCCCTCACTGGGGGATTCTAGGAAGGGGCTCTACCACTGAGCCACACTTCAGCCCCTCACTGGGGAATTCTAGGCAGGAGCTCTACCACTGAGCCACACCCCAGCCCCTCACTGGGGGATTCTAGGCAGGGGCTCTACCACTGAGCCACACTCCAGCTCCTCACTGGGGGATTCTGGACAAGTGCTTTATCATTGAGCTATATATACTCCCACCTTGTTTTTTACATTTTTACATGTTAGAGTTAATAACATTGATATAATTGTTTGTGAGAGAGTTTGTGTGTGTCCGTGAGCCCGTGGTACATGTGTAGAAGTCAGAGGAAACCAACCTGTAGGAGTTGGTTCTCTCCTTCAGTCACGTGAACGGGGATTGAACTCAGGTCTTCTGGCTTGCTAGCAAGCACCTCTACTCACGGAGCCATCTTACCAGCCCTTCTTTTTATTCTGAGACAAGATTTTACTTACTTGCCCAAGGAGGCTTTAAACCAGTGGTTCTCAACCTTCCTAATTTTGCAACCCTTTAATATAGTTTCTCATGCTGTGGTGACCCTCAACCATAAAATTATTTCCAGTGCTACTTCACAACTAATTTTGCTACTGTTATGAATCATAATGTAAATATCTGTGTTTTCTGACGGTCTTTAGCAACCCCTGTAAAAGGATCATTTGACCCCAATGGGGTCGTGACCCACAGGTTGAGAACCACTGCTTTAAACTCATGGTGTTTCTTCAGCCTCCCTAGTAGCTGGGATGAAAAGCCTGTACCACAAGCCCCTACTCACAGGAAAATTCTTAAAACATCAACGCACCAATCCCAAAGTGGTCCCACCGTCCCTCAGCTACCTGACCTCTAGTGACACAGACACATCCATCTCACCGGGCACCAGCCCAGCATTTGACATCTCCATCTACAAACCCACCTGCTCCTTACTGGAAATTTCTTCCCCATAAATAACAAGGCTAGAAATGGTCCACATTGGGTATCTAATGTTTGAAAACCATTGATTAAGTTTTACACGACCGTGTGAAAGCGAACACAAAGATCCTTGCTTTTTAATTTAAGGAGAGAATATGATGTAATTTCAATTTGAGATAAGATAAAGGTGTCCTCCAGGCTGTGCCTTCAATTGGATTACATCGGTGTGTTTTATAAAGTGCCAGCGGCCTCAGATGAAGGTATGGGGATTTTCTTTATTGGAAGTTTAATGGGCCGCACTCGGGCTATCCGTCTCCATCAGCAGCTCCAATCACCTGGGAGACTAGTTAATACAGAACCCCCGAACTCCAACCTGGGAACGGAGGGATAACTGTGTTTTTTTTGGTGATGCCCAGCCCAAGGAGAGAGGACACCTCAGTAGACCAGCAACAGGCTCCTGGCACCTGCCACAGGTACCTGGTCAGAGATCTCTGGTGAAGCATGGTGTGGATGGTAGGAGAGGGATATCCCAATACAGACCAGGTCAGCTGGGCAAGTGTGTGAGGCAAGTGGGAGCCAAAGCAGGCCCTTCGGGGAGGAGCGACTGCCAGATGCAGAACACAGAAGGATCTGGTTGGCAGGTGTCAGGACTGGGCTCCCTTGGCTGCCCCAGTCCTGAAAGGGTGAAATCTCCAGGAGGATGGGAGTGACCATGGAATTCATGTCCGCCTCTCACTGCACATGGAACATCTCAGGGCTCTGAACTCCTAAGCACACCTCAGTGACCCTTGTGTATCTCCCATGAGCCTCCCACACTGGGGTACCCACACCCAGCTGTGGCCGAGCATCCATGCAGGCAGGACTGAGGAGAAAGGGATACAGTTGAGCAAGCCCACAGCACCCTCCAGCCCTGGGCTCCAGGTACGGTCCCCACCTCTGAGATGATCTCAGGGAGTCCTCAGGGTTCTCTAAGTCTCTTCATCGTCTCCATTTGGCTCTAGAGTGCAACTCCAGGGCCCCACAGCAAGACGGGGCACAACTGAGCTCAGCCAGAGTCTGCCTCTGTGCCGGTGGACACTGACTGCCTTGATGTCCTCTGAGGCTGGAAAAGCAGCTGATGGTTCAAGACACAGGTCTTCCTCTTCATCCATCCGTTCGTTCGTTCATTCATTCATTCATTCAGAAAATACCAGAGAAAATACCCACTGTATGTGAGGTACTCTACTGGCACATGGGGTCCACAGTGGGAGAGAAATGAACCCCCCTGACCTCAAGGTCATCCACCTCAGATATCAGGAAACAGAGAAACATCTGAATCTGGTGTTCAGGACTCTCTGAGAGAACAGAATGGCAGAGTTACCCAGAGACCTGGAAGTAAGGAGCCAGTTGTGAGGCAGAGAGCGTGTGCAAAGGCCCCAGGCACAGCGCAAAGGCCCCAGGCACAGCGCAGAGGCCCCGGGCACAGCGCAGGGGCCCCGGGCACAGCGCAGGGGCCCCGGGCACAGCGCAGGGGCCCCGGGCACAGCGCAGGGGCCCCGGACACAGCGCAGAGGCCCCGGGCACAGCGCAGAGGCCCCGGGCACAGCGCAGAGGCCCCGGGCACAGCAGCCCAGCATTAGAAGAGGAAGTGAGAAGTACTTCAGGGAGGTAATGCCCTGTAACAACAAGGACATAACCATGTGCCCAGACATAGTGTGTGTCTTGGGGTTTCTAGTGCTGCGACAAAACACCATGACCAAAAAGCAAGTTGGGGAGGAAAAGGCTTATCCGGCTTACACTTCAGCATTGCTGTTCATCACTGAAGGAAGAAGTCAGGGCAGGAACTCAAACAGGGCAGGGACCTGGAGGTAGGAGCTGATGCAGAGGCCACGGAGGGTGCTGCTGTTTACTGGCTTGTTCCAAATGGCTTGCTCAGCCTGCTTTCTTATAGAACCCAGGACCACCAGTCCAGGGATGGCACCGCCCACAGTGGGCTAGGCCCTCTCCCGTTAATCACTAATTGAGAAAAATGCCTTACAGCTGGATCTCGTGGAGGCATTTTCTCAACTGAGGCTCCTTCCTCTCTGATGACTCTAGCTTGTGTCAAGTTGACCCCCAAAACCAGTCAGTACAGTGTCTTACTCTTAACCTCAGCCTCACCTCCCCCACTTCTCCCCACTACAGCCACCGGAGCCAGAGCCAGGCCCTAGTCCCACCTGTTTCCCAAAGCCCAGAACATCTTTCAGCATCCTCTGATCCTCAGGGCTGAAGACCAATGTGAACATGAGTGTAGGGGACACAGGCCCTCCCCTAAAAACTCCCATACCCTACTCCATACTCACACAGGAATATTACTGCTCTGGGTTAAGTGTTAACAGAAATGGCATGCATATTAAGCACTAACTGTATACACAGGCAACAAAGAACATCCAGCCACGACACCTTGGTGTCCTCGGGGCTCCGACTCCCATGGGGCATATGTAGGACCCCTCTCATCCTTGTGAGCTATCCCAGTGACCTGTGGCAGGTGGAGTCTGCAACACTGGGGGTGTCAGGTGAAGACAGGCCATTTGTCCCCAAAGGATACCACACCTTGGTGTCCTCAGGGCTCCGACTCCCATGGGGCATATGTAGGACCCCTCTCATCCTTGTGAGCTATCCCAGTGGCCTGCAGCTGATTCGATTCCACACTGGGGGTATCAGGTGAAGACAGGCCATCTGTCCCCAAAGGCCACCCCAATGTTCCACAGGCCCTTCATACTCTGCCTCCTGACTGATGTGCTTGGCATTCAGCTCCTGTGCTCTAAGGATGACTTCCTGGCCCCCTCTGCCATTATGCCCTGTGGGACAGCAGGCACCAAGCCCCTGGAAAAGAGCAAGGATGCTACACACAGGCCGGGGTCAGATCCTGGGCCATGCTGTAAGTTACCAAGCACTGCTGGCAGTCCCAAGACATCTGAGGTCTATGGAGAGCAGCCTGGATAAGAGGTGAGGGCTCAGGGTCCTGGCCCCTCTTCCACATACATACCCTGCCAGGTAAACATCCCATGGGAATGAAGGATGCCACCAGGACACAGTCCAAGAGCTCAAAGAGCCATCCAACCTCTGGGTTCCAGTCTCCAAGGCTGAGTTGCCTTGTGATTTCCAGGACCTGCAGAGCCATTCCGAGCCTCAGGTGGTCACCCTATCTGTAAAGCTGAGTGGCTCCTGGCACCTCTTGGCGGCCCCAGCCAGCCCTCCTGTGTGCCAGCCTGCCTCCCCTGGTGGTCAAGTGGCTGAACTGCAGTGGGTCCCTGGATGGTTTAAGAGGGGATGGGGAGCTGGAGAGATGGCTCAATGGTTAAGAGAACTTTGCTGACTCCTCATGGGAGGCCTTTACCTTTTTGGAGGAGGGGGTGGGTTGGAGAGGAAGGCGGTGGGGGGATGGGGGCTGGGAGGAGAGATGAGATGGGGAATCTGTGGTTGGTATGTAAAATGAATAAAAAATTTCTTAATAAAGGGAAAAAAAAGAACTGACTGCTCTTCCAGAGGACCCAGGTTCAATTCCCAGCAGACACAGGGCAGCTCACAACTGTCCGTAACTCCAGTTTCTGGGGAATCTGACTCCCTCACACAGGCACATATGTAAAACACCAATGAACATTTAAAAAAAGGGGGGGGATGAGGGAGATGGGGGCATGGCTAACTCAAGGGCCAGGGCCAGGTAGGTCTGCCTAGGTCCCTCCAAGCCTTGTGCCCTTAATACACAAGAGGTCCTAGAGGTCCAAGCTGCCAGCGGAGCCCAAGACTCCAGGAACAAGGCCACACTGCTTAGGGTTTCTGTTGCTGTGGTGAAACACCATGACCAAAGCCACCTGGGGAGGAAAGGGTTTATTTGGTTTACACTTCCACATCACAGTCCAACACTGAAGGAAGTCAGGACAGGAACTCAAGCAGGGCAGGAACCTGGAGGCAGGAGCTGATGCAGACAGAGGCCATGGAGGGATGCTGCTTACTGGCTTGATGATTATGGCTTGCTCCTCATGTCTTGGTCAGCCTGCCAGGACCACCTGCCCAGGAATGGTACCACCCACAATGGGCTGGGCTCTCCCACTCTACTATCAATCACTAATTAAGAAAATATCCTACAGGCTTGCCTACAGCCCGATCTTATAGAGACATGGTCCCTGTGTAGCCCTGGCTGTCCTGGAACTCACTCTGTAGACCAGGCTGTCCTGGAACTCAGAGATCTGCCTGCCTCTGTCTCCCAAATGCTGGGATCAGAGGTGTGCATCGCCACACAAGGCATGGAGGCATCTTCTTAATTGAGGTTCCCTCCTCTCAGATGACTTCAGCTTGTGTCAAGTTGACATAAAACAAGCCAGCACACTGCCACACTTCACCACATTGCTCCTGAGCCAGTCCTGCCCATGTGCGGCCTGATTCCCCCAAGCCTCTTACCCCACTGGTCTTTCTCAAGCCTGTAACGTACACCCCAGCCTTGAGAAGACACACCCTTGCAGCTACTCAAGGACCCTATCATAAACCATAGGCATCTTCTGCCCCATGCCCACAGGTCACCTGTGTCCAGGGCACAGATCCCAGGCCCATGGGGGCATACTATTATAGTGTCCCACTCTGTCCTCCTGCACAGACAGGGAGCAACTGACATGTCCAGAGAAGATGATGCTTAGCTTCGATTTTCAACTGGACACAGACTAGAGTGACCTGGGAAGAGTCTCAATGAGGGGCCATCTAGATCAGGCCGGTCTGTAGGCACGTCTGCAGGGGACTGTCTTGATTGCCTCAATAGAAGTGGAAAGACGCAGCCGGAAAGTGGACAGTACCATGCCCTGGGGTTGGGACCAGAATGATCTAAAAGAAGAAAAGCAAACTGAGCCAGGTGGTGGTGGCGCATGCCTTTAATCCCAGCACTCAGGAGGCAGAGCCAGGGGGATCTCTGTGAGTTCAAGGCCAACCTGGGCTACCAAGTGAGCTCCAGGACAGCCAAGGCTACACAGAGAAACCCTGTCTCAGAAAAAGGAAAAGAAAAAAAAAAAAGAAAACTAAGCCCTAAGTGTGCACACATTCATTTCTCTCTGCTTTTGACTGCGGATGTCATGTGATCAGCTTCTCCAAGCCCTGCCCGCTGTGACTTCCCCACAGCGACAGATTGAAACCTGGAACTGGGAGCTAAAGCAAACTCTTTCTCCCCTTAGTTGCCTTGTCTGGATTTTATCACAGCCACAGAGAAGAATTGGGACAGAGAATGAGAGGCCACCCAAAGCACCTGGTACATGCCCAGGGCTGGGACACAGGTGCCGGGCCCCTGGCACAGAGACATGCAGAGGTACATGTGGGAGGGTCGATGTCTTTATTGAGGATACAAGGCCCCAGAGTGGGAGGCATGGACCCCCGAGCATCTCGTCTGGGGTCACAGCACCAGTCTCTTGCTGAGAAGGGCCAGGCCCTGTTGCCAGCAATGGGCAGCTCACGTCTGCCCGCCTTTGCTCTTCGAGGACCAGATCTTGGACAAGCTGAACCTGGACTTCTTCCTCTGGAGGCCTGAGGGAAGGACAGAGCCATGAAGCTCCCACTGAGGCTCCCACTCCCACAGGAAGTCCCGCCCCTCCCAACCTGGGAAGGCCATCCTCCCTGCCCCATGCTGTGCACCCATAATTACCCAGGTTCTGGATCATGTTCTCCAGCATTTGGTCCTCTTCTTGTTCCCTGGAGTGGAGACAGGGTGACTGTGAGGGACATGGGCCCTGGAGAGCTACAGGTAACACGTGCGCGCCCACAATCTCTCTCATGACCTCTCTCTCTCTCTCTCTCTCTCTCTCTCTCTCTCTCTCTCTCTCTCTCTCTCTCTCTCTCTGTGTGTGTGTGTCTCTCTCTCTCATGCTCTCTCTCACTCTTTCTCTGTCTCTCTCTGTCTGTCTGTCTGTCTCTCTCTCCCTCTCCCCGCTCCACCCTAACCCCAGAGTCAGCCCCACCTGGCCCTAGTTATCTCCCTGCAACATGAGAGTCTCCACATGTCCCTCCATCCCCAGGCAACTGGCCACCTCCCCAGCCTGGCCACTCAACAGTGAGTTGGGGATAGCCGATGACCTGTTCTGACACTGGGTAAGCCCCTGTTGGGGTCACACAGAGTTTGGCTTAAGTTCAGCTTTGGGCTGACCCTGTGTGCCCTGGACATGGGGCCTCATTTGACACAAGAGAGCTGAGCAAGCTGAGCACAAGCGTGTTCACACTCATCTCCCTCTGCTCTTGACTGGATATGACATCACTAGCTGCCTCAAGTTCCTGCCACATTCAGGACCATGGAGAAGCTTGGCAGCCACCAGAAAACACACAGCTACACATACTGGTTAAAATTAAGTGCTAACCTGGGTTTGATGGTATAGGCCTATTATCCCAGCTACTTCTGGGATAATATCCCAGCTAAGTAT
This sequence comes from Peromyscus californicus insignis, assembly GCF_007827085.1. Classification (NCBI taxonomy): domain Eukaryota; kingdom Metazoa; phylum Chordata; class Mammalia; order Rodentia; family Cricetidae; genus Peromyscus; species Peromyscus californicus. The sequence goes on along the minus strand of NW_026294540.1, from coordinate 34,060,081 downwards.
GCGATGGGAGGACTGAGTTTCAAGTCTACCTGGGCCAAAGAGTGAGTTCAAGGCTAGCCTGGGCAACTTAGTTAGACCATGTCTCAAAATAAAGTAACAACAGTGCTCGGGCTATAGCACAACACTAGAGTCTCCAGTGAGGGGCTGGGGTGTGGCTCAGTGGTAGAGCACCTGCCTAGAATCCCCCAGTGAGGGGCTGGGGTGTGGCTCAGTGGTAGAGCACCTGCCTAGAATCCCCCAGTGAAGGGCTGGGGTGTGGCTCAGTGGTAGAGCACCTGCCTAGAATCCCCCAGTGAGGGGCTGGGGTGTGGCTCAGAGGTAGAGCACCTGCCTAGAATCCCCCAGTGAGGGGCTGGGTGTGGCTCAGTGGTAGAGCACCTGCCTAGACTCCCCCAGTGAGGGGCTAGGGTGTGGCTCAGTGGTAGAGCACCTGCCTAGAATCCCCCAGTGAGGGGCTGGGGGTACAGTGGCAGAGCACCTGCCTAGTATTCATGAGGCTAAGTTTAATTCCCAGCACCACACATACAAGATAAAGGTAAAAGAAGTTTTAGGGGCTGGAGAGATGGCTTAGCAGTTAAGAGTGGAGGACCCAGGTTCAGTCCCCAGAACCCACAGAGCAGCCCACAACCACCTGTAGCTATAATTCCAGAGGATCTGATGCCCTGTTCTGGCCTTGTACACATGGGGTGCACATAAATTCTTGTAGGAACACAGGCACACATGTAAAAATATTAAATAAACAAACCATTTTTTAAAAGCCATTTTAGACTCAACTGTTCAGTTTCACAGGCCAAAGGTCGTGGTGTATTAGCTGTTCATGGCTGCCACGCAGGACAGCATGGATGACAGGCTGTTTCCTTCATTAGCCATACTGGGCAGTGCTGTCCTTAAAGGCTAGGGTCCTGAGTGACAAAGACCCCCAAGGGAGGACTAGCCTCCCCAAAGCTGAGTCCTCTTGTGAAATACAACCTGGGTCCCACTGAGTAAGAGTAGCCTGCCAGCCGGGAGCAACTCTGACTCCAGCCTGCCCTCCCCAGGTCCCCTGTCCCTCACCGGAGCCGATCCTCATCCAGGAAGTCAACGATGTCACTACGGTCATTCACGGTGTTCACATATTGACTCAGCAGCTCCTGTTCCCGCTCGCGGTCCCTGGGGGACTTCAGACCCTCTGTGGGGACAGCCTGCCATCAGTAGGAGCCCTATTCTGCTCAGGGACAGGACAGTCACACGTCTGTGTGTTGGACTCCTCCGATAGAGAGCAATGCATGGTGGAGGAGCTTACAGCGTGGGCTGGATCAGGAACCGGGCCACTCAGCCTGAGTGTGGAGCCTCTGGTATCTGTGTCTGTATTATGCAAGGCTGAGGCAGGGGTCCTACAGCCAGGATGTGGTGTGAAGGCTGTCCTCACTGCTCAAAGTGCCCCTCTCATGTCATCCTTGGAATCCCTCACTAGCTGGATGGGGGGGCGGAAGTAGAGCAGGGATCACACTATGAGGTCCTTACTTTGAAGAGCATCACACTTAGGCACAGAACAGCTAAGGCATTTGTCTGAGGTCACACAGCCAGAAGCATAGGAACAAAAGCCAGAAGCCTCGTGGCTTAACCACAACCATATCACCATTAGACTCTCATGGGTCAAGGCAGGGCAAACGGGGAAGTTGGCACCCGGGTCTGTGGCTCTCAGGCCAGGCTTCCTGGGGACAGACGAGTACCTGGCTTGTCCATTAGCCTCCGCAGCTCGTCCTGGAGGTCCAGCTGCCTCTCCTCCAGGCACTGGTCCTTGGACCTGCAGGACACACATGACTGAGGCCCAGCCTGACCAGGCTGTCCCCACCACATCCATGGGCTGGTCCCAGCAGGGCACCGCAAGGCTCAGGGGTCTCACTTGTACATGAGTTCCGATTCAAGCCTCAGCAGCAGCTGCTTCTCATGAATAAGCCGGAACCAGTCCACCATGAGGCTATCCTCTGAAGCATCTGTGGAGAGACACAGCTCGGGCAGAGAAGCCACAGAGTGCCTGGTACCCACCCTGGTGCAGAAGGGCAGACCTGGGACAGGGTGAAAGCTAGCCAGAGGTACTCAGGAGGGCCTGCAGTCAGCCTGGGCATGGCCAATCTGCAATTAGTGTGGGATGGAGCCAGCCTGCACCAGTAAGGGGCATGGTCAATCCGCAACCAGTAAGGGATGGCCAACCAGTGTGGCCATGGCCATCCAGTGTAGGTATGCCAAGCCTATAGGAATATGACCTGGGCAATAGGAGCAAGGCCAGCTCAAGGGCATGGCCAGCTGTAGCATGTGGTCAGCTCATGCAGATGTGGCCAGCCATTGGGAGTGTGGACCGCCAGTAAAGGTGTGGACAGTCATTTAGGAGCATGAAAAGCTGATAGAGTGTGGCCACCAGCCACCAGTGGGTACACGGTCAGCTTTGGGGCATGGCCACGGGTATGGGCAGGCCCCAAGCTGCTTACCTCCCTCAGCTGCCCGCAGCCGCTTCTCCAGCTCTACACCCCGGAGCTCCAGGATGTCCAGCTGATTCTCAATGTTCTGCAGCTGCCTCTGCAGCTCCTCCTGGGGGATGTAGTTGGGGTGCAGCTGGGGGACCAATGGAGAGTGAGCACAAGCCCAGGACCAAAGCCCAGCTGTCCCCTGATACCCAGATGACTCACCCTGACTGGGGAGGTCACGGTCTCACCATGTGGAGCAAGGGCACTGTCCAGGACTGCAGGCCTCTCTAGAAAACAGATGGACGACTGAGGCCCAGTCTCAGGGCACCAAGCCTAACAGAACCCGGATGCGGCCTGGACAGGACCCGACCCATCTATTTTAGGCCATGAGCCCCAGCAGGCATTGCCCCCTTTACCACCTCTCCAGCAGAATGGCATCTCTAGGACCAACCTCGTGTCCCCCATGTGGGTGTCTTCTCCTCCTTCCGGTTCCTGGTCTGAGCTTCCTGCTTCCTGAGCTCTGGCTGGAGCCAATCAGCAGAAACATCCAGACTGGGAGGGACAGCTAGTTTCTTACGGTGTGATGGAGCAGGAGAGGGGGCTGCCAGCACAAAAGTAGTGGGCAGAGGCATGTGAGGCCTGCTGGCCAGAGCCCCGACACTGAGAGGAGCCGGGCTCTAAGCCCCTACTCTGTCCCAGGACAGACAATGTAGGTGCCACACACCTACCATGGTAGGGCGCCTGTCCTGCCCTGACTGGCCACATCCACCAGGGAGGCAGCATCCAACAGACCCACAAAGCCAGTGCCACTGACATCACAGAGTGTGACCTGGGGAGTGACCCACTAAGGGCACAGCTGTGCTAAGAGCAAACCTGGCCCAACACATATTCATTCACAGGCACACCTAAACATGCATGTGCATACATGCATACATGCCTGACACACACATACACAGACTATGCCTGAACATGCCTCACACACACACATCCCATGCATGAATACACATGTATACACATATAGGTCATGCCTATATTCCATGTATATTCCATGCCTGAACACACATGGGCATGCAGACTATACCTGAACATGCCTAGTACACATATATACCATGCATGAACATGTGTGCGCACATTTATGAACACAAATATTCACACATATCTCTTATATCTAAGCATGCATGTACATGTTGATACCCAAATATGCGTGCATACATAAATCCTATATCTGAACATGCACATACACACATCCCCCATATACATGTATCATGCATGACCATATGTATGCACACACATATCTTGTGCCTGAATACATGAGTGCACATTAAGCCCATCCAGGAACACACATGTACACACATCCATACCATATGTAAGCACCCACTCTAGCTGAGCAGGGCCTCTGCCTGGCCCCAGTCAGAGTACATAACTCACACAAGGACACACCTGAGTTCCTCTCGTTACCTTTGAGGTTGGGCCCGGAACCAGGCGGGCATGGTGTCCTCTTGTGCTGAATGGAAGTCACGATGATGTGGATGTTGGGCTCAGAGCTGCTGGAGGCTTTTTTGGGAGAGTCCCCTGCCCTCGGCTTCACCAGGACTGGAACTTCTTTTTGCTCCAGAGTCCTAGGTGGAAGATAAGGTGAGGCCCAGCCCAGATGGGGACAGCCAGGAGTCTGTCTCAAAGCCATACGCCTATGTCCAAGGTCCGCATGGTCTGAAGGAAGCTACCTGGCCAGGCCTGCATCATCCTGGCCTCTAATTCCAGAACCTGTCTGCTTCCATCCCCAGGGCACAGGGCTGTGGGCCCCCACATGCTCCGTGTGGGGCGCGGGGTGCCTCAGGCTTGCAGGGACCAGACGCACTGACACCCACCCCAAGCCAGGCTCGTGCGAGCTGCCTGGCACGGCACACCTGCTCTGCGGTCACCACATCCCTTAAGCCATCCCACTGGGATGAGGTGTCCCCATCACCTGGCAGGTGAAGGGTCCCAGGACACTCAAGCTGGTGTGAACCAACTTTTTCTATGGATACTGAAAGGTCCGAGTGTATGCATGCCTTCTGGCCAGAGCTGTGTCAATTCCTGGATGTATACTGCCATGCTTCCACACATACTTAATTAGGCACCTGCTGTGTGCTAGGCCAACTCATACAGCAGACCCACAGGCACGGGTGTGGCCCTGCCAGCAAGCAGCCGCCCCTGCTCACCTCCTTGCAGAGTTTTTCTTATCCACCGGCTTCAGGCGGGCCCTCCACCCTTCTGGCCCCTCCTCCTGGCCTTCCTGAGAGGTGGAGCCTGGACCTGAGTGTAAGAAACAGACCAAGTAGGTGAGACAGGTGGGGATGTCTCTTCACAGCCAACTGCACCTTTCAACACCCCCAGAGCCAGCCCGGCACACAGGACAGAGGTGGGGCTTGCAGCCTGGCTGCTGTGTACCCCCGGGTCACTACTCCTTTCCAGGCCTCAATTTCCAATCTGTCAAATGGGTGTTGACATGGAAGGGAAACTCTGTGGACTGAGTCTCTGTGATGGGCGACATGATGAGCAACGGCTGGGCATGGCTACCTATCCATAGTCATCCTTGGCTCATGCCTAACAGTGGTCTAAACAGTGAGCTCGGTCAAAGGGCAAGTTACAGAAAGACACCTTTGTGGTGCATCCTGAACCCCACTTCCCCAGACATTTACAGACAGGGCAGGGGTATGCAGACCCGGGGTGTCTGGAAAGAGTTGCCGGGGGACAGCAGGAGCCCAGTTCTAGGCAGAGCCATTGTGAAGGTGGACAAGGCCTCTTTCTGCACCCTGGGAACACAGCTAAGGACAGAAGGCAACATGACCTGGGATTACATATGAATCTAGGGCAATGGTCATGGTGTGACCCTGAGGACACTGGCCACAGCCACACAGCCAGCAGATGAAGACCCATAGAGGACTATGGGTTCTGAGAGCTGGGCCACAGGACAGCAGACAGGACAGAGAAAGGCAGCTGGGGCATATAGTAACACTTGGGGAGTGGCCGACCCCAGGGCCCCGTACCCCTCCACCCCTCCCCACCCCATAGCAGGGACTCTCACCCTTCATTACTGCCGCCTCTGCTTGGGGTCTGGAGCCAGCACTGGTCTTGCCAACCCCTGGAGATGTACCCAAGCTCTTGTTGCCAATCTGGAGTGATACAGATGCCCATGGAGTATTGCCCACACTCAGGGGGACTGTAGGCTCCATCTTCGAAGCGGGGGGCTGGGGAGTAGTTGAATGTGATAGCTTGGCTGAGGGAACCTTTTGTGGCACTTCATTCTGGGGAAGGGTGATTGAGACTGAGGAAGTGGCAGGGGAAGACCTATGGGGAAGAGAGTGGGCATCAGGTATGGGTGAATCCAGGAGTCACCCCCTCAAGAAGATAGTTTTTGGAGTGACCCCAACAAACTGAGGACAATCTACCCCAGGCCAGATGGCCCATGGCATCTGCTTGTGGTACTTCCGTGCATTGGAAGCTGCTTTATGCTATTAAATCTGGAGTGCACTGGATTAAAATGTCCCCCAACCAGAGCTGAAGCACTAAGGAGGGAGGGCCCTGGCTGGAGCCACGGGCTGGTCGATACTTGCCCAGCTCAGTATTAAGTTACTCATAGGCTGGACAGTCCAGCCAGGCACCAGCCCCACCTGGGCTGCGTGGCTTTGGGTTACTATATTCCCTTAGGCAACTCACATGCAGGTACACAGAGCCCAGACGACATGTGGCACCACTCCAAGCTCTGCTAAGCCTATTCTGCTGGGCTAAGACAGAGGCGCCTATCACAGCCCAAGAGCAGCGGCGTGTTCTCTTCCTCACCCTAGGACCAGCCCAAAAGCCTCTGGGCACCAAACAGGGGTGGGTTCAGGCAGTTACAAACCAGGAGTTTCCCACCCTGAAATCAAAGACCAACCCAGGATAGAACCTCTTGACTCACTACATAGCGGTACCCGACTGAACGGGTACCCTAAAACTCAGATCTACTGGAGAACCACTGGGGAGCTTGAGATGTGATCTGATTTTAAAAAGGGGGGAAGGTGCTGGGCGGTGGTGGTGCTTTATCCCAGCACTCAGGAGGCAGAGGCAGGCAAATATCTGAGTTCAAGGCTAGCCTGGTCTACAGAGGGAGTTCCAGAACAGCCAGGGCTACACAGAGAAACCTTGTCTCAAAAAAAAGTGTGTGTGCGGGGGGGGGGGGGGTGCGGGGGGAGCGTTCAGTAGATGTGACCACACTATAATGCAGTCACACTAGAGTACAGGGGCCCTCATTCAAAAACCACTAACCTTATAGGAGACAGACGACACAGGTGTGGTGGTGCACACCTGGGATCCCAGTACTGGGGACGCTAAGGCAAGAGGACTTGGAGTCGAAGGCCAGCTTGTGAATCAGACAGCTGGGATACGTGAGACCTTGTCTCAAAAACACCAGGACTGGATTGGCAAGAAGGCTCAGAGGATGACAGTGCTTGCCATGAAAGACTGGCAGCCTGAATTCAACCCCCAGATCCCACATGAAGGTGGAGGAAAAACTGACTCCGTAAAATCGGTCTCTGACCTCCACACAGACATCGTGACATATGCACCCCTCCCACACACACATCATACATAATTTTAAAAAAAGACCTGGGGCATGGCTCAGTGGTAGAGCACCTGCCTAGAATCCCCCAGTGAGGGGCTGGGGTGTGGCTCAGTGGTAGAGCACCTGCCTAGAATCCCCCAGTGAGGGGCTGGAGTGTGACTCAGTGGTAGAGCTCCTGCCTAGAATCCCCCAGTGAGGGGCTGGGGTGTGGCTCAGTGTAGAGCACCTGCCTAGAATCCCCCAGTGAGGGGCTGGAGTGTGACTCAGTGGTAGAGCACCTGCCTAGAATCCCCCAGTGAGGGGCTGGGGTGTGGCTCAGTGTAGAGCACCTGCCTAGAATCCCCCAGTGAGGGGCTGGAGTGTGACTCAGTGGTAGAGCACCTGCCTAGAATCCCCCAGTGAGGGGCGGGGGTGTGGCTCAGTGGTAGATCACTGCCTAGAATCCCCCAGTGAGGGGCTGGGGTGTGGCTCAGTGGTAGAGCACCTGCCTAGCATCCACCAGTGAGGAGCTGGGAGTGTGGCTCAGTGGTAGAGCACCTGCCTAGCATGTGGGATACCCTCAACTCCATCTCCAGCACTCTACAAAAGAAAAAAGGCAGAAGAGACAGGGAAAGTGGAGCCCAACAACAGTGGAATCAGAGATGGGAGGCTGCCACCAACCAAGGAATGCCAGGACCCTCCATACGCTGGAGTGAAAGGAGCCTCCCCTGGAGCCCTGGTGGAGTGTGTGGCCTGCCACAGGATATGCTTCTGCCACGGAAGCTGTCCTGCAAGGAGTGACTGCCCCCTCTATCTGCACCGTACGGTCAGCGTCTAGTGGGAGACACTATTGGTGCCGGGCACCAAGAGAGGCTCAGAACCCAGCTCCACTCACACAAGTTATCCAAGGCACGGAGCCAGGCAGTGTTGCTCCCAGCTCAATACCTGTTTTCCTGTCCACAAGACAGGCATAAGGGTCCTGGAGAACCAATCTAGTGTGGGCCACCTGCAGCCACTAAATCCTGTAAGACCAGCATGCCCTGCGTCCCTGCATCTATCCTGTCCCCCACCTCCACTTTCCAGATAGGGAAGCTAAGGCCACACAGTCATGGAGGAACAGAACTTCCCCATGTCCTGGTGGGCAGGTCATAGCCACACCCCACATCCCTCCCACCTACCTGCTTGGAGCCTGGATACCAGCTCCCGCCAGCCCTGGTAAGGCCTTCCTAAGGACACTTAGCGCTTGCTCTCGACTGCTCTCCTGGGCAGGGGTATCCACAGCAGCGGAGACCTTGCTGGCAGAGGCATTCAGTGCGGCTGGGACCCTACCAGTGGGGGCATTCACCACAGTGGTGACCTTGCTGGTGGAGGTAGTCACCACAGGGGGGACCCTGCCATTGGGGGCATTCACCACAGGGGGGACCTTGCCATCAGTGGCACTCACTATAGTGGAGACCTTGCTGGTGGGGGCATTCCCCACAGTGGGGACCTTGCTAGTGGAAGTATTCACCACAGTGGACACCCTTCCATTGGGGGCATTCACCACAGTGGGGACCTTGCTGGTGGAGGTATTCACCACAGTGGGGACCTTGCTGGTGGAGGTATTCACCACAGTGGGGACCTTGCTGGTGGAGGTATTCACCACAGTGGGGACCTTGCTGGTGGAGGTATTCACCACAGGGGGGACCCTGCCATTGGGGGCATTCACCACAGTGGGGACCTTGCTGGTGGAGGTATTCACCACAGTGGGGACCTTGCTGGTGGAGGTATTCACCACAGTGGGGACCTTGCTGGCAGTACTGTTGCTGGCTGGGGTTGGGGCAGGATTCTGAAAAAATTTCTCTCGGGCTTGCTGGGTCCTAGAGGCTGCGGGGGTCCAGGCTGGGGTGGCCGTTGAGTTTGGAGATGCTGTGCTCAAGCTGAGCTGAGTCTTGACGCCTTTTGAGGCTGCCTGGCCTTGGGGCACAGACGGGTGAGAGTCCAGGGCACTTGGGTACACCACAGGATGAGAGCCGATGGTCGCCGTGCTGCTCTGGGCAGGTGACGACCATCCTGTCGGGGAGCTATTAGTCACGTGGCTGATGGCTTTGCTATTCACAGAAGTAGTGACCACTGGGCTCGTGGGCCGCCGGGGCCCAGCGGGGCTCCCCACGTGGACACGGGAGGTGGCTGGCTGGTTAAGTTCAGTCTGGACAAAGCCCCTGGCAGTCACGTTGCCTTCAGCGGGCTCCCAGGCTGCTGCCCTGGCCCTCAACGGTGTCACCTCTCCGAGTCCATTTGCTTCCTGAACCTTCCGGGAGGCATTGCTTGGCCTGGTGTCTGCAGCAACAGCCCCTGGCTGTCTGGAGGCCAGTTTCGACAACTTGGGGCTCACAGAGGTGACTTCTGAGCTGTGATGAGTACAGACAAAGACGCCCGGCTCTCCCGTGGCACGGTAGGCCCCTGAATGCAGCGTGCTGGAACACTGTTTACACCTGTGGAAGGAAGGCACAGGGACTCAGAGCCTGCGCCCTGGCTCACTCACTCATTATTTCACTCTCCCAAAAGCACACATTCACTTAGTCCTCTGTCTACTCATGCGGCCGTTGATTTATTCAACAAATGCTCGTTGATGATTTCAATGAGTTACAGCTTACACTGGCACACTTGTCAGGGCTGTGGACACCACAGAAAGTGCTCAAACACGTCACCAGATGCGTACATAAAGGCTACATAGTGTGTCCCATTTTCAGGAGTCCAACTACCCCAAGCTCGAAGAAGACTTGAGATTCACTCTTTGTCCCCCAAATCTAGAAGCTTCAGGGAGACAAGAAGAGTCACAGAGTCAAAAAACTCAACACTTGGCCGGGCGGTGGTGGCGCACGCCTTTAATCCCAGCACTCGGGAGGCAGAGCCAGGCGGATCTCTGTGAGTTCGAGGCCAGCCTGGTCTATAGAGTGAGTTCCAAGACAGCCTGGGCTACACAGAGAAACCCTGCTTCAAGGCAAAACAAAACAAAACAAAAAACACAAAGGGCTGAGATAACAAGGGAAACTGAGTCAGTGTGTCCAGGACACCCTGAGGGGACATTAGAGGAGGACATTAGGGTTCAGCAGTGCTGTCCCCTATGGAGGACAGACGGAAGGACTGTGGGAGCCATGGAAGGTGTGTGAACAGGAAGTGTGCACCCAGACATGCAGCGGGGACCATACCTGAAGCAGCTTCGGTGGTAGAGCCGCCCATCAGCCAGGTGCCGCTGCACAAGGTGAACGTGTTTGCCACAGATCCCACAGATGCTGCTGACGGAGCTGCCCGCAGTTCCCAGAGCCTGCAGGGAAGTGTCGGGAGCTGCTGAGGGGCAGCTGACAGTTCCAGATTCCCACCTCAGCCCAGGGGTGGCCAACAGATCCCATTTTATAGGCTGGAGAACTGAGACCCTGGGGAGCCACTAGCCAGGGCATGGGCATGGCTACACACTCAGGACCTCCAGACCGGCCCTGTCGGGGAGCAGGAGACTGATTTCGGAGATCCTGGGGACCCAGTGTGGGGCTAGAGACAAAACCTAGTGCCTTCTGCTACCCTGCCAGGCTCTGGGATCAGGCCAGTTCCCCCAGCATCCAGGTCGGCCTTGCTCTGGCTTCATGGAACCTAGAGTAACCACTACAGAACAGCAGAGGGCACTCAAGCTCAGCACTGCAGGGCTGGCCAGGGATGGAAGGTCCTACCCAGTGTCCCTTCCCATCTAGGAAAGATGACAATCTAAACCAGCCCAGAAAGGTCTGCGGTTTCAGCTCCATCCCATCTGGATGACCTCAGTTTACCCATCTGTATTACGGGATTCACAATGCTTGCCACATTGAACTGGAGCCCAGCAGAGCCACCTCAGTGGGTGCGCTGGATACAAAGCATGGGGAAGGGTACTGTACCCTAAGAGAATACCCCACACAGCTCTGTGTTTGGGTATACAGCTGGCCCTACAATGCCCACTCAACCAAGGTATGCTTACGGCCTTTGGGGATGGCCTCTCTGAGCCTCCCTCACTCCTCTGAACCACGGGGTTTGTCCTAGCTGGAGACAGTGGTGACCTCTGGGCTGGAGCAGGTGAGGGCAACTTGGCGGCAGGCTGGGACACGACCTTCTTTCCAGAATGTTCTTCAGTCGAGTCTGATGAGGATCTCTTCACACCAGCCATGCCTCCAACTGGCATGAGACACAGGAAACGGGTGAGGAGGGTCTCACCCAGAGCTCGTACCCTCTAAGAGGTCCCTGAGCCCACAGTGAAAGGCATGGGCCTCTTAGGACAGCTGGCGGGGTGCAGAGCTGGGTAAGGACAGCCCCGGGGCACATTCTTTCCAGCAAACCCTGGCCTGGCCCTCACCCCGTCTCCCAGCCGACAACCCCATCTGGGGTCACGGAAAGGGACTTTTCTGTTTCCAAACCACCATTCCAGGCTGGCCCTCGGCCCAGGGGGATTCCGGAGATTTCTAAAGCTAAAAGAGGAATGTGGTGCAGGAAGCCAAACAGCTCCCCACTCATGGGCTGGGTGAAGACCCGGTCTGTCCGCACTGCCTGGGCCACACAGCTTCCATCGCCACAGTTAACCATGAGTCACCCAGGGTCTGCCGAATGATTCTGACAGCTGTCTAAGACCTTGGGGGTTGAGGATAGAAAGACCAGGACAACAGTGCATCTAGGAGCACACAGTAGGCACTTCCTTAGTGTTCCCCGGCAGGCCAGGTGGGGAATAAGGGAGCCCAGGGGCCTCACTCTATACTCGCACAAAGGCCTCTGGTCGCCTTGGTAACAGACACAGCTATGAGGACCCACATGAGTAGTCTCCAAAAGGTACACTCCCTGCATCACTGCCCACCCTAGGGCTCAGTGCTGTGGCATGGGGACTGAGGGTGGGCATGGAGCCCAAGAGGAAGAACTGCAGCATGGGCTGGTGGTCCTGATGCGTCGGCAGTCTTGACCATGCACCCGGCATGGGAGGGCCCTCCTGGACAGGGACTCACTTGGGGACCGGCCGTGGAAGTAGTTGTAATACTGTGACACGTAGGTGAGGATGCTCAGCCGGTCTGGAACCTTCAAGGCCACCATGTCCTCGGCGTCTAGCAGGGCTGGGATGCCCAACTGCTCCTCTGCCACTTGGAAGGCCTGGAGAGGGGTTTAAAACAGCAGGACAGACAATGGAAAGAACTATTGCTGGGCCACCAGCCCAGCTGAAAGAGAAAATACAAAGAAGCCTGGGCTAAAAGTCCAAGGACTCCTGCCCGAGTGACCTCCCAGGCTCATCGTGTCCACTTGTATAAAGGTTCAATGTCCCAACAGATATTCCTCAGGAGACCAGACCCAGAGGGCTAGCTTTATGTTGAGGGCAGGTGCTGTGAACCCAGGGCCTCCAACTTGCTAGGCAGATGCTCTACCACTGAGCCACACCCCAGCCCCTCACTGGGAGATTCTAGGCAGGTGCTCTACCACTGAGCCACACTCCAGCCCCTCACTGGGGGATTCTAGGCAGGTGCTCTACCACTGAGCCATGCCCCCAGCCCCTCACTGGTGGACTCTAGGCAGGTGCTCTACCACTGAGTCACACCCCAGCCCCTCACTGGGGGATTCTAGGCAGGTGCTCTCCCACTGAGCCACACCCCCAGTGCTAGCACTGGCCCTGGACTCATGATCCTTCTGCCTCAGCCTCCCAAGTAGCTAGGACTAGGTGGTACAGGCTTGTCCTACCCAGCCTGACTCTAGGAGACTCTTAGGGTATGTGCTCACCCCACCCCTGGGGCTTACCACTCTAGAAAACAGCTCTGAGCCTCCACAGCCCTGCTGGGCCAAACATCAACCACTTGTCCATGATGTGGCTGATCCCTGTGATGGAGACAGGATGCACTGGGCTGGGGAGGCCAGGAACCCGCACATACAGAGCACTTACTGCATACCAGCCGGGTAGATTGACAGCTCAGCGCTCTCCCACCTTCACTGGATGCCGCACGCCTCCAGCACCAAAGCCCCAGGGAGGCTTCAATTACTGACCTATGTCTGTCCTGGAACTCACTCTGTAGCCCAGGCTGGCCTCAAACTCACAGAGATCCGCCTGCCTCTGCCCCCCCCCCCCCCCCCCCAGTGCTGGGATTAAAAGCGTGCGCCGCCACCGCCCGGCCCTGACTTATGTCTTTGCTTGGCCCTCCCCACTTGCTTTCCTCACTAAGTAACCCCTCAGGCTCCCTCTGTGTTCCCTGTCCCCATCTGACTCTTGGTCTCACTGAGAGACCCGCCTCAGGCTGCTGATGGCCTCCACCAACTCAAGCCCTTCTCAAATTGCCAACCGTGGCTGCAGGCCTATCTCAGCTACTCAGGAGGCTGAGGCAGGATGATTATGAGCTCAAGAGTATGCTGGGCTACAGAGTGAGTTCAAGGCCAGCCAGGCCTAGTTACGAATACTATCTCAAAATAAAAAGTAAAAAGGGGGCTGAGAATATGGGTCAGGATTAGAGCCCCTGCCTAGAATCCCCCAGTGAGGGGCTGGGGTGTGGCTCAGTGGTAGAGCACCTGCCTAGAATCTCCCAGTGAGGGGCTGGGGTGTGGCTCAGTGGTAGAGCACCTGCCTAGTGTGTATGCCCTGGGTTTAAGTCTCAATACTGAAAAACAAAATACATAAAAATCTAAAAGTTGTAAAACTCCACCAGCTCCATTTAGCTCAGGGCAGAGGTCACTGGCGTCCTGGCCCTGGTCCCCGGTGACTCACAGGGCTCTCTTGTAGCTTCCTTCACTGAGGCTCTTCTTCCAGATGCCTGTGTGGCCTCCACGTGGATGCCAAGTTGGGGTCCCTACACTGTTCCCACGTGGGCAGCCCCTTAGGGTCTCCATGCCACACTCTCCATGCCACACTCATACCAAGCCTCAGGTCTCCTCTGACCCACAGAACAGGCTCAGGATCAGGCCATTCCCACTGAAGGCCATGTGTACCCTCTGTGTGACCTCCTCCCCGGACATTCCTTTCTCCTGCAGTCTGGAGAAGGAGAGCCTCCAGTCCACGCTTCCCAGGGGTCCAGTTTCACTGGCTCGGAGGGAAAGCCCAAAGTCCTTTCTCCACCAGGCCCTGCACCTGCCTCAGGACCCCACCCCTCCCTGGCTCCTCAACTGCGTGTCCTGCCCAGCACTCTGTCGTCCACACAGTCACTCCACCCAAGATGGCTTCCTGAGAGCATCCACAGATCTGCCGAGGCATCCGTGCATCCCAGCCTCATCTCCCACCTCTCACCCAGTGCTATTAGAGCAGTGTACTGCAATGCAGCCAACACCCGATGAACTGACTCTAGTGTGTGTGTGTGTGACTGGGTATGTTCATGTGTGCATGCGTACATGCATATGGCACCCAGAGGTCAAGGTCAGACGCTCCCTGAAAGTGTTCTCTATCTTATGTTTATTTTTTATATGCATGGTGGGGGGAGTATGTGCACAAATGTTCAAATGTGTGTGGGTGTACATGTCATGCAGTGTGTGTGTACTATGTGCCTGTGTATTAGAGGCTGGAGGTTGACACTGATGTCTTCCTGGATCACTCTCCACCTTATGTATTGATTCAGGGTCTCTCGCTTGAATCCCAAGTTAGCCAACTGGGCGTGTCTGGCTAGACAGCTTGCTCTTGGGGTCCCCGGTCTCCACCTCCCATGCACCGGCATTCCAGGCCAGCTGCCACATTCATCTGGCAGTTCTGGAGATCTGGACTTAGGTCTTCCACATTTGCCCCACAAGCAGTTTTACTCAGTGAGCCATATCCCAGCCCCCAGGGCTGGGACTAAAGGCATGTGCTACCAGACTCGGCCCAGAACTGAGTCTTTAACTGTATTTCATGCTAATTAAGTTACAGAGGCTGCCCTACCTGGGCAGGTAAAGCATCTCATGTCTTCTGTCTCAGTCCTCCCTAGAGATGCCAGTATCAGGGGCCCATGCGGACCCTGCTTGGCTCAGAGTAAGAACAGATTGCGTTAGTCCAAGGGACCATGCGTGGGGCATATTTTGTAGCGGGGTGACTTAGGCTGGCACATGGAAGTACAGAGTAGGTCTTGAATCAAGGGGCCAGGGAAGGTGATCCTGCCTACCCCCAGGATCCCCAGGACCCACCCTCTCACAGCTTCCAGGGGCCTTGCTCTGAAAGAAAGGAGGTTGGCTGCTACTCCCTGGGACCTCACTGTCCCAGTGAGGAAGAGAGGAGTCCATGGGGCCTAGGATCCAAGATCAAACGTTGATCTCAGAACACAGATTGCCCAGCTTGGGACTAGCTGAGGAGCTGTGTGGAGGCCAAATCCCCAGAATGGGGTCCCTGGATAGCCCAGCAGAAGGCTCACTCCACTGAGGTGCAGTGGCCCTTCAGATAAGAGTTGGGAGTTTGAGGCAGAGGGCTTAAAGGACAGACAGCGGGCATCAGCTAGCCAACTCACCAGCTTGTTGTTCTCGTAAATGTTTTCCTTCCGGAGGGCATTGAAGTTTCTAGAAAATAAAAACACTTATGTCAAGCTGGGGATGATGGCGCACGCCTTTCATCCCAGCACTCAGAAGGCAGAGGCACATGGGTCTCTGTGAGTTCAAGGCTGGCCTGGTCTACATAGCAAGTTCCAGGACAGGCAGGTCTCAAAGCATTTATGTCCAAAGCCACTCAACTCTAAGAAAGAAGCAGGGCCTCGGGGGCCATCTTGGGGAAACTGAGGCCAGGAGTGTCACCGCGAATTCAACAGGTCTTGAGCAAAGGCACAATGGCCAGGCTGGTGCCAGGTCTGGCTTGTGACCTCCTCTGACCACAAAGATGCCACTACCTCCTATCCTGGGCAGTGGTGACTCACAGTGGGCCCCCAGATCGACCCCCACCTCCAGCCCTGGAGGAGACTGGGTCCTTGCTTTCCACTCCTGACCCCATCAGAAGCAGCAGGAAACAAATCCAGAGAGGCATAGCCACCAGCCCAGGGCAGTCCAGCTAAGACACAGCTCAGGGTAGGCCAACGGAGAAAGGACAACATGGGGCGAACACGAGAGGCCCTAAGGCGGGGAACAAAGCTGATCTGCAGAGAGCGGAATGTCACAGGGCTAGCCGGAGACTCTGCCCATATGTCAATCTGGTCACCACTTACAATTCTGCGGCACCTCCTGCAGGGGGCGCTGTTCTGACCAGCTCATAAATAATTCCTCACTGCTCACAGGTCCTGTGTGCTGAAACACTGTGAACACAGAGAGGCCTGGGGCACACGCAAACCTCTCAGCAGGAGGAAGGGTCAACCATTCCATCTTTCATTCATGGGAAGGTGTGACTTGGTGTTCCCCAGATGCCCCACCTGGTCCCTGGGAGGGCTTCAGAAATGAGTCCATGGGTGACCACGGGGTCCTAGGAAGTACCCCAGGTAGTGCCCCAAGCAGCCTGGATAGTAGAGTTTCCCTGGAGAAGCCAAGGGTGCCACCCACCCAGCTACCCAGTGGGCCCCAGACTCCATGCACATGCCACAACATGCCCTGACACACCCAACGTGACACACCCCGGCCCACCTGAAAGCTGCCATACCCGGCCCCATGTTGCCAAGACAGGTCAGCCAGAGCCTGCTTGGATCTCTGGGGAAGCTGGTGAAAAAGCAATTGTCCATCCATCCGCTTGCGGTCTGTGGGTCCCAGGAGGCAGCCGCTGCCACCTGAGTGACCTAAATTGTTCTAGAAGCTTCCTGGCACAGAGGAAGGGTCTCTGACCAAACACTGAGTCCTGTTTCTTAGTGTCTGCCTCTGGCAAGCCACTTCCCTTGGGACCCCAGTGTCCCTGCCTTTGAGAACAACACAGCTTCAGAGACTGGATTCTCCTTCTTTTCCTTAGACTTATTTTTCTGTTTAAATTATTGATTACATTTTATCTATTTAGTCAGTGTGCTTGTGCGTGGGCGTGGGTGTGCCGTGCGCGTGTGTGGAGGATAGAGTTGGTTCCCTTCTTCACCATGCGAATTCTAATTGAACTCAAGTCCTCAGGCTCGGCAGCAGGCTCCTTTACCCACTGACTCATTTTTGCCAGCCCAAGCCTCAAACTTTTCTTTTCTTTTCTTTCTGGTGCTGGGAATTGAACTTAGGGCCTCACACACGCTTGGTAAACATGATAGTACTGTGCTGTATTCTCGGTCCTCTGTGTATGTGTGTGTGTACGTTTATGTGTGAGCAGATGCTCGTAGAGGCCAGAGGTCAGTACCACCTGTCTTCCTCGATCACTCTCCACCTTAATTTTTGAGAGTTTCCCAGTGAACCCGGAGCTCAGTGATTCAGCTAGGAGGGCCGGAGACTCCAGGGATCCTCCTGTCTCCAACCACCATAGCCCCAGCCCTGAGATTATAGATGTGTGCCACCACACCTGCCTTTTTCCATGGGTTCTGAGCCTCGAACTCAGGGCCTCAGGCATGCACAGCAAATGCTTTACCAACTCAGCTATCTCCTCAGTCCATCCTCTCCCCTTCCCTCCCCTTTCCCTTCCCCCCTCCCTTCCTCCCTCCCTTCCCTTGAAGTTTTGGGGACAGAGTAGGGCCTCACCCATGCTAAAAACACTTCTTACTACCGGGCTCCATCCCAGCCCCAAATTTGAGTCCTGTTCAGGACACTGCTTGATCAGATGTGACAGTCATGTCCCCAGTACACAGGCAGGTCTCAACAATGAAGCAGGAAGGTTCTGGGTGCCTATAGCCACCTGACCTGGGTCGGCCTAGCTCTGAAGCCAGTCTGGCAGCAGAAGTCAGGCCTTGCCCAGTTCTACACTATGAGGTGGCCCCTCAGAAGCCGAGGCTTCGAGCCCATTTTATAGACCAAGTAAAAGGAGACTGTTCAGACCTGCCACACGGTGGGGTGGGGGGCTGCAGTGGGCCCCCCTCCCTCTTTACAAAACTTCCCCCTTCAGCTTTCAGCCCAGCCAGCCAGCTGCCAGCTGCCCGGCCCTTCAGGAAACTCTCAGCACTTCCGGCCAGGACCACCTCCGCCCGATAACGCGTCCCAGATGCCAAGACCACCCGCACAGTGAGAGGTAAGCCAACAAACGACAAGAGCTGGGAAGGGCGGGTGTCAGGCCCCAGAAGTCTGGGTGGCCTCCATGCACCTGTGTGGGCACCATCCACCTGAGCCTGTCCCCAGATGTCCCTGGTGTTCCTAGACCATCCAAGGACGGGCATGTGAGTGTCCAGCCTGCACCCGACAATCCAGAGTCCTCCAGCCACACGGGTCTCTCCCATCCCCCACCCCTTGGAAAGCACAAGCCCTTCTCCAGAGCCCAGGGTCACTGACCTAAATGGCTACTGCTAGGAGGCTGGACAACAAGCTGTGTTTTGTTTCCAAACAGAGCAGGAAGAGGCCGGCTACCAGCCTCCTACTTTCGCCTCTGAACACCCAGGGGGCCCAGCGCCTCCCTGCAGCTCCATTTTGTCATCTAGCCCACAGTTCCAGGTACTCCAGAGTCTTCCAGGCCCCATCAGTGCAGCCACACTTTGAGAAGGGGCATGGTACATAGATTGAGGTGGCACATTCATTTACCGCTAACTCCTGGGAGCAAGTGTGAACTGCTTTCCTGGGCCCAAACGGTCTCCATGACCAAATGGAAGCACCCTGGCCAGTCCCTCAGTCACCACAGCCTCCTGACACCAGGCCCAGCCTCTGTACCTCAAACCAAGTTGTTCCCTGGCTCTGCCTGACACACTGGCCAGGGTCCCCTGAGGACACTCAGGTCCCCAAGTGGACATGTATATATCTTTGCTTTCCCATTCCCTGAGCTCATGTCCCCCTTGGCACGGGGTACAGGAGGTAGCACGTCCGCCCCTCAATTTCTGAGGCCTGAGCTAGCCAACAGCGCAGTCCATCAGAACTACCTTAGAATTCTTTTTCATCATTAGTACTGTGTGTAAACATGATGTGGAGGGCGGAATGTCTGCCTTCTATGCGTAGACATCAGAGGACAGCTTTTTGGAATTGATCATCTCCTTCATTTGGACGTGGGTTCTGGGAATCAAACTCAGATCACCAGGTCTGTGTAGAAAGCACCTTTACCCACTAAGCCATCTCCCTGGCCCTGGAGTTTCTGGGTAGCTTTATTTATGCTTTAAAGATTTGTTTATCTATTGGTTTTGTGGTTTTTGTGTTTTTTGTTTTCTCTAGGTAGCAGCCCTGGGTGTTCTGGAACTCACTATATAGACCAGGCTGGCCTCCAGCTCACAGAGATCCACCTGCCTCTGCCTCCTGAGTGCTGGGATTAAAGGCGTGAGCCACCACCACCCAGCCTTATTTTTATTTAATATGTATGTCTCTCATGTCATGGGTGCTTTGCCCCTACATGTCTGTGTACGTGTGTGCAGTGTCCTCGGAGGCCAGAAGGCGGCCTTGGATCCTCTGGAACTGGAGTTCCAGACAGTTGTTAGCCGCCATGTGGGTGCTGGGAGTTGAACCTCTGGTTGAGCAGACGATGCTTTTTTAACTGATGAGCCAGCTCCTACTCAACTCATTTTTTTTTTTTTTTTTTTTTGTTGTTTTTTGTTTTTCGAGACAGGGTTTCTCTGTATACCTTTGCGCCTTTTCCTGGAACTCACTTGGTAGCCCAGGCTGGCCTCGAACTCACAGAGATCCGCCTGGCTCTGCGTCCCGAGTGCTGGGATTAAAGGCGTGCGCCACCACCGCCCGGCTTCAACTCATTTTTGAGATAGGATCTCACACAGCCCAGGAGAGTCTCAGATTCACTTTGTGGCCCAGGATAACCCTGAACTCCTGAACCTGCTACCTCTTCCTCCCAAGTGCTGGGATTACAGGTGTGAGCCACGCCTGGCGTTCTGACTGAGCCCATCAAGTAGGGCTGACCATCCTTGCAGGAAGCAAGCCCTTTATGGCCAGCTTCCCAGAAAGCATCAAGCACCCAGCATGGATCCAGCATCATATTCCAAACTGGTTCTTACAGCGGGTACATCAAAGCTATTGTTTGAGACAGGGTCGGATAGCCCAGGCTGGGCGGGCTCCCTCGGTCGCTGCGCTAGTTAGTTTTGATGTCAGCTTGACACAGGTGAGGGTCATCTGGGAAGAGGGAACTAAACTGAGAAAATGCCTCCATCAGATTACCCGGAGGCAAGCCTGTGGGACATCTTCCTGATTAATTATTGATGTGGTAGGGCATATCCCATGTGGGCTGTGCACAAACACCTTGAGCAGGTGGTCCTGGGTGCTATAAGAAAGTGGGCTGAGCCGGGCGGTGGTGGCACATGCCTTTAATCCCAGCACTCGGGACTCAGAGCCAGGCGGATCTCTGTGAGTTCGAGGCCAGCCTGGGCTACCAAGTGAGTTCCAGGAAAGGCGCAAAGCTACACAGAGAAACCCTGTCTTGAAAAACCAAAAAAAAAAAAAATGAAAGAAAGGAAGGAAGGAAGGAAGGAAGGAGAGAGAGAGAGAGAGAGAGAGAGAGAGAGAGAGAGAGAGAGAGAGAAAGAAAGAAAGAAAGAAAGAAAGAAAGAAAGAAAGAAAGAAAGAAAGAAAGAAAGAAAGAAAGAAAGAAAGAAAGAAAGAAAAAGAAAGTAGGCTGAGGAAGCCATGGGAGCAAGTCATGGCTGCATTCCTCCATGGTGTCTGCTTCAGTTCCTGCCTCTGGGTCCCCGCATTGACTTCCCTCAATAACACAGGGAAAGTACTGAAAGTATAAGCCAAATAAACTTTTGGTGGTTTGAATAGGAATGGCCCCCATAGGCTCATATCTCTGAATGCTTGGTGTGGCCTTGTTGGAGGAGGTGTGTTGGGGGGGAGGCAGGCAGCTTTGGGGTTTCAAATGCTCAAACCAGGTCCAATGTCTCTGCTGCCTGTGGATCTAGATGTAGAACTCTCAGCTCATCGAGTACCATATCTGCCTGTGTGCCTCCATGAGGACCTGAGTTCAATCCCCAGCACCCATGTAGAAAGGCAAGTGTGGTGGTGTGCACTCCAGTGCAGGGCAGGTGGAGACAGGAAGATTTCTGGGGCTTTCTGGTCCACCCTCCTAGCTTATTTAGTGAGCTCCAGGCCAGTGAGAGACTCTGTCTCCAAAAACAAGGTGGGGGCCGCAGAGCCGGCTCAGTGGTTGAAAACACTTATTGCTCTTGCAGAGGACCAGTTCAGTTCTCAACACCCACATGGTGGCTCACGATGATCTGTAGCTCCAGTCCCAGGGGATCCCAAGCCCTCTCCTGACCTCCACAGGCACCAGGTATACACATGGTACACAGACATACATGCATTCAGAATATTCCTGCACATAAAATAAAATTTAAAAACCTTTTTTAAAAGATGTGTGCTGGAGAGCTGGCTCAGTGGTTAGGAGCACTGGCTGTTCTGTCAGAGGACCCCAGTTCCATTCCCAGCACCCACATGGAGGCTCATAACTGTGGGTGCACAGACATACATGCAGGCAAACACCCACACACATAGAATAAAATAATGCATTTATTGCTGGGTGGTGGTGGTGGTGGTGGTGGTGGCGGCGGCGGCGGCGGCGGCGGCGGCGGCGGCGGCGGCGGCGGCGGCACACGCCTTTAATTCCAGCACTCAGGCGGATCTCTGTGAGTTCAAGGCCAGCCTAGGCTACAGAAGTGAGTTCCAGGAAAGGCTCCAAAGCTACACAGAGAAACCCTGTCTCAAAAAACCAAAATCAATTAATCAGTCAATCAATCAATCAATAAAAACAAGGTGGTTAGCGTCCAAGAACAATGCCCTGTACATGCACTCATGCACACACATATGATACACACACATGCATGCATGTGCAGGGGCACTCGTGGAGGCACACATGCATTCATAGTACCCTAGGACCTCCCAGTATGACTAAACTTAGAGACAGGGTCATCACAGAGGTGATCTAGTGAACAAGGGGTCACTGGGGCAGCCTGACCCCAGGTGCCTGTGTCCCTGTGCTGAGGGGAAACTTTGGACAGAGACACACAGGGAGGGTGGGAGGACATGAGGGACTGCAGCAGGCTGTACATGAGCCAACAGAGAGATAAGCGAAGCTTCCCTCCACAGCCTCCGGAGAACGGGCCCTGCCCATACGCCCATCTCAAACCTCCAATTTCCCTTATCTTTCCAGTACTGAGGATCAAACCTGGGGCCTCACACACACTGCCGGTCTCTACCACAAAGCTCCACCCCCGCTGTCAGCCTCGAGTTCACTGAGACTGAGTCTCCCTGAGCATGCAACAGCAGCTCAGGCTGGCTTGGAACTTACTTACTCCACCACCCAAACCAACCTGGAACTTGAGATCCTCCTGCCTCAGCGTCTTGGTGCTGGGACCAGCAGCGCACAGCACCGTATTTGTTAGATTCCTTCGTTGGAGACATCTTAAGGAAGATTTTGGCATTCTCTTACCCTTCCTTTTGGTTCCCTTCTTTCCTTTATTTCGTGTTTCTGTACGTGGGGGTGAAGGGTTCATGTGGGTGCACGAATGTGTGAACACATATGGAGGCCGGACATCAACCTTGGGTGTCATTCCTCAGGATCTGTCCATCCCATTTTTGAGACAGGACCTCTCACTGGGGCCTGGAGCTTGCCAGTTAGAACCGGCTGGCTAACCAGCAAGTCCTGGCAGTCTCCTGTCTCCACCTCCCCAGCACTGGGATTACAAGTGCACACCACTATCCCCGATTTCTGTACATGGGTGCTGGGGACTGAACTGGGCCCACACCTCCCCAGTCCCTAACGTATTTCATTTCATCACAAACTGAACAAATAAATTAAACTAGGGGGTAAAGAGCTACCCACCAGTGTGTGGATGGTCGAATAGCCTGAGGCATGAACAACCAGGCCACCATCTATTGAACACAATGACACAACTGGGTTCCCGGCCCCCCGGCCCCCCCCACCCTGTGAGCTTTAGCTGTGGAGGAAGCCAGCCTCCAGCCTTCCAGCACCTGGGGGGGGGGGGTCCTTAGGAATAGTCACCCCCCTTTCTAGTTCCCACATGGTTGACTTCTCTTTCTTGTATTTCCTGGAAGAACACTCAGATATGCAGGGGTGGGCACCAGGCTGGGAGGGGAATTCCCAGCTCAACGTTATCTCTAGGCAAATCCAGCACATCTGGAGTTAATCCCGCTGGCAAGAAGGCAAAGAGAAGAGACAGCTAGAGAGAGGCCCCCAGCTCCAAAGTGGAGAGGGGCTGAGGGTGAGTGTGAAACCAAGAGGAGTGAGCAGGATGAGGAGGAGACCAGCCTCCCTCCGAGGAGCCTGGGAACCAGGCATAGGGAACAAGGCCTCTGGAAGGCCAGCACCCGGCTGGGTTGTCCCCTGGGAGGGCAGCAGCCCCCTCCCACAGTCCTGGACAGTTTTACCCGGAAGGCAGTGGCAGGGGTCTGGGCAGCCAGCCTCGGGCTGGAGAACAGAAGGCCTCTATGCCCAAGCAGTTTCCTGCTGGCCGAAGTCTTTGTGGGAGGGAAGGAAGCTGGCCTTGCCTGGTCCACTCTTAGCTCTGGCCAGGGAAGCTTTGGGATAGGGCACACACCCTGTGAAAGCCCTGACCTTCAGCAGGGGAGTCTGTAGTCTAGACAGAGTCAAAGGCACCCCCCCAAGGGACCCCTGCCAAGGCTGCCTCAGCCACCTGCTGCTTCTAGCGGTGGCCTCAACACTAGTTTCCAGAGCTGTAGGGGCCTTGGGGCCTTGAGGACCTTCAGGTCACCCCACCCATGACCAAGAGCTGGAAATTTCCACAGAACTCTGGTTTTATAGCATGCATGGCAGTGAGTACCTATAATCCCAGCATTCACTGGCTAAGGCAGGAGGATTGGCCCAAGTTTGAGCTAGCCTGGGCTATGCAGTAGGCTCTAGACCAGCCTGGACTATTTATCAAGACCCTGTCTCCAAGACCCAGTCTCCAAATAAACAATAGAACGCTATCATTGGGGCTGGGGTGTGGCTAAGTTGGCAGGATACCTGCTTAGAATGCATGAAGCTCTGGGTTCCACTCCTCCCCAGCACTGCATACATTGTGCACAGCGGTGTACATCTGTAATCCCACCACTCAAGAGATGGAGGCAGGAGGATCAGGAGTTCAAGGTTAGCCTTAGCAACATATTGAGTTTAAGGCCAGCCTGGATTACATGAGACCCCCCATTTCGGCAAAAGAAAAAGATGGTCTCCTCATCATGGTAACACGCACCTTAATCCCAGCACTTGGGAGACAAAAGCAGGTGGATCTCTGCAAGTTTAAAACCAGCCTGGTCTACATAGTGAGTTCCCAGTCTTCAGGGCTATATAATAAGACTCTGTCTCAAAATAAAATAAAATAAAACAAAATAAAGAGAGAGAAAGACAGGTTGGCAAGACTACTCATCAGGTAAAGGCTCTTCCATACATGTCTGACAACCTGAGTTCAATTTCAGGCTCCCACAGGGCTCTCCCGCCAGAGGGGAGCTTCCCTGAAGCAACTTCCCCCACCTCTTGGCTCAGACCCACAGGATACTATGCCTCTGGCCCCATGGCCTAACTAGAGCACTGTGGCAGCTCCCGGTGAGGTTCAAAGGGAAGCCGGCCCCGCTGCGGCTCCCTACTTGGGGGCAGGGCAGCTGACCAGAGGTGGGCTGGGCTGCTGTGCAGGGTGGCTTCCCAGCCCTCACCTGGCAGCTGCAGGTTGGCTTCATTGCGGAAATGTCCTTGTGGGCAGGCTCCCTTAAATTCTGTGGAAAACCCAGGCTCTGGGGCGGAGCAGGGACACGTGGCATGAGGCAGGGAGCTGGCCCAGGTGGCCTCACTGGAAAGTCTATTTCCTCAGTCCCCTGGGCCTAGCGATGTGGGAGGGTCAGGGACGTCAGGGACACAACACACGTGAACTCCCTGCCTGCAGCCTGGCCCCACCTGGCTGGCTCCATGCCCAGGCTTGCTCCCTCACAGCTGCGCTCCACCAAGGGCCACAGGAAGCACACTCAGCAGGCAGGAGGAACCTCTGAGGTCAGACAAAGGGAAGGACTTCCTGGTGGCAACGCTGGAGACAAGGAGACAGGATATCCACCTTCCTGCTGCCAGAGGGTCTTCAGGGGAAGAAGTGAACTAGAGTGCTGGGGTGCTGGGACCTGCCCCCCACCCCTGCCAAGCCTGACCTCAGGGCTCCTCAGAGAGGACAGCCCCTCCGTACCTGGGGTCCATCACACTTTTCCTGCTCTCCTGGTAGTTACCCAGCTTTACAGTGAGACATCCCCCACCCCCACCCACCACCTGGGCCCGAGCATGGCAGGACACAGGCTGGGGGCCTTTTACATTTATTTATTTGGAGGAGGAGACACATAAAACACTTGTGCACACAATGACCGTCTTTGGTGAGTCCTGTAGCTCCAAGGCCCGTCATCAGGTTGGCGGCAAGCCCCTTACCCATCGAGTTGTCTCGCCAGCCCACGCTGGAGGATTTTAAGGCTTAGGTTCAGATGGCAGCCCCCCCTCCTGTACTCAGCCACACTTTAGAAGAGTGGTCCTCAACCTCCCTAGTGTTGCGACCCTTTAATACAGTTCCTCGTGTTGTGGTGACCCCCCCCCAACAATAAAATTATTTTTGATGCTACTTCATAACTGTAATTTTGCCACTGTTATGAATCGTAATGTAAGTATCTGATACGCAGGCTATCTGATATGTATGACCTGTGAAAGGGTCGTTTGACCCACAAAGGGGTCGAGACCCACAGGTTGAGAACCACATCAACCACTGTGGTTTCTGCCAGAGTCCCCATTCCTTTCCCAGCACTGCTATTACAGATGTCCACACCAAGGAATATGTGTCCTCCGATTCCCAAAGGCCAGGTATCCACTGTCAAGGTGGAACAGGGTCATACTTACTCCAGGGAAGGGGCCTTCTTATCTCTCCCAGCTTCTGGAAGATTCAGGGTGTCCCTTAGCTCATGTCTCCATCTCTGGACTCCCTGGTCCTGTCACTTCCAAACTCTTTCCATATTCACAGAGGTTCCTCCCAAGCTTCTACTACATCTACTGAGCTCCAGCAGCATGCCCTTAACTGTGGAGCTCTAGCCACCTCCAGCTTCCACACAGCATTAACTAAGAGCCCGTGTCCATCATCTGGAGCTCTGAGTCCAGCCGGGACAGCCAACAAGGAAGTCAGCCATGTGTGAGACAACCCACCCAGAGAGGAGCTCAGCAGGCGCCTCTTCCTCCAGCCTCCTTCCTGTCACAGACCCTTGGCTCCCTGTCATCACCTTGAACTTCTGTCTCTGAGACCAGGAAGTTGCTCCCTGCACACTGGGTACCAAGGTGATCTTACACAGTATACAGCAGGCACTCAGTAACTGTCAGTTAAACAAGCAAATATTTGACACTTGCTGGTGCCGGCACATGCACGCACACACAAGTACACAGAAAAGCACCTCTGCGTGTACACCTCTCCTCTTCTGTGGGCACTACTGTATCTGCAAAGGTCCTGCCCCTGTCGCGTTACCAACTGAGGCTGCTAGGCCAGCCAACACCAACACCATCACTCCTCCATCTGAAAATCTGTCATCTAGGCTCCCTGCTCTGGATCAGCATCCAGCCTCCCCCTGCACCACCCGGAGAGACCTGGCTAAGTCCATCTTCCAAGGTCCGCATCCCTGGTCCAACATTCATCAAAGCTTTCCACTTGCCATATAGCTGATGGCCCACTGAACTCACACCATCCACCTCCCTGAGAGTGACTGAATTGCCACGCCTCCCTGAGAGTGACTGAGGCCCCTGCCACAGGGCCTACCCAAGCAGCTCAGGGCAGAGGCAGGGGGGGCGATGTATTTCACAACCATAGGGCAGAATACTGCTTCTTGCTCAAGATTCTCACTTTCCGAGCAGAGCAAAGTTTGGCACAAGGGAGCCAGGGGGTACCTGGCCTGGCTCTGGTTGTCATGCTGTGTAACCTGAATGAGAGTTTTTGTTTTTTTCTTTTTCTGAGCCTCAGTTTCCCTGTCTGCACAGCAAGAAGCCTGAATAAGGCCAGCTCCACAAGTGCTGCCTAGAGCCTCACTTGGCCTCAAGCCCTCCCTGAGAAACATTCCCAGCCACTCTGACTCTAGCTACCATATCTCAGGACAAAGCTTTTCTCAGAGGAGCATGGGCTACAGGTGATCTTGTCCCATTCCAGGACTCTGGTCACCAGCCTAAGTCCCTGTAACAGAGTCTGCCAAAGTGTTTGCTAAGTGAATCACTCACAGACCAGATTCAGCTGTGGGCCAAGGTCCCTCAACAAGACTGAGCCCGCTTGCTTCCCAACTTCCTATGCCAAGGCTGTTCTCTGGTAGAAGGCTTTA
Organism: Peromyscus californicus insignis; assembly: GCF_007827085.1. NCBI lineage: Eukaryota > Metazoa > Chordata > Mammalia > Rodentia > Cricetidae > Peromyscus > Peromyscus californicus. Next base: position 34,032,829 of record NW_026294540.1, on the reverse strand, counting down.
GACCCCATCCCTGCCCACTCCTGCCACTTGCAGGGATGGTGGCCCAGGCTCCATGGTCCCCCGTAACCCTAAGGTGCTAAAAGGCTTGGACTTCCCTCTTTGACTGCCTTCTTAAAGATGCCCGGACAAGCAGGGGGAGAAGCAGTATTCCCGCTAGACACCTCAAGTGACCCTGACCTTGGGGCCAAACCTCGGGACAGTACAGGGTCTCAGAAGGCCCCCAGAAGCTGCTCCTTTGCCCTTTCTCAGGGAGCCAGGGAAAGGCGGACGCTACCCTGAGTCACCACTGACTAAGCCGGCTGGACAGCCCACGTCCTGGCCCCTGGCCCAGCTGCACTTGGTGGCCTGCACAGAGGCCACTTGACTTGGGGACTACCGAGTGGACTACGCCTGCAGTACCCAGTCCTGCCCCGGGTGGCCCATCTGAGAGGGGTGTGTCTGCAAACTCTGACCCGGATCCGAGGGCAGGCGTGGCCTCAGTTTCCCGTTTGCAGCGGCACCTCAGAGGTGCCGGACTGAGGGGTCAAAGAACACTCACATAAGGTCAGGCCGGTGTCGGTGCAAGATCGCGCAGAAGGCCAGGCCATCGCGGAACGAAGTGGTCATGTTGGTGATGCTCACATCCCGGTAGCCCTCGCACTGCTGCCGGCACCACTCTTGTAGGGCCTTGATGGCCGCCATGCGTGCGGCGGGCCGGGCTGGCGACTCGAGGAGCTGGCCACAGGCCCCGCTCGGGCCCGAGAAGCGGACGAGGCCCAGACCCGCCGACCACTAGCCCGGTTGGAAGAAGAGAGCACGACCGGCGCCCCACACTAAAGGCGCCTGCGAGGCCGCCGGCCCCCGCCCCCTAGAGGCCCCGCCCATTCGGGTCCGCCCCCGTATAGCCACGCCCCCTGGAGGCCGAGGCTCGCAAGCCCGAAGCTCCACTTGGGCTCCTCTGTTCCCGTAGCCCCGCCCCAGTTTGCTCAGGCCACACCCGCGCCCTAGGAAAAGCCACGCCCACAGAAGACCACGCCCCCTCCTTCCTGGGACTCAGGAGAATAGGGGCCGGGTGCTTTGGGCGGCGGCTCCCGCCTTGGCCTTCAGCCATGACTCCCAGCAGAGGCGTCGGGGTTTTCTTTTTTGTTTTCCTTGAGACGGGGACCTCTGTAGCTCAGGCTGGCCTCTAACTTATTATATAAGCAAGGCTGACCTTGCGCTTGTAATTCCCCTGCCTCCACCTCCTTCAGTGCTGAGATTACAGGCATGTGCACCACACCATGCCTGGTGTATGCAGTGTTGGGGATGGAACCCAGGGCTTCCTGCATGCCACCAGCCGAGCAGCATCCCCAGCCACAGTTTTCTTTCTTTTTCTTTTTGACTTTTAATTCTGTTTTATGTGTATGGACTTTCGTCTGCACGTGCATCCGTGCTGCTTGTGTGCCTTGTACCCCAAGAGGCCTGAAGAGGTCCCCTTCCCTGGAACTGGAGTTAGAGCTAGTCATGCTGCAGTGTGGGTGCTGAAAATTAAACCCCAGGTTCTCTGGAAGAGCAGCAAATGCTCTTGACCACTGACTGATCTCTCCAGCCCAAACCCACCACAGTTCTTTTATTTAAAAAAAAAAAAAAAAGATTAAGATAGAGTCCAAGCTGCCCAGGCTGGTCTCGAATTAACTGTTGAACTTGCCATCCTCCTGATTTTGCCTCTGGAGTTGCCGGGATGACAGGCCTGTACCACCAGGCACCACCCGGTGCAGAAGTGGAAGAAGGGGCCTCTTAACAAATGGGAAAGCAGAGGCTAGGGTACATGCAACCTCAGAGAAGGAGGCTCCCTATTTCGGGGTGTACAAAGCTGTCAGGTTTGAGGCTGGGGTGTAGCGTGGTGGGTAGAGTGCTTGCCTGTCATACATGGTCCTTGTCCCATGCTCAGCACTGCATAAACTGTGTGTGATGGCACACATCTGGAATCCCAGCACTCAGCGAGTAGGGGCTGGAAGATCAGAAAGTCAAGCTTGTCCTCGGATACATATGGAGTTCGAGGTTGACTTGGGCTACCTGAGACCCTGTCTGAAACATTAAAATGCTGCCTGGTTTCCCTTCACCCCCAGGGGTGCCAAGCCGGCCAGAATAACTTCTCTACATTCACAGAGGAGGAAACAGAGGCTGTGGGGGCCTCTCCAGAGGTCTCTGTGGAGCCAGGAGAGTCTTGGCCTCCTGCTTTCTTATTGGGTCTGTTTTCTGCTTCAAGCCTCTGTGGATGATAGCGTGATTAAGGAAAGCATCTCTTTCGGATCTCAATTAGCCAGGTGGCTGCCCTCTATGGTTTTTGGGTTTTGTTTTGTTTTAATTTTTGTTTGTTTGGTTGGCTGGTTGCTTTTTTGAGACAGGATTTCTCTGTGTAGCTCTGGCTGTCCTAGAACTCGCTCTGTAGACCATGCTGGCCTGGAACTTACAGATATCCACCTGCCTCTGCATCTAGAGTGCTGGGATTAAAGGCATGCGCCACCACCGCTATGTTTTTCCCCCTCAGGAATCTGTATGTCGTCAGATGGACCAGACCATCCAACAATGAGGTGACCCCTCCCAGCTGGGCCCCAAGGCTTGTCTAGGCAGGACCTTTAGGAAGGTAGGTGGTTTCCCAAAGTGGCATCTGATCTGCAGCCAGGTGGCTTCTGTACACCCTTAACAAGGGGTGAAAACAGGTTTTCCATGCCCAAGCCATGGCCTGGCATCATGGAGGCACCCGGGTACAGGCAGCAGATGTAGGACCTGTGAGTGGGCAGTGAGGTCCTCGTCCCAAAGAGTGCACAAGCCTGTGGCTTGGGATTATAGCCCCAACCCTTGCCCAGTCGAAGCAGCTGATCCGCCTGAGCATTCTCATCCAGGGAACAAAGTGCAGCTTGACGCCCGCCCGTTCAGCCAGAGCCTGGTCCCCGGAGCTGGGTTTTCCCAGCCCGCGGGGCAGCAGTTACGAGAACTGGAAAAGCTACTAAGAAAGGCAACTGCTAAGAAGTGGGAAGGAAGGGTGAGCAAAGGCAGAGAGGGCCATGCCAGGGTCTGAGCTCTAAACTCATCTCGAGGGGCATGCGTCCCACCCCCAGCTCCTGCTGCCACAATAGCTTGCAGATGGCATTCGTGACAGTCCCCTGGGGCCACCAATGAAGTCACCACCAGCACCTCACAGAACCTGCCTTTCCAGAGTCCCCCAAGCCAGAACACCCTAATCTGCCCACCATTGCCAGCCTTCCCACATCTCGCCCCAACATGACACCAGCACCTTCGTCCACCTTGCAGACCCCCTTGAATGTTCCAGAAGCCCCTACTGCTAGCTCTCTTCTGAGTAAAGTCCAGAAACCTTATCAGGTACTGGATAGAGCCTGCCAGTCCTGCTTACCATGCCTCTGCTGGCCACACCCTGCCGTGTTCCCTTTGGGCCTTGGTTCACCGGCTGACCACACAGAGCATTCTCCAAAGAACCCACTGTACAGCCCCAGAGAGCCACTGAAGTCTTTCGGGTGCCCCTCTCTGCTCCTTCATGCCTTCCCTTCAGCCCACATTCTCCTGTTTATAGCTAATGCTTGCCCATCCTACTGGAAACCTCTACCACCAGTGAGAACTCTGGCCCCAGTGGCTGTCCGAGAAAACTCCCCCCCCCCGCCCCCCGCAACCCTGTCACCTCTGCCCTAGTGGCACCTAGCCCCAGCTCTCACCAAGACAACTTTCATGGGTGATGACCATTGTCTGGGGTAACAGACCTACAGACCTATCCTGGGAGGCCAGGAAGGTGGGTGTCAAACCCACTGCCTTCCCAACCACCTTCAGCCTCAGTTTCTCCTACTGTAAAGGAAAGCATAGCTTTTTCCCCCATAAGGGAGCATGCACACGGTAGGCACTCAATAAATGCAGGGTCAGTAGAGATTTTCTGGCTCACATTGGTCCCCTGGGTGGTGGTGGGCTGTCTGGACCCTGTAAGGCATTTTGCTAATTTCAGTCTGCGAGTGACAGAGACACAGGGGCACACAGAGACAGAGGCAGAAACACACACAGAGAAAGAGAAAAAGGCCTCGCCGGGCGGTGGTGGCTCACGCCTTTAATCCCAACACTCAGGAGGCAGAGCCAAGTGGATCTCTGTGAGTTCGAGGCCAGCCTGGTCTCCAGAGCGAGTTCCAGGACAGGCACCAAAACTACACTGAGAAATCCTGTCTTGAAAAGAGAGAGAGAGAAAGAGAGAGAGAGAGAGAGAGAGAGAGAGAGAGAGAGAGAGAGAGAGAGAGAGAGAAACACATGGAGAGACTGAGAGACAGAGACACTAAGAGAGAGATGTTGAGAGAGAATCAGTACAGAGAGAAAGGCAAACTTGAGAGACAGCGCAGAAGACTGACCGATTCCCAGGAAAATGTTAGTAAGAACTTCTATGACTCAGCAGTTAGAGCTTAAAGCGCTTGCTCTTCCTGCAGAGGACCCAGATTATGTCTGCAGCATTCACATGGTGATTCACAGCCTTCTGTAACTCCAGTTCCAGGGGATTTGACTTTCTTTTTTTTTTTTTCCGAGACAGGGTTTCTCTGTGTAGTTTTGGTGCCAGTCCTGGATCTCGCTCTGTAGACCAGGCTGGCCTCGAACTCTCAGAGATCCACCTGGCTCTGCCTCCCCGAGTGCTGGGATTAAAGGCATGCGCCACTGCTGCCTGGCTGGATTTGACTTTTTTTTAAGTATGTAAAATAATAGGAGCTCAGTCGGGCAATGGTGGTGCATGCCTTTAATCTCAGCTCAGGAGGTAGAGGCAGGTGGATCTCTGTGAGTTCGAGGCCAGCTTGGTCTACAGAGTGAGTTCCAGGACAGCCAGGGCTACACACAGAGAAACCCTGTCAAAAAGAGAGAGAGAGAGAGAGAGAGAGAGAGAGAGAGAGAGAGAGAGAGAGAGAGAGAGAGAGAAGAGAGAGAGGAAGAGAGGGGGAGGGAACTGGAGAGATGGCTCAGTGATTAAGAGTACTGGCTACTCTTCCAAAGGACTTGGATTCGATTTCCAGCACCCACATGGTGGCTCACAATTATCTCTAACTCTAGTCGCAGGGGAGCTTGTTATGGGCACTTGTGTGGCATCAGTGGGCACTTGTTGTGTGGCAAGACTTCCTGGGGAGACACTACACACACATCTGCTCACCTTAGGGAGTCCACAACAAACAGACCAAAGTATGGATACCACCAAAGTCCAATTTGGTGAGCCAGTGAGCTTTATTGGGGTTAGTTACAGGAATGTGAGTGAGTAGTTACAGGAGCAGAAATGAATCAAAGGCAGGTGCATCAGCAAAACACACCTCAGTATGGGAAGATGGGACACCAAAGCTGAGGACCCGGAGCACACGGCACACACAGCCGGCAGGCAGCGCAACAGGCTGAAGAGAGTCCTTTTCAAGTGACTCAGTTGGTCTGCACCTCTTCTGGGCAGCTAGCTGGTATGAGAGTTTCCTTTGCAGCTTGGCTTTGCTCTCAGAGCAGTGGGAGGGAGGGGCCTAGTGAATCTACTCAGTTTCAGGGACTTCCGGAAACTACTTAGAGTTGTTTACCTTCTGTCTTAATGTACTTCCCTGTAGGATGGGATGTTTCAGTCTTGGAAGAAACCCTACAGAACAGCACTGAATGCACAAGGTGCACATACATACATGTAGGAAAGACACACAGACACATTTAAAAAGGAGACTTCTGTGGGATGTCCTGTATGCTGTGAATATATGTTGCTTTGATTGATTGATTGATTGATTGATTGATAAATAAAATGCTGATTGGCCAGTAGCTAGGCAGGAAGGATAGTATAGGTGGGACAAGGAGAGAGGAGAATGCTGGGCGGAAGAAGGCTGAGTCAGGAGTCGCCAGCCGCCAACATGTAAGATACCAGTAAGCCACAAGCCACCTGACAAGGTATAGATTTATAGAAATGGGTTAATTTAAGATATAAGAACTAGCCGGGCGGTGGTGGCGCACGCCTTTAATCCCAGCACTCGGGAGGCAGAGCCAGGCGGATCTCTGTGAGTTCGAGGCCAGCCTGGACTACCAAGTGAGTTCCAGGAAAGGCGCAAAGCTACACAGAGAAACCCTGTCTCGAAAAACCAAAAAAAAAAAAAAAAAAAAAAGATATAAGAACTAGATAGCAAGAAGCCTGCCACAGCCATACAGTTTATAAGTAATATAAGTCTCTGTGTGTTTGCTTGGGTCTGAGCGGCTGCGGGAATGACAGATGAGAGAGATTTGTCCTGACCGTGGGCCAGGCAGGACCAGGAGGACTTCAGCTACAGGAGACAGAAGTGTCATCACTGCAGCTGCAGCAATGTCCGAGGTGAGCCCCCCCCCACACCACCCCATCACACCCTCAGGGATTCTTGGCCCCTGCCCTCCCTGTACTATTTTTACAGGATTTACGTCTTGGGCAGCCTATTTCCAAGGGCTGGGAGAACAGAAAGGCACACCTGTGAATGAGGCAGGCTGATCCTGGACAGCCTTGGGGAGGCAGTCGGAGATGAGTCACAGGGACATGTGCTGAGGAGCACGAGATCAAACACATGGCTGCCCCTGGAGATGCGCAGTGTGCAACCTGTACCACTGTCTACTGCGCTACAGCAGCCAGACAAGAATCATGGGGGGGGGGGGGGAGCTGAACACAGGTTTTCATCCTACTACACTGTAGGTGTCACGGCACTCAGAAATTAGGAGTCTCTGGAGGAACCCTCAGGAGACTCCTACCTCGTCCCCCTTGTCCCAGCATGGCTCCATGGGCTCCGCTCATCTCCTGTGACCACCCTGGGCTGTGATGACTCCCCTGTAACCAGACCCTTCCAAGCAGCTCACTCCTTCCAGCCTCCCAGATCTGTGGCTTCTCCCATCTCCACACAGCAGATAAATTCCCTCTCCTCCCTCTCCCTCCATAGCGAGACAAAGCAGTGGACCACACTGTCCCTGTCCCATCTCCGTGCTGCCCGAAGTCCCGAATCACACCACTCCACAGTCACTCAGGTAAGGCCATCCTACTTCACTGCAGGCCACGGCCAGATCCCGAGGCCAGTGGTGCCTCTCTTGCGTCCTTCCTATCTCAACCTTGATTGCCTTCCCTGCCCTTAGTGTATTCATGACAGGTTCTTGTGCTGGTTTTTGTATGCTTGAGTCAAGGCCTTGCTGTGTAGCCCTGCTAGTCTTGAACTCCTTCTTGGCTCAGCCTTCTGAGTACTGGGATGACAGCTTTAGTTGAACATTCTGATTTTGTTGGTGGTTTTTAAGCTTTATTTATTTTTTTTTTTTTTGGTTTTCGAGACAGGGTTTCTCTGTGTAGCTTTGCGCCTGTCCTGGAACTCACTTGGTAGCCCAGGCTGGCCTCGAACTCACAGAGATCCGCCTGGCTCTGCCTCCCGAGTGCTGGGATTAAAGGCGTGCGCCACCACCGCCCGGCTAAGCTTTATTTTTAAAGCTGGGCATAGTAGCACACACCTCCAATCCCAGCACTCTAGAGGCAGAGGCAGGTGGATCTCTGTGAGTTCAAGGCCAGCCTGATCTACAGAGGGAGTTTCAGAACAGTCAGAGCTACATAGTTAGACCTTGTCTTGAAAAACAAACAAATGTATTTTTATTTGTTTTCTGTTTGTTTGTTTTTGAGACATAGTTTCTGTGTACACCTAGCTGTCCTGGAACTCCCTCTGTAGACAAGGCTAGCCTCTGACTCCTGAGTGCTGGGATTGAAGGCATACGCTGCCACCACATGACTATTTATTTTTAAATTACATGTATGTCTGAGAGTGAGTTAGTGTGTGTGCTGCAGGACCCACAGATGCTAGAGGCATTGGAACTACTGGAACGGGAGTCATGACGGTGGCTGTGAGCCACCTGACTTGGTGTTGGGGACCAAACTCCAGTTCTCTGTGAGAGTAGCAAGTGCTCTTAACTACCAAGTGATCTCCCCAGCTCCTAAACTCACATTCTTGCTGATGAATCCCAGGCATCTGCCTCTGGCCTGAGCTCAGCATCCTGGATGGCTTCAGTAGCCTCAAGTTCAGTGTTGCTCAAACTGAAGGCCTGACTCTCTGGCCCAGATCCACACATCCCAGCCCTACATAGCTGCGGCCATTTCTCCTGTCAGCTGCTCAGATGACAGACAGGATGACTCCTGGATATTTTTGAGTTTTGCCTTCAGCACCGATCTCTAATCTACCTGCTGTAGATCATCTCAATGGCTCCTTCTCACCTGGGATTCTATGGAACCTGCTAAGTGGGGCAGGGTGCCTGTCTGTTTGGACACACCATCCTGTTCCTAAGTCCCCACCACCTCACTCACAGCAGAGCACGGTGCTCTGGTCCAGGCCCTTCATCATCCCCACACCCCCTCTGCAGCTGTGCCTGGGATGCGGTTAGACATTCCTGCCTCAGGACCTTTGCCCCATGTCTGCCTGGTTTCCCCCTCAACTCCTGTTGGCTGTTTGCTCAATATCACCTACTTGCCAAGAGCCTACCACCACCCCTGCTTGACACTGAACCCCAAGTTCCTCTCACTGTTTTCCGTTCCACCTGTTGTAACGGCAGCCCCTTGTGGGCAGGACAGCTATCTGTGGGTTCCCTGTCGGATCTCCAAGTACCAGGCATGCTGGAGCTTTTCAGTCAGTGCTCGCTAGTGACTGAATCCTCACCACGAACAGGTGGGCATGGGCTTTGGTGAAACTATCCTTTTGTTTGGCTCCCTTAGGGCAAGTTAAGCCCTCACTACTAGCCAGTGGCACCTAGGAGGTGTGTGTGTGTGTGTGTGTGTGTGTGTGTGTGTGTGTGTGTGTGTGTGTGTGTGGTTGTGTGGTGTGTGTGTATGTGGTGAGTGATTCCACAGGGCCAGACAGCAAAATCCTTTGGGGACAAAGTGGCCGGGACTGAAGCTGGATCTGTGTCACAACAGGCACACTTGCACATGTGGAAGCCGGACAAGGATCCGGAAGACTGGAAGACTTCTCCAGGGAGAGGATGTCAGAACTGAGCCCTGAAGGATGTGTGCCTCAGCCTCACTTTGGGAGGAGGAAGGGCCAGAGGGCCAGGCTTACAAAGTCCCTGGGGCAGGAATGGGCAGAGGTGCAGCTGGTGGGGACCAGAGGGTGATTTGGGAGAGAGCTAGGGAGCACAGCCACCCTGCCCTGGCCTCTTCAGCCATCCTCACACCCAATTTTCTCACTTTGGCTGAAGAAAACAAGGTTCCAAGACCAGCCCTGCCCATCCCAATGTGGGGAGGGGTTTGGAGATCCAGCCAGTCCAGTGGTGTCTTTCTCTGCGTGGCCTCCCTGGTCTGGGGCAGAACTTCCTGGACAGCCTCAGTTTCCCTGCTTCCTGTTTCCGCCTGTGTTGCATCTTCTTAAGGCAGCAGAGGCAGAGCTAGGGACCCGGAAGGGATGGAGAAGGAAGTATCATTCACATCAATTCAAAAGCTAGCATGGAGGCTGGAGAGATGGCTCAACTGTAAAGTGCATGCTACTCTCACAGAGGACCCAGGTCTCATTCCCCAAACCCATGTGTAGTGACTTACAACCGCCTGTAACTTCAGCTCCAGGGGATCTGGCACGCGCACACACACACTCAGTCCTGTGGTCCCCTTCTCCCCTATAGCCTGTAGAGGCTTTTTTGCTTCACTCTGGGTGGGGTACCTCACATAGTAGAGCCTGTGGACCTGCAACTGGTGGATGTGCCCCTAAGGTGGTGGCTGGCTCAGGGCTGATGAGGGAGATGACAGTAGGGTAGGAGATGAGCAGGCACAGAAGAAACGGCGCAGCAAGGCCCAGAGCGAACGTTTCCTGCAGGACTTGTCAGAACCTTTACATCCTGATGTTGCCTAGAGGTCTCTCTCCAACGTGACTTTGCTCATGGAATTGTGTGGATGGCTGGGGAGGGAAGTATCACTTTGGATCTCACACATAGCAGAATGGCCACAGGAAGTCTCCTCCCCCAATCTCCAAGGCCACTGTCCCTGTGGCTCCAGGCAGGAGAGGGAGAACAGGGTGTGAATCCTGCTTTTAGGCTCACTAGCTAATTAATTAGGCCCCATGGAAGAGTACTGGTCACTTGAATACATTAATAGCTTTGAATGGCCTTATGGACATTCTCTCTTAGCTCTTTTTGGCCTCCAGGAGATGGGAGACACTGGCCACAGCTGGAGCTTGGGCCATGGTCTGTTTCCAACAGCCAAATTTTACATTTCATTACAAATGGCTTTGCCGGGCATGCCTGTAACTTTTACATTTCCATCCACTTTATTATTAATGGCTTTCCTGGACTGTTGCAGGCCAGCGTTGTGCACAATGCGTTATAAATATTTGATCCTGCATCTAGAGTCAGCCATTTATCATTTATAACGGGTTACAAAAACATTATAAAACATTTACCGCACATTTATAGATCATTCTCAGCTACCACAACGATGTGCTATAAATACATTATTAATCCTCTTCATATCATTGATAGGAACCCCTTGTAATAGGGCCCGACCCTCTACACTCACAGCAAACAGGACTTGGTACTGAGGGCAGCAGGACACACGGATGGAAGAAACTGGCCTGTACTGTTGGCTGTGTGGCCCTGTCAAATCACATCCCCTCTCTGTTTGTTCATATGGCACCAGAAGCTGTTCTGCACGCCATGCATATCACACTCTTTCCCACAGCCTCCCTGGGCTCAAAAATGTGCCTGAAGGCCCAGCCAGGGAGAAGAGAGCAGGCCCGAATCCTGGCCAACAACCTCCAAGGTGACCTAGACAACCTCTCAGCTCCCAGAGGGACATACTTTATCCAGCACATCCAGAGGTCTCCACAGGAGCCCTGCTATACTGCCACCATGGATGAGGAGATCAGGGATCCAACACAGTCCCCAGAACCTCCCAGGACCTATAGCCCCAACAGGAGCCAAGTCACCTGACTTTGGGTGAGGCCAAGCCTTGCTGAGTGACATCTTCCTATCTCAAGGAGGACATAGCTTCTAGCTGACCTTTCTCTCCTCAGGGTCCTTGTCTCCCTCCCTGAAGCTATAGGAACCAGACTGCTCCTTGGGCAAGTGAGACTCCCGAGTCCTCAGCAGAAATCAATGTGTTGATGAACTTTCCTGGAAAACACTTCTGCACCCCCTTTTTCCTTTTTGTTTTTTGTTTGTTTGCTTGTTTTTTGAGACAGGGTTTCTCTGAGCAACAGCCCTGGGGCTGTCCTGGAACTTTCTTTGTAGACTAGGCTGGCCTCGAACTCAGAGATCCACCTGCCTCTACCTCCCGAGTGCTGGGATCAAAGGTGTGCGCCACCACGCCCGGCTCCTCTTCCACCTCTTAAGATCCCTTCAACATGCTACTTTCTCATGCTTCCAAGCATGAGCCCAAGGGGCCCTAGAGCTGAAAAGCTGTCCTTTTGGATCTACAGCTGTACAGGGGTGAGGGGAGAAATCCAGGCCTCCTGAGCCCTCCTGTCCTGTGTGTCTAGCAGATCACCTTCCAGGAGGGAAGGGGCCACCGTCCCAGGAGGCTTCCAGGCATAGCCTCACTTGTAGATAATGGGCATGACCCCAGCTTACCTGGCCAGGCTAACTGGGTCGGAGTTCCTGGCTGCCCTCAGGAAGAAATGGGAAGGGGTATGAGTCCCGAGTCTCCCAGTTCTCAGGCGCCTACCCACAAACACAACCTTGAGTCCCCATGCATCTCCCTACTCTTGTCTACCTGGCAGAAGAGATGATTAAGTACCCTGGGCCTCCCGGGGTACGTGTGGGGTGACCTGAACTCTATTCCCATGTGAAGGTCAGAGCTGCCCAGAGCTGCAAATGAAACCGAAAGGCTTTTTTATGGCAAGGAGGAAACAGGTATGCTCATCACCATGACAACACCACACCCAAGTCTAGGCACCAGCCAGCAACCACAGGGAAACAGGTGGGCTTGGGACACTGTCCTTCCTCAGAATGAAAGGCTGAGGGGCTGGCAAGACCTTGGGCCTAGATTGGGGTTTCCTGGGGGGACTTTCTGATGGCCCACTGCAGGGTGCTGGCCCCAGACTCCCCACCCCAGAAAATGGCTGTCCTGTGGTCCATCAGGTGCCCAATAGCAGACCTCTGGGGTTTTGTCGGTGGGGAGGAAGCAAAGCCAGGAGCGGGACTTGGGCTGAGCTGGCGTCTCTGGCCCTGTGCTCTTCTGCATCCATGTGTGTTGGTCTTTGGCTGGCCTGATACTGTACAGACCCTAATTCCACCAGAGAGCCTCTCACTGACAGGGGCCCTGCAGCTACCTCACCACAGACCTGCCCATGCACATCTGCCTTTCCATCTCAGCTAGGCTACACTGTGCCCCACCCCCCCTGAACTGGGGACACACTAGGCTTTCTGTCCCCCAGGAACTATGGAAGCCATCAGCCTGGTGCAGGTAGAGCCAGGAGCCCTCCCCAGATCCTGCCCTCAACAGCCTGGCTATCTGGGGCACAGTTGGGTATTCTTATTCAGGCACCCTTCACATGGCTCCACCCTCCCCCAGAATATCATGGGTGCAGCTGCTCTGCTCAACCCCGTAACCTTGTGAGAAAGTGTGAACACTACCCTTCACAGTAAGAGGGAAAACTGAGGCCAGAGTGGCCTAGAAATGATCTCAGCTCCTGCCAATTTTCTCTGTATACCAGGAATACTGGACATGGAGCTGGGCACCAGCGGTCCCGCTCAACTCAGGTTCAAGGCCATGAGTGACTCTTATACCCCTTCCAGCAGCCAGGCTCACAACCCCAAGCTGGATCTCATTCCCTCTCTTTGGGTTGGGCCTTGCTTAAGGTACAGCTTCTGCCACACAGTTGGACACTGGCCATCTCCCAGCCCTGGGTAGAGCATGTGAGAATACAGGACCCAAGGCTGCCTGAGGAGGAGGTGGCATTGGAGTGTGGAATACAGATGACTTCCTTGGATTTTGAGGCTGGCGTGTGGTCTACTACAGGTTCCAGGCTGACATCAGGACCAACCTTCAGGCTTGAGATTAAACAAACCTGGAGACACCAGCCCCTCTACCACCCATATAGCCTTTATGAGTGACACTGCACACCTTGCACACCCACATCCAGGACCGGAAGTTGCCCACAACCCTGCCTTGTCTCATGAGCCCCAGCACTGGGTGTGGACAGACCCTTGCCCTCTGCACAAGCTACTAGGCTGGGAGCCCTGCTGCCTCTAGGCTCCATCTCCCTACGCCAGGGGCACCCTGCCCTCGCCACCTAGCCTCTTGTGTATGACAGATGGTAGATGGTAGTAGCTGAGAATGGGCACCCAGCTGTTGTTTGCTGCAGCAGAAAACACTTCCCAAGTACCTACTTCTGGCCCTTGGTGTTCATAAGCCCTGGGCCTCTGCTGAATTAAGAGTGTGCCATGTAGCCAGGTGGTCTGGTCTACAGAGTGAGTTCCAGGGCAGCCAGGGCTACACAGAGAAAGCCAGTCTTGGGGTGGGGGTGGGGGTGGCCCCAGGCTTTGACTGGATGCCCATGTGGGAAGTGCCCCGGACTCCTGCACCTGCCCTCAGAGCCAGCCGCTTGCTGTTCAGTACCCATTACCCCACACAACGTGGTACAATGAGGGGCAGATGTAGTCACAATCTCCAGTCTCAACTCTCCCATCATGGGGTTCCCAAGCCTTGGGGGCAAGAAGGTACCAACGGCCCTGCCAGGTAACTCAGGTCCAAACGAGGAGGCAGCACTTGGATTGGAAACAAGCACACGTGCCAAGGGCAGCGACCCAAGGCCAGGTTCAGGCACTAAGCAAGGAGATGGGATGGAAGTGGTGCTGCGGGCTGACTCCTGGACACCAGGCTTGGCCCCGCCTTGGCAGGGGAGGAAGTACACCGTACAGTGGCCTTCACTGGGGGCCAGTGGCCTCCATGCTGTGGACACCCTTCCATTCATTCTCTGGTCTCTCATGCATGGGTGGGACTGGCCCACCCCGAGGAGCAGTCACCCAGCTCCAGGGGTCCTTATTTGAGGGCCCCCAAGGGCAGAGCACAGGTGCCATGGACGGGCCTAGAGCTTCTCAGGAGATGTGTGTGGGACCGGGTTTGGGTGGGGCTGGCCTGGAAGAGAAGCCAGAAGGCTACAGAACAGTGATATAGGGGTTGGGGTGGGGGCAAGGCAAACAGGAACCTCCATGTGTCCAAGTGCCCTTAGCCAACCAGGAGGGCCATCACTGCCACCCCCACCTGTACATGGAGACCAGCTCCTACACATGGGCCTGCTGCTCTGAATGGGTGTATGAAGGCCTAGTGAGGACCAGACTACCTGAAGCTGGCTCCTATTCCTCATTCCTTGCCCAACCCGATCTTCCAAATCACCCCAGGAATCCTCCTGAGGACAAAGCCTGCCTTGGCCCAGTGGGGCCCCATCATCAAGGCCACATTCTGTGGAAGACTCAAGAGTGAGAGGCAGGCACAGTAGCAGCCAGCAAGTGCATTTGGGAAGGTGTGTGGGTAGGCAGACCTGGCTCAGCAGCTACCTTGGGACCAGGGATTGTGGGTCTGAGCCTGTGTAGCCCAGGTCATCAGCAGAAGCAGCTGGAGCCTGATTCCTAGGAAACAGTGCCCCCTGGTGGCCAAAGATAGACGAGCCAACCACAGGAGCCAACCCTGCTGGGGCAGTCTGGGGAGATGGCCTGCACCAGTAGGAAGGGCCCCTGGCCACCCTGAGAACGGCTCTGACCCTAACCTGGGGGGCAGGAGCCGTCATAGACAAATGCCACTGCAGAATGGTTTGCCCCACACCAGCTGCAATTTCCACTAGGGTACCTTGCTGTCCCCTGGTGGATGGGAACCGGTGGGTCATCTGGGGGCCACCCATAGAGACTGCCCAGAATCATAGGCTACTAGGGCCACTCCTGCCTGCACCACAGGGCTCGATCATCTGTTTGGGGTGAGACCACTCTGCATGGCTGATCTTGGGGTAAAAGACCCAGGGTCAAGCAGGCTGTACCACTGGAGACAGCCGGCCAGTGTGGATAGCCTGCAGGGTGGTCTATCAGGGATGCCTCAGGCTCTGCCTCCCAGGCCTCTGCTCAACCCCTGGGAATCTTACCCCAAGTACAGGAACCAGGCCACACTGGCCAGGGACAACACAGGACACCAGACAGCACACGAGGACTTGATGTTTCATTTAAAGTGGCCCTCAGCGTGCTTTGCTGGATCAACAGCCTCTCGGGGTATCTCTCTGGAAAGATGGTGACTACCAGAACTAGCTGATGGCTGGAGAGAGCTGTTCTCAGCCCTGCCCAGCCTCAAGGGCTCAGGGATGAGAAGAGCACAGAGCAGGCTTGCTGGTATAGCTTGGAATCACGACGACCACAGTGTTCACATGACAGCCTCCATGTGCAGGATCTTCAGGGCCTCCGAGATCTGGGTGCTGGTGTCAATCTGGCCGTACATGCCCACCAGGAAGGCTCGGTGCAGCAGCACAGCCGCATGCTCTACGGAAGAGTCCAAGTCAGACGGCTCTGGGCCAGCAGCGCCTCCCCGGGCAGCAGGTGGGCGCTGGGGGGTGGCTCACCTTGGCAGAGCAGGGTGTACTCAGGCAAGTTCCTGAGGGCCGTCTGTACCACCTCGAAGTCCCGGCTGCCCAGGCAGTACATGAAGGTGGGCAGGAAGTCAGCAGCAATGCTGCAAGAGATGTGCTCAAGTGGGTACTGCCCCACGGCCCAGGTGCCCAGGAGTCCAGGCCAGACCCCGGTCTCCCCAGTCTGCACTGGCCTCCCATGGTCTGGCTCAGCTAGCTGGGGGTGACAGAGCCCTAGATTGGGGCTTTACTCACCTGGGGTTGTTCTGGATGGAGCGCAGCGCGAGGCTGAAGGCCAGGTTGCGGCAAGACTCCTCCGCTGAGCTCATCAGCCGCTGCAAGTTGGTCTGTTCGGTGGGAGAGGGGTGTCACCAGGCAGCCAGGGAGACTCAGCCTAACGGCAACCGCAGGGCCCGTTCCCAAGGTGCCACCGGGGCCGTGGGACAGCCTGCTTGGCTTCCTGCTTCAGTCTGGGGCAGTGCAAACTGCCTGATTCGCACAGCAGCAGGATGAGTGCCACCCTCTAGATCCCGACTTGAGCTCACCGAGAAGAAGCCCAGGACCTCAGGCCTCCGCCGTGACATCTCATCTATGTCGCTCAGAGTCTCAAGCACATCTGAGGGCAAAGGACCAGGATGGGGAGTCTAGGAGGATCTAGGGGAACCTCCTTTCTACCCCAAGCAAACCAGAGACAGAGACAGTCCCCAGGCATCCCAGTCCTCCAGAGGCTCCCCAAGATCCACCAAGCACCATGCGCCATGCTCGTGGTTGTCCTGACCCTACACCCTCCTCCTCTGGTCTTCAGGGAGGACTTGGCAAGTGGTTCACCAGTGTGGCCAGGATATTTGGAGCAGCCCCTTCTATAAAACGCCTGGTTCTCCTCTGAAGACTGACAGTCCTACCAGCCACCCTGCTGGGTCTTCCTTAAGCAGTTCAATGCTTTCAGGGGTCCACTGTGCCATCTGAACAAACAGCACAGTGCACCCAGGGTGGTCGAGGAGCAGCTGGCTCACTCACCCTCAACAGCCTGGCCCCGGGAGAGCCTCTTCATGTGCGGAGCCACGTCAGCTACAGTCAGTGGGGTGGAGAGGGAGATGCTGACTAAGGGTAGGGAGCCGGCTGAACGCTCATCTGTGAAAGGTTAGTCCGGGTTAGGCAATGGCTGAACACCAATGGCTCAGCCAGACCCACAGTCTCCATGGAAAGACTACCCATCCCAGAGGTCCACTGGCCACTACCCAGGATGCAACAGTGCTTGGTACATGTGGTGGTCACAGGGTTGAGGGCTGTCATGTGGAAGGTGGCATTCAGGATGCTGGGCCACCCTGGGAGACACAGCAATGCTTTCCTTATACCTACAGCCAGCCTAGGAGAGCATTCTCTTGCTTCTGCCCTCAAGGTGCCACTGCGCTTGGGAGACTGGTGTGTGGACAGTGTGTTCTCTATGAAACACCTTCTGTGTGCTTTCAGACAGCCTGGCCAGTCCACGTGGCAGCACAGGCAGCAGAGCGTGGCCACGATCACCGATCCCCGAGCCTCCAGGCACCCTCAGCTGAGTCATTACTCATGTGCGAGTGACCATGTCAGCAGAGGGGAGAGCCCTCCCTGCCTGTGGGGCCTGTGCTACCACCAAGCAAGCAAGGAGAAAGACCTAAGGTCCAGCCTGCTCAGGAAGCACACAAGAAGCATCCAGAAGGTTAATGTCTGACACGGAAGCAGAATCTAACGTTCCCACAGGGCGGTTCTGTTCAGTCAGCTTGGTCACGGCACCAGGGCTCAGCTAGACCTACCAGAACCCTTCCTGCACTCCACCCCAGAGTGTCCCCTCACCTTCGCCTTCCTCATCCAGGCCTTGGTCTGTTCTCCCGTCCCGGCTGGGCAGGCTGAGCCCTGCCAGTAAAGACTTCAACATCACCAGGTCACTGTTGTCAAAGGACAGATCACTGCGGAGAGAGCATGGGTTCAGAGCAGTGGTTCTCAACCTGTGGGTCGCGACCCCTTTAGCAAACCTCTATCTCCAAAAATATTTACGATTCATAACAGTAGCAAAATCACAGCTGTGAAGTAGCAATGAAAATGATTGTGTGGTTGGGGTCACCACAGCATGAGGTATTAAAGGGTCACAGCGTAAGGAAGGTTGAGAACCACTGCTCTAGAGCGCAGGCCGGGAAGAATGGCAGGTAAGGAAAAGCAGCAGGGCAGGAAGGATTGCCTGGGGTGAGGTCTGTGGAAAATGGAGAGGTAGGGAGGAGGGGTGAGTGAGGAGGAGCAAGTGAGGATGAGGATGAGGGCTGCAGTTCACCAGGACACTCATGTCTGGACTCTCCCTCCTGGCTCAAATGTGGAGCCACCAGACAGCCAGGGCAAGTGTGGGACTCACTGGAGGGGCTCTGCATGCTTCTGCAGGAAGGCCACGGCTGCTGGTGCACTGCAGGACACATACTTGTGGATGAACTGCACGAACTTGCTGATGAAGGGGGCCAGGTGGCGGGAGGACTTCCGGTAGTTCTGTAGAGAAGCAGAGCCACCAGAGGCTCCTTAGACCCTCTACATGACATGTGACCCCCATGACAGCCTCAGCCCAAGCCAGGCTGACTGGGGCCTGGAGCTCTGGCTTATAGATTTTGTTGTATGAGTGTTTTGCCTGAATGTATGTCTGTGCACATGGGTGTCTGGTACCCAGAGTTCAGAAGAGGTGACAGATCCCCTGGAACTGGAGTTTCAAATGGTTGTGAGCCACCATGTGGGTGCTGGGGACCAAACCCAGGTCCTCTTCAAGAGCAGACAGTGCTCTCTAATCACTGAGCCCTAGCTCCAGCTCCTGGGCTTTTTTCCCTTTTTCTTTTCTTTTCTTTTTTCTTTTTCTTTTTTTTTTTGGAGATGGTCTAACCTATATATAGCCTCACAACATTATAGCTAAGGCTAGTCTAGAACTTGCAACCCTCCTGCCTCAGCCACCCAAATGCTATTTGCAGTTATGTGCTGCTGCTACACCTGGCTGGCTTGGCTTCTGTCTTTGTAATATCACAGCAAAGATGTATGCCTAGGGCATGTCATGCCAACCAACAGCACACAACAGGGCTTAGCACCAAGGGTCTAGAATAGGAGTTCCCCAAGCAGGGGATGCTAGGACTTAGGAGCCTCATTATAGAGCTGGTCTCCAGACAGTGGAGGCAGAAGCAAATACAGGGTGGCTTAGATTTGGCCCTCGCTCCAGGTTCTCCTATAGGAAAAGAGGGAAGTTAAGCAAAGACAAGAGGGGCATGGGAGGATGTCTGGGCTGAGGAATGTGAGGATGACCTGCCTGGCACCCACCAGGAGCAGACGGATAAAGGAGCGCAGGCAGTCCCACAGCGCCCCCTGGTGCTCGCTCTGGAAGACACGCGGCTGCAGCAGCTCCAAGATACCCAGCACATGCAGGAAGAAGGCCAGGTGGTTCTGCTGCCGGAACTCCTGGAAGTTCAGGTGTGTGCGGCCATGCAGGAGGGCTGCAATCATGGGCAGGTGCCTGGGGACCAAGAGAAGGGTACTCTTGGTCATGTCTTCCCACCAGATACCCCCCAACCCCACGGTGTGCCCACTGCTGTGGGAGTAAGCACCTCAGCAGCAGGATGGGGTGAGCCACAGCCAGCTTCCGACAGGCCATGTTGGCATCGGCCACTCTGCTCTCAGAAGACCGGGAGTCACTGGTGTCTGCCAGGAGCGTGATGAAGCGATGGATGAGCCCGTCCAGCTAGGGGGAGGGAAGACATGAGGGAGAATACTTGTCCATGCACTGTTTGAATTCTCCCATCCCACTCACAGCCCTGGACACCACGCAGCAGTAGCATGCTCAGCATGGACTTTTGGAGATCACACCACACAGGCAGGACCTCATGTGGCCTCTCACGCAGCAAAACTTCAGAGGATGCAAACTGATCACCCTGCTGAGGTACAGTGGAGCTGGCCAGGATGTGTAGGAGGCAGGCGGGTTCAGGGACACTCTGGAGGTGACAGGGCACTAGGGCACTCCCCTCCTGATGGAGGCCATGGTGTCCATATTACACAACATGTATGTGCCACCTCCTGTCTGTCCACCGTCTGAGCTCAAAGCGGGGAGGGGCAGTGGAAAGCATCCCTTTGTATCCAGGTGGCTCTTCAGGGAAGAGCCTACCTCAGCACACACAAGGCTCCAGTGAGGTCAGGTGAGGCTGATGGCCCAGCCCTCGCTCCTCCTGCTCAGGGTCTGTGGGCTACGCGACCACAGCAGGCTGTGTCCCTCACCTTGCAGATGCTGCTGCTGGCGGCACCTTCACTTTGCAGAAGGACCTCGGGCACTGGCACCCGGACCTCCGGCCGCTGCAAGTACAGCTGCAGTAGCAGGTCTCGGCAGCGCTGGCCTAGCACGCTGAAAGCAGAGGGCAGAGGGCCTGGGTGACTGGGGTGATGCGGCCAGGGGAGGGCCATGTGAGAGCACTCATCTACAGCAAGGGGACACAGCGGGGACTCAGGTACCTGTCCCCCCATTGCTGAATGCAGCTGGTCAGGTGCTCCGTCACTTTTCCGACGCTCTCATTGCCACGGAAGCAGCTAAGCAGCAGGGGCAGCCGGGTCTGGATGAGGGTGCGTGCAGCACTGTCCCCATCCTGGCTCCTGGTCTCTGCCTCGGAGAGGATCAGCTCCACCAGGCTGAGCAGCTCTGGGCCCTGGACATGAAGCACCAGCTCCCCCCGCCGCTTCTGTAATCAGGTGGCCACAGGTCAACCCCAGGACATGCAGCCACCACCCACAGGTTTGGACTAACTCCCTGAGACCTGCCTGGGGAGTGCGCTGGTCCCGGCCCTGCCAGATCCGGGGAACGTGGATGCAGGCCCAGAGGAAGTCCAGGGAGGCTGAGGGGTCGAGCCTGGAGGAAGCAAGCACAGCCAAGGCAAACTTCTTGAAAAGGGCCTCTGTAGCGGGCCACCGCTGTCCTTCTGAGGAGTCCCTGGTGCACAATGGCCAGACAACAGGGGTCTCCCTGACCCACACACTCCCAGGTCCTGTGTTTGTGATGGTTCCCACGAGAAAACTCAAGCACAGGTTGTGCCCACATTATGGGCCTGTCACAGCCAAGGGGCCACAAGGCTGGATGGGTAGCTTCTCACAGCCCCTCTGCCTCCCATATCACGGCATGGACTTAAACCAAATTCTCCACAGGTAAAAATGTGGTAAGAAGGTAGGAGAGGCTGGACTGTCTACCCCCTGGGGAGGGGCTGGGCACCAAAAGCAGGCTCTTGGCCCAGCAGTTGAGGGCATGCAGGTGTCCTAAGGCACTCAGCACCCAGGAGATGCTGACTGCCCTGAAGCAAGGTGCAGGGACATAATTCACGGCTCCCAGGGATTAGGGTTGGCCTCACCTCTGCTCTCGGCTCTTGCCTAGCAGGACACGGATGCAGCGGTGTAGTGTGGCCCAGCTGGCCTGGTGTGTGAGGAGGGCTAGTAGGTAGGGGCGGAAAGACAGCACCTGGGCACTTATGTGGCCTTTACCCTGGGAAGAAAGAGGTTGGGATGGTCTCAATGGGGTCCAGGGACAACCAGTTCTGATGAGTCATGTCAACTCACCATGTTCTGGTGGGGTCGCCCCAGAAACAGCAGCAAAGGGCCAGGCCTGGCACCATCTCATCTCCGCCATGCAGGGCAGGCCCCGGGTTCTGCCCATCTTGTCCGTCTTCCCCTGGGCAAGGGCCGGGCTTAAGTGACACTGTGCAGCCAATACCCTTCTACCTTCTCATCTTCCCCACACCTCTGACCGGCCTGGGCTCCTCAGATTTTAGGGTGTGGTGAAACTGTCCTACCCTCACCCCTACTCCAGCCCCAGTCCCAGACATGGCTGCCAACGTCAATCCAAAGAGACACACACCACCGGGGTCAGGAAGCCCAGAGGTAGCTAACCCCGCCCCTCCTCTGGGGGCTAAAAGACCCGAAGTCTGGAGTGGCAGCACTGTTGGAGGGCGCTGGGCCATGTCCCGGTCACCTTTCTTCGTGAGAAGAGCAGTTTCCTCTGAAGGTCAGGACAACTACTGACCACTTCCGGGTCCAGTGTCTCCAGCCAGTCCACAAGCAGCCCCGACGCTGGCCCCAGGCGCACAGTCTCTGTGCTGTAGGACAGAGAGATCAGAAGAGAGAGCAGGCTGCAGAGCCACCACCGTCCCACCCCCTGGCCACACCCCTACCTACCCGGTGCCCTCCGCGTCCTGCTTGCCAGGGCCGAGGAGCTCG
The DNA here is from genome assembly GCF_007827085.1 of Peromyscus californicus insignis. Taxonomy (NCBI): domain Eukaryota; kingdom Metazoa; phylum Chordata; class Mammalia; order Rodentia; family Cricetidae; genus Peromyscus; species Peromyscus californicus. The sequence continues at coordinate 34,011,071 of NW_026294540.1, read as the reverse complement.
TCTTTCTCCTGCAGCAGCAGGGAGCTCACCAGCACGATGGGCGTGGGGGCCGAGCTCGGGCAGGAGGCCTCTGCGGTGGCCGAGAAAAGGGCCGCCAGCAGCTCTTCCAAGTGAGGGGAGCGCACCGCGATGAGGCCACGGAGGACTGTGGGGCAGGAGGCTGGCTGAGCCGAGTAGGCCAACAACTGGGGTTCCCCAAGGCAGACACACACCTCAAGAGGTTCCACGTGGGGAACAGCGGGGAGGGGACAGGACTGGGCTTGGTGGTACCTTTGCTGATGAGCTCAGGCTCCACAGTGCACTTCTCCCCGGACCTTAAGGTAGCAATGACGGCCTGCACGGTGGAGTTGGCCATCTCCAGGTCATGTCGGAAGCTCAGGGCCTCAGCCAGGTGCTGCAGCCCACTGCCCACTGTGAGCAAAGGGGCAATCCATGTGACCAATACCATGGCTCTGGTTTGCCCACACACTCGCAGCCTGCCTCTCTGAAGGCTTGGCTCCACCACATTAACACCAGCCTGCCCCCGCCCGTCCGCTTCCCTCAGCATGCTCACCGTCACTGATTCTGCGTCTTGCTGAGTATCTGGTAGCAAACAACTTGAGCTGGGCCTGCAAGGGCCCATCCTCCACAGCGGGACTGTCCAGCCACTGCAGGATCTGCATAAGCACTTTAAGGAAGAGCGAGGAGAAGCCAGTGTCCTGAGGGACAGCACGCTGTGGGAACAGCCAGCCGTATGTTAGCACGTGGGCACAGGGCTGCAACAGCCCTGACTTGGGAGCAGCCTGTGACCTAGTACTGGAAGCCCAGTGCCAGAGCCAGGACCCAACATCATCCCACTTGCCACTCAATGCCAGGGCGACCTTGAAGGAGTTTAAAGACCTGTCCCTTGGAGAGGTGCCTCCACTAACAACTCATACAGTGGAGAAGAAACACAGGTGTGCACACATACACAACACACACACAGATGCACTCACATGCACATGCACACAGGGCACACCCAGATCAGTCTGTGGACAGGATGAGAGACCTCACTCATTCACCCTCCGCTACAGGACCCCCACCCCTGCCCCCGCCCCTGCCCCCAGGTAGCTGGCCTTTTTGTATTTAAGGACAGGGACTCTAGGCCTGCTGAGGAAAGCCTCAGGCCTGCTGGGGACAGCATCGGGCCCAAGTTTGGGTTGGGGAGATGCCCAAGGCTGTCTGCAGTAGGCAGAGTCCATACGTTTTGGGCCACCAGTCTCCTGCTGCCCTTCCCTCCCACCAGCTCATGTGCCAGAGTACCTGGTACTGATAGAGCTGGCGCATCAGTGGACAGGAAAGGAAGTGGCTGTGGTGCATAGCCAGAGCTAGAGTGCCACCATGTGGGGAGCTCAGCAGGGTGGCCATGGCCTGCAGGAGACGCACTGTGATGCCTGGCACCTCGGGGTTCCCCTGGCGAACACGAGCCAACTCTTGGCCCAGGGCTTGCTGCAGGGCCAGGGCGAGGGGGCGTGGGCTGGAGCTCTGCCATCGTGGGTCGGGGCTCAGTGGGAAGATCTGAAAGCAGAAGGTGTGGAGAGTGCAGAAGCCCTGTACCCCTGGGCTCCCATGTATACCACTTCTCAAGTCCAGCCGATTTGGGCTCATCTGCATGACTAAGGGACCTGGGGTCTGTGCTGGAAGAGTGGCAAGGGACCCTAACACCCCAGGAGTTGCTGTGAAGGTCAGAGGTATTTAGAGCCCACGGGGCCTAGGTGGGAACCCAGAGCCAGACTTACACTGAGAGCATGGTGAGTGAGCACAAGGTAAGTATGCAGCAGTGGTCAGACACACATGCCACGAGAGATGGGAAGGGCACACATGTGCAGGGGGTGCTGCTGGGGGACCCCCATATCACAGCCCTTTTACCTGTAGGAAGATGCCTGCCAAGTCGTCCTCAGGGCCGAGCACTGGGACCTGTGTGCCTGCCCGAGTCCTGCCCTGGCCTGGTGGGGGCTCAGGGCTGCTTTCTGGCTTAGGAGCCTCTGTGCTGTCTGCAGAGAAACAGGAAGCATGTGGCCTCAAAACTTTCTGACCAGCTCCTGGCCCCAGTCCTGCTGGGGCCCACGTGGAAGGTAGATCCAAAAGAAGAGCCCCACTAGCTGGAGGCTGGCACTAGCCAGGGAACAGCATGCTGGCCAAAAGAAGTTCAGCCAGGACAATAACATGGTGGTGGTGGGGCTGGGGGGCGGGGGAGGGAGGAGTTACCTCGGCGGGGTGGCAGGGAGGCGGTGAGTAGTGAGTGGAAGGTCTGGCCTCCGGAAGCACCTCTCTCATGCTGTACCTCAACCAGGTGGGCCATGTAATCTGCAAAACAGCAGCCAATGGACCACTGGGGGTGGGTGAAGCCGGCCTGCCTTCCCACAGAACACAGGACCAGGGGCTGCCACACCACATCCAGCAAGCTCTCCTAAAGCTGCAGGAGCTGGGTGGGTGGTGGTGGTACACACCTTTAATCCCAGCACTGGGAGGGAGAGGCAGGTGGATCTCTGTGAGTTCGAGGCCAGCCTGGTCTACAGAGTGAGCTCCAGGACAGCCAGGGCTACACAGAGAAACCCTGTCTTGGAAAAAAAAAAAACCAAAAAACCAAGACTGCAGGAACGGAGCTATGATTCCCAGCAAAGGACCTAGGCTGGTTCCCTCCAGCCTCAAAGTCAGTCATGATGGGGGCAGTAAAGTCTCAGAGTTCCAGTACCTGCCACAAGTGTAGATGCCCACCCGACCTGACAACCACACAGTCCAGCCCCACAGGGATGCTGCCAGCCTCATGGCCCCCAGGGCTTCTCACTCTTGTCCATGATGTTCTGCTCCAGGGTCTGGGGGTCCTGGGCCACTGCCTGGTCCAGGTACTGCAGCAGCTTGCTCATGCTGGACACGGGGATGCCAAAGGACTGGACAAAGAGCAGCAGCTGCTGGGGCTCCAGGTCCTGCAGGGCTGTGGGCAAGGCATGCTCAGCTGCCCACTGGGGCATCCAGATCCGTCCCCAGCCCCAGGCCAGCAAGGGTAGCCCTCAGACACCCCATCACAGGGCCCAGCACTGCCGATTTCTACCACATGCGGTCCACTGAGGCATCTATTAGGTAGGAGACACGATGTCGCCGAAGTCCCTATGGCTCACTGGAGTCCTGACTCTTTGATACATCTTTCACTGGGCTTTCCAAGTTCACCCGGTCACTTAAGGTTTCCCTCCGTGCATGGGGTCCGACTGGAAGACCCAAGCTGGGCCCATGTGCAGACCCTGCTGGGATTCTCCTCCGCCCACTGCAGCTTGCCCATAGCCCACATGCCCTCTAAGGACTAACCCAAGAGCCCTGACCCCATCTCGTGTGCCTCTAGAGGCCAGGTCTTTTATAGCCATTTCTTCCCCAGGCCTGGTCTCGGAGCCCTCAGAGTTCCCGGAAGGTGTGACAGGAGACGGTTCAGGCTCCCAGGCAGCAGGTGAGAGGCCACCTCTTCCCAAGCCCAGCCTTGCTATACCAGCATCCACTAGCCGGGGAACCTCAGAACGGATCATCCGCAGCTTCAGCCAGTCGGGCAGCAGCAGGGCCTCCTCAGAGGTGTCCACCAGGAAGGCTGTGGGCAGGGGCTTCTTCTCAGGAAACCAGATGTCCAGCAACTCATGGAACTCGCCATCACCAGCTTCAGAGAAGATACAGGGAACATCGGTATCACCTGAGAAGCCATGAACCCACGAAGGGCTGTACTTTTTACAGTGGGGAGCTGAGGTTTTAGGGAAACAGAGAAGGCTCAAACGCAGATGAGGACTGACGGCACACTGGGCACATGACTTCACGTCACCTGTCTGCTGTACAGTGGCCTACAGTATCCTGGGTTTGCGGGTGAAACGTGACTTCTTGCCTGAGGTCAACATACTTGCACTCATGTGACCACAGGACCTCAGCACAAGCTGCCTGTCCTCATAGTACCTTTAGCCTTGGGCTCTGTAGAGCCCCGGGGACCCAACAAGATCAGACATCATGGTCAGCCTTCCCTGCTATCCTTCCTCAGGGCAACATGATGGACACACCAGAGATGACCACCTCTCTTCCAGTATGGCAGTGGAGCCCACCCACATGTCCTGTAATTCCACCTGTGTGGAAGCTGCCACAGTGAGCAGAATAAGAGGGAAGGCCACTGGCCAGAGGTGTTTCAGCCAGCCTGGGTTTAGCAGGCTCTGGACTTGGCTACTGAGTTCCTAGGCCACTCTACAGGCCCCCGGGGATGATGGGAGCTCAACTGTACATGAGACACTCAGATGAGCAGGGAGGGCACACTCATACCACACTCAGCAGCTGCGGTGTAGTGGGCAAGGGCACACCCAAGCTAGTCCAGAGGGCTCTTCCCAGGCCATCCAAACTACAAGCTGAGTTAGAGAAGCCCAGGACAGCTGTGCAATGGTATCACACGCCTTTACTCCCAGAATTCAGGAGGCAGAGGCAGGTAGATTTCAAGAGGCAGGTAGAGTTCAAGGCCAGCTTGGTCTACAGAGCAAGTTCCAGGACAGCCAAGGCTACACAGAGAAACCTTGTCTTGAAAGACAAACAGAGAAGCCCAGGATAGATTGCTTACCACAGGGTGGGCCCAATGTTAGCAGGATGACCATGGCATGGACCACAAGGATGTGCATGGTGGCTGTCTCCCCACTGGTCCAGCGTAGGAACACTTGGTCCTGAGACTCTGACTATGAGAAGTGGCAGAGGGATGGGCATCAGGTGGCTTAGAGGGTAGGACTGACCATGGTGTGACAGTGTACCCACCCTGTGCCCGGCTGCAGCGCCATCCCCTACAGAGCTTATCCCTAAGTATAGACTGCCTCAGTCCACCTCATCCCCTCCGCACTCCCTGAAGACCACCCCCTCCCCTCACCCGGCTCTGAATGCCCTGTCCCACTGGCTGGGTTGCTGACCCACGTGGCCCTCACCCAACTGTAGACCTCCTCGCCCTCCTTGCTCTTGCGCATGCGCCGCACATAGCGGGAGAACACGGACAGCAGGGCACTGAGGACAGCATCGGAGGCAGTGCTGCAGGAGGGCTTCGAGAAGAGGTGTGCCATGATGGTGGAGCGCTCCACCACCAACCGGGCCACATCCTGAGTGGGGATAAGGGCTGTCAGAAACTCCAGAGATTCTGGTCATGAGTGGCCCAACCTTCTGTTCGTGAGCCCAACAGCCAGCCACAATGTTGGGGACACTGAGCCATCTGGCCCTGCCCGAGTTCCCTCACCAGAGCCAGGTCACTGTGTGGGCCCTGCTCCTCCACTGGTGTATGCTGGGACAGGTAGATCAGGTAGGCGCTGATGGTCTGGGGGTCAGTCTCCATGTGGATGGCCTGGGGAGGGTGGGCAGATGTCTGAGATGGATCCTGGGGTAGCGTGCAACCGCCTCTTCCTCCCAGGACTGGCCTTGCCCACTCCGCACCTGTTGTAGAGCCAGGGCAGTGGTGGTCCTCACGCTGTCAAACAGGGGCAGCCTGGGCAGGTCCCGCAGCAGCCACTGGTAGCCCTGCAGCGCGTCTGCCTCTCCTACATCTTCCTCCATGGGGGGCTCTTTCTCCTCCTTGTCACGAAGGCCACCCTCTGAGAGCACCAGTGACAAGCCCTGCAGGTACACACACATGCAGAGCTAAGAATGCCTACCCTGGTATGCAGCACACCCACCCTGCTCTTAGAAACATGCCTGTCTCCTCACGCCCCACATGGTGAGTAGATTCGCCAGCTCCCTGTTGTCACCATATTCGAGGAGAGTAGGAACATGAGCTGAGTTCTTCAAACTCCTTAATTGCTCTTGGAGACAGGCCTGACTCCTAGCCCAGGCTGGTCTCAAACTCACTATGTAGCCGACTGGCCTGGGAATCCCTGCCTCAGCGTCCTGAATGCTGAGATGACTGGGTTGTCCATCACACCCAGCGTAAAACATTTGCTCAAAGCTTTTTTCTGTGGTGCTAGTGATGGACTAGAGAGCCTGACCCTCAGCTCAGCGCCCCGCACAACTTTATTCTAGATATGACAAGCTTTGTTCAACCACTGTCATAGTATGTCACCATCCAGGGAAGGAGCCACAGACAAGAGACAAGGGCTTCAGCTCTTGCAGACTAGTGGCACTGTACCTTCTGCCCATGCAAATTAAGAAAGAAGTCCAGGAGAGCCAAGTGGCTATCCAATACAGACACAGAGAGCCAGGCTGTGGCTCAGTGGTAGGGCACCTGCCTAGAATCCCCCAGTGAGGGGCTGGAGTGTGGCTCAGTGGTAGAGCACCTGCCTAGAATCCCCCAGTGAGGGGCTGGAGTGTGGCTCAGTGGTAGAGCACCTGCCTAGAATCCCCCAGTGAGGGGCTGGGGTATGACTCAGTGGTAGGGCACCTGCCTAGAATCCCCCAGTGAGGGGCTGGAGTGTGGCTCAGTGGTAGAGCACCTGCCTAGAATCCCCCAGTGAGGGGTTGGGGTGTGGCTCAGTGGTAGAGCACCTGCCTAGAATCCCCCAGTGAGGGGCTGGGGTGTGACTCAGTGGTAGGGCACCTGCCTAGAATCCCCCAGTGAGGGGCTGGGGTGTGACTCAGTGGTAGGGCACCTGCCTAGAATCCCCCAGTGAGGGGCTGGGGTGTGGCTCAGTGGTAGAGCACTTAACCAGCACATGTGAGACTGTTAATCCCCAGAAGCCACCCCTGCCACAGCAAGTCTCTCACACACCCAGCCACACTCACCTTCATGGCCAACACCCTGGAGGCCACCTGTGAGGAGCCCAGACGCCGGAGGAAGTAGTCAAGCACCTCACATGTGGTCTGCTCATCTGCTTTAGGGCCCAGTAGCAGATCCTGCAGGCGGCCCAGCAGCTGCCGCTGTTTCTGCTGCCTCTGTGGACCGAGAAGAACTGTCAGGGCCACTGCTTGGGTAAGTCTGGTGGGGTAGAGAGCTGCTCACCCATACCTGTCGCTTCTTGGCCTTCTGCTCCCGGCTTTCGCCCTCCTCCTCCTCCTCCCCCGAGGCAGTGGCATCAGCGGCATCATGCAGCAGGAACTCGCATAGGCACTGCACAGGCAGCACGTCCAGCGAGCCTTCGCTGGACTGCACCAGATCCGCGAGCCATGGCATGGACTGCGAGGAGGCCTGTGTGGGCAGCAGGGAAACAGCTCATCAACAGAGGCCAGGCACTGTCCCCTGAGTCCTCTGGGATGCAGATGCTCACGTGTGCCCTCTGCAGGGCAAGTGGCAACCTGCAGCAGTCTGTGTGCATCTGAACCACCCTGGTGCCTGTGCACCAGCAGCATGCACGGACAAAGTGCATCCTGACACACTCTGCCCTTGGGAAGACCTCTGGAACCTTCTTGGCCTGTGGCCCCCTCCACCAGTCTCAAGGCAGGACTTACCTGGCGCTGGATGATGTGCAGGAGGAAGTCAGGGTTACGGCTGCGGCACAACAGGTGTCCAAGGCGCAGTGACTGGTTGAGGGCCTTCACCTGGTCCAGGATGTGAGGGGGTGGCCTCCGGGGAGGGCCTCTGTGTGTTATGGGGGACACAAGAGTCAGAAGGCCACACATAAAACACTGAGTGCAAGTGCAGGATAGCCACGCCTGTCCAGCTCTGCTTCCAAGGGGTGGACACCTCAGCTAACCCCAGCACCCTAAGGCCTAATCCCAGAGATCCACACCACGTGGGGCAGAGTGGACAACTCAAGGTCAGCTCTGCCTGCTCCTCATCTGCCTTCCCCCACACCTGGGACCAGGATAAGGAGGGTGGCATACTGGGGGTCCAGGCTGGTTAGCTGGGACAGGAGGAGGCTACTGCTCTCGGTGATGGTCTGCTTGGTGGAGGCGGCAGCCAGGTGGCCCTCGAAGGCCAGGATCTCCTGCTTCTCCCGCTGAGAGATCTGCAGCTCACGGTTGATCATCTCCGTCCGCGTCTCCTCGTCCGTCAGCGTGCACGGTGGGTACGAGTAGTTACTGCAGACCAAACATGCAGGCCTAGTACCCACCCCTTGCACATGGCACCCAGCATGCAATGCTCAGGGTCAGGCACACAAGGCTGCTGTTGCAGGAGCACAACCCAAGCACCATGCCCACAAGAACGCTGTCAGTTAAGCCCGTTAACTGCAGGCTCTGGGAACCCAGTACAGCCACTTCACACAGCACGACAGCCACCTTCAGCATGGAAGCTAGCTGGTGTCAGACTTCAGTGTCGAGGACACTTGCTCTGCCACACTATGTGACACCATACCACACCTCATGGGACCCTTGTTCATTATGGAAGCCCCACAGAGACACACAGGTTTCTGTGAGGCACAAACACTCCCCTTTCTTTTACTTGCTCAAAAATTTGTCTCCTTGAGGAGTCCCTTCCACAAGGTCCCATGCCCCATGTCTCCCATAAACCACACACCCAGTATCCTACACCATAGCCACACATTTTTTCCTCAGTGACACGGCTGTACACATACCGGTCCCCAATGTCACAGTCACACACCTGGTCCTCAATATCATGGCCACACACAAGCCTGACCCTACAATGTCACGTCCTTAGGCTGCGACCTAAGGCCACTGCTGTGTGTGGTGCCCACCTGGCTGGGCTGGACCTGTTACAGCAGCAGTCCTCACCTGACCCATACGGGCTTCAACTCAAGAACGAAGGGGCTCCATGGACTGTGCTAACCACTGTGCAGGTCACCATGGCTGCGGATCTGCTGCACTCCCCAAGCCCACATCCGCTCTACTCCCGTCTGCCTGGTCTGTCCCTTTCCCCATCTTGTGTGTGCAGGTCCTACCACCCTGCCATGGGCCCATGGTGATGGCTAGAACCACACTGCCAAGCCTCAGGAAAGGAGCTGAGACCAATGAACCACAGACTTGGCTTCAGAAACTGCACACAAGGAGGCAGACACCAGGGAGGCGACATAAATAATATTCCTCTGTGCAGCCCCGCCCTGGGATGAAGGATGCTCACCCACTTACTTGGTCATCACCATCTCCATGAGCATCTTCAGGGTGGGATACTCCTCCCACGCAGCCAGGCCTAGGGAAGGAAACAGGAGGTTGCCACCCACGGCATTTTCACCAGCCTCACCTGTACCCCAGCTGGCACCTTGCTAGGCTCTGGCCCATGCCCTCTCTCCCACAGCCAGGACAACTCACCGATGTTCTCTGGGTTGAAGGCAGCAACAACCAGTAGTAGGGGCCAGGCCTTCCAGTAGAGGGTGGAGATGGCAAGGTTCGGGGGCTGATACCTGGAAGGTAGGGACATTGACAGTGTGAGCTCAGCTCCCTGAGCTCAGGCCAGGCCAGTTCTGTGCCCTAGAACCCAAGCAAAAAGTCAGACATGCTGCGCGGTGGTGGCGCACACCTTTAATCCCAGCACTTGGGAGGCAGAGGCAGGTGGATCTCTGAGTTCGAAGCCAGCCTGGTCTACAGAATGAGTTCCAGGACAGCCAGGGCTACACAGAGAAACCCTGTTTTGAAAAATCAAAAAGAAAAAAAAAAAAAAAAAGACGAAAAAAGAAAGGAAAAGATAAAGCAAAAAGAAAGAAAAGGCCCCAAAGTCAGGAGACGGGACAGTGGTTAGCACCTGTGGGCCCTGGAAGCCTGCTCTGACTCAGCCTTGCTGACACAAGGCCAACCTGCGGGGAGCAGGGCTGCAGCCTTACCCCGGTGGTAGCTGGATATTCTCAGGGTGGTGGTAGGTGCACAGGTTCAGAACCGCATCTATCAGCTGAATCCGCTCCACCTTCAGAACTTCCACATCTGAAACCCAAAGGGCCTGGGTTCCAGAGTCTGGCCCAGTCCTCAGTGCGCAGTGGGGAGTAAGTGGGAAGAGAGACCGGGACTTTGCTCCAGGCGAGGCATGTGTGTGACTGGTACCACAGCAAGGTGGGCCAAACCAGGGAAACCCGACAGCAGTCACTCGCCCTCCCTGGGGGTTTGAGGAGCGGTGCTGTGAGAACCCAGAATCGGAAGCACCATGCTCAGGATCATTCCACTTCCCCCAGAGAGGAGAGGACAGCCAAGTCCCTGCCTGGTCCACCTTGTGGGAACGTGGGTGGACTGAGAGCCTGCCAGGGCACAGGGGGACCACTAGGTCCTCAATCCGGGTCCCCAACCTCCCAGACAGCAGGCACAGCTGCACAGGGGGTGTGGAATCCAGCTGGGATGCAGCACCTCAGGGCTTTGTGGCGTGACGGGCAAAGCACCAGGGTGTTACCGTCAGCTTGCACAGCCGCAGCTCGCTTCACAAGGTGGTCGGCCAGCTCCATGGCGTCTGCAGGGCCAAGAGGCAGCTCTCGGGACAGTCCGATGACCAGGATCCTCATCAGCGTGTCCTCCAGAATGGGAACCTCTGAGCAGAGGCGCAGGAAAAAACTGCAGGTGATGTTGGGAGACGGGTGGTGAGGGGCCACGAGGGCCTCCTATGGTCGGTGGCCAGACTCCAGGCCATCTTCCACAGATGTCATCTTCGTTAGTCTAGTGGCCCGTGCAGGGAATGCACCCTAGATCCTGGCCTTTAATGGCTAGGGAGAGAGTGGGAGACCACTGCCTCCTCCACCAGTGGTCACTCACTCATGAGTGCATGGACAGGCTGCATACAACCCCTGGAAAGCAGCTTGGAAATGTAGCAGTGAGGGTAGGAAGAGTGCTTGGGGTACGACCGGACAGCAGCATCTACTAGCTGGACTGGGTGGCAGGAGGGGAGAGGCAGAAAGGCAGGTGACCAGCGGGTCAGAGGGGACAGCAAATCAGCCAAGGAAGGGCAGACTGGGAGTGGGAGGGGCTGCCTGGGGGTGTGGCCAGGGAATGGAGAAGAGGCAGGAATTTGGGGCAGACTCCTCTGCAGGTGAAGAACAAGACAGGGTTTGCAGGGTGGACCTACCCGCCTAGCATCTGCTCAGCAGGTGCCCCAGGCTGCCCTGCCCACCCCAGGCTGCCCTCCCTGCCCACCCAGGCTGCCCTGCCCGCCCCAGGCTGCCCTCCCTGCCCGCCCCAGGCTGCCCTCCCTGCCTGCCCCAGGCTGCCCTCCCTGCCCACCCCAGGCTGCCCTCCCTGCCCGCCCCGGGCTGCGCTCTCACTTGCGGTCGCTCTCAGGTGGCCAGTTGTCCCACTTGTAGTAGGTCTCAGGCTGCTCGGTGAAGAGCACCTTGTGGAGGCTGCAGGGACAGGGCCGGGGTCAGTCAGGATACAGCTGGGAAGGGCATCTCCACCCCAACAGTGCCCACAGGGACAACACTGGCAAAAGCTGCTGATGGAAAAGTGCTCGGGGCTTCCTAACTCTGAGCCACCTGCCCACAGTGGCCACTAGTGACCAAGCGAGGCTGAAAGGGACTCTGTGAGGAGTGGAGACCCACACGTGGCTCTCATGCTCAGGATCCTTCTGTTGTCAAGTGTCGGGGCTCTAAGGGTCTGCAGTCAGTGGCTGCAGCAGAGGTCACAAGCTCCTACCCGAAGAGGAGCCTAAGTAGTTGGCACTGTGAAGCTGAAAGATGGCCTGATTCTTACCAATGCACATAGTCCTTGGGAGCAAGTTTGCTGATGGAGGGGACGACAGTGTGAAGCCACCATACTGCGTCACGCTGGATGGCTGCAATCTGGTTCTGGAACGTACGTAGCACCTCGAGGTCTAGGGAGGTGAGCAGGTTCATGGGTGCCCTGCAGCCATGGCCTCAAGCAGGCCAAGCCACTATGGAGACCACCCCTGCTCCCTGTTATGGAAATCCCACCCCGCTCTGGGGCTCAAAAATCAACAGGATGTCTGCAGTGAGCAGGTTCCAAGCACAGACCCAGCCAGATTTCCTCTAGAAATCATGCTGACTAACCGCCCGCCCCTCCGCTTCAGTCTCAGGAGTCATCTCAGCTTCAGGAATGCACAATTACTCAAGGCTTGGCTCTATGTCCTCGTCTGAAGAGCCCCAGCCCAGCAGGGTCTTACTTCTCTTCTCTCCTTTGTCCCAGGCGACGCCAGCCTCTTTCACCTGGGCTGTAATGCCCAGCATCATGGACACGGCCAGCACATCCGTGATGTGAACCACAAACCGCTCCTACAAGCATACAGAGCAGCAAGGCTGGCAAGACCAACAACAGCCCTCCCACAGGTCCCACACGGCACAGGGACACGTGTGTGCATGTGCACAGCAGACACGGACACACAGGCGACACAGCGAGGAAGCCAGCATGTCCCCACATCTAGAGACCACCGCGTTGGGAAAGAGCTAGCAGAAGCAGGTCCTGGGGTCCCGGAGTTGGCCAGGCTAAGCCAGGTCCTGATCAAGATACTAGGAAAGGACTCAACCCACAGAGCTAGACAAAATCCTCTCCCCAATGGCAGACTGCCACCACGGTGGACTGCCGTCCTGCCCAGGGCCTTGGAGATCCCCCAGACTCCCTGCTTTGTTCTGCTCAGGGCACCTCCTCCCATCTCTTGCTCTGCACCCCCAATCAAGCAGACCTCTTACTAGGGTGCCCTGTCTATCCTCCAGGTCACTCCACAGTCCTGCCAGCTGCAGCTCCCCAGCTTGGTCAGGCCCTCCCCATCCTTATGAGGGATGGAGCAACACTGCTGACCTCACACTTGATGTGTGGACCACTGAGCCCATGTCTGCACACAAGCCTGGCACGTGGCCATCCCTATATATCAAGGTAATCCTGCCAGGGCCAGGAAACTTGCAAAGTGGGAGGTGGTAAGCAGGGGCCCCATGGCACCTTAAATTCCATTTCCAGGTACTGGGGCTCCTTGCGCTCTTGCATGAGCCCCAGGCAGAAAGCTTGGAAGTTGATCTCATGCTTGGTCTGCTTGATGATCTCTCGCAGCAGAGCCCTTGAGGCACGGAGGTAATCATCCTTATTGGTCAGCAGATCCTGGAACACCATGGCTAGGAACTGGGGCAGAGAGAAGCCACAAGGAGCTGGGGTCAATGGCCATCCATCCAGGTACATGCCTCTGCCATACCCCCATCAACCTGGCAGAATCTCACTGGGACCAGTAGAAAGCCTTTGCCAGGAGAACAGAACCCCCCCCCAAAAAACTAAGCAGGTAATGTGGTAGGATTGTGTAAGGTCCCACAGCACATCTTGGGCTGCCTGTCCTGAGAGGAGGGGCCAGTCTTCCCTTTGTGGATGTGAACTACTCTCCTGGTAGCTGGCAAGAGGGGGGCCAGTCCTTTCTGACCAGGGAAAAGGTTAACTGGCAGATGGGGATGAGGATGCTGCACAGACCAGATACCTCAGCCCATCCCACCTGACCCACCTGGGCTCAAAGAATACCAAACACCTTCCCTGGTCCACAACTACCCAATTATCTTAAAAAACACTGAGCTAAGGAGGCAAGCATCAGGCATGGCCAGATGCTAGCACAGTACCTAACAGCTTGGCTCCTGCTAAGTGTAACAGTGCTTCTTGGGTCTAGTGAGACGCCAGACCTGACAACCACGAGCTAGGACTCCAGGCCAGGGCTGGAGATCTGTGGAGATACCTGCTTGGTTTGGAGAGACCCCCAACCAAGGAGGCTGCACCAGGCTGGAGCTGGGGCAGCTGGGAGGCTCACTCAACAGCCAATCTCCCTCCTCCACAGCGTTAGCTCACAGGATGGTTTAGAAACTAGGGGCCAATGGGTCTTCCCACCGGAAGCCAGGAGTTCATCCCTGTGCAGCTCTACGAGGCCCCAGCCTCATCTAGACAGAAGTCCAGGGCCTGGTAAGTGTCCCCACCTTGGGCGCCAGCTCAGAGCTGTGCTGCAGCACAGTGTACAGAATCTGCATGTTGTTGGGGTTGCGAGCATTGGAAAGCTCGTTGAAGATCACAAACTTGATGGTGGTACCCAGGTTGTCCTTGTGTGCATTCAGCAGCTCCCTGGACACAAGAGCCAAGCAGGTGAGAGGGCACAGGCCAGGCTGCCCCTGCTGTCTACTGGCATGTCTCACCACCCACTGCCCCAGCCGGCCACGTACCTAATGCAGAGCATATAGTGGTTGAGGAGCACCTTGGGCTTGAGGCGGATCTTGATCAGGTGAGAGATGGCATCCATGTCTTCTGGGCCATGGGAGTTGCAGTTCATGCACACAGACATCAACAGGTCCTGTGCTGGCCTGGTTAACTGCAGGGAGGCCAGGAAGGCCATTGAGCATGCAACCACAACTGCCTAGACCCCCAATAAGACCCCTCATGAACGGTTTTACCGACACAGCACACCTTGGGGTTCTGCAGCCACATCTCTAGCCGCTGCACGGCCAGCAGCCGCACCTCCTTGTAGCCACAGGTGGCTGTGAGCAGCCGCAGGAGGTTCCTGGACACGTTATCGATGGGCTGGCGCCGGTTCAGCTGGTCACGAAGCATGTCCAGAACATACTCTTCTACGCTCTCTGTGAGTTCATCGTACCTAGGCCAGAGGGGGGAAAGGGAGGCCAGGAAGGATGCCAGCTCCGGTGCCCCCACTTTCGTCTCCTGAGACTGGGGCTGTCAGCACACCTACCTTGGCATGAGCTGCCCCTCCTGCTCAGGACTCAGTTTCTCCTCAGCAATCAGCAGTTCCGTCTGACTGTCCTCCTCTTCTGTCAGTGAGGGATGGGGGCTGCTGCCTGCAAGCACCGTGGGAGCCAATAGGTGCCTTCTTCCGAGGATGTGGAGGGTGGTATCCTCAGCCCCCACCCAACACCCTGACATCTCTTACCTGCACCAAGGTCACCTCCACTACGCGCCCCCTCCCCCTGCAGCAGCACACTCTTTGGGGGCATCTTGGTGTTGAAAGCTGTCTGGATGTTATCCACGAAGGTGCGGCAGTGAGGGCTGTCCACCCAGATGCGCTCACCCAGCGAGTCCTCAATGTACACCTACAGTGAGTCATGTGTGGACCCTGCCTGATGCTGGCCCGGTACCCAGAGCAGGGGCATCCAAGAGGCCCTGGTCAACACCATGGAGGAGGGATAGCATATTGGGGACCTCCATTCACTTCCTCTTGTATTGGTCTCCAGCACCCTCCCTTCCACAGGGCTCTGCTCAATGAGTGCCTGGAGGGATGACTCACCTTCACGAAGATCTCAGGCCAGTTCTCATCCTCCTCATACGCAGCCATGAGAAGGTTGCAAGCCAGTACCGACACTAGGCTGTTCCCTTTGGCCTTGAAGTTGACAGAGGCATCCCTCCGCAAGAGGCTGCACAGGGCCTGCAAGGAAGGTAAAGTTACAGCTGTCATGAGACGCCTCACACCACACAGAGACAGCGGCAGGTCCAGGGAGGGTGGGGAGGGCAGGCTGCCAGTCTCACCTCAATGACACCCTCCGTGGCGAAGATGTTGGGCTTGATCTTGGCCAGGTACATGAGGCTCAGGTAGAGCGTGCTATCAGGTTTGGCCCGGGTCACCTTCAGCTGCTTCACTGCCCCACACAGCACTCCCTCTATCCTGTCATCATTGCCCTCCAGCTCAGCAGCTTCGATCTCATCCAGCAGCACGGTGGGAAGAACTGACCACACAGGAGGTTCACGTTAGAGCAGGGCTGGGAGCAGAGGTCACACCCAGAGCCACAGGGGTGAGCAGACAACTAGAGGCAACGCAGATGGACCTCACCAGCACATGGAGGCTCTGAGCTCCCAGGAACCACACACCTGGGGTTAGGGTTAGTGCCTTTCTTTCCAACCCACGGCCTCACAAATGCTAGGCAGGGGCTCTACCACTGAGCCATGTCCCAGCCCCTCACTGGGGGATCCTAGGCAGGTGTTCTACCACTTAGCTATACTCATAATCTTCAATTTACTTTTTACTGTGAGACAAGGTCTTGCTAAATGGCTGAGGCTTACCAGCTTCAGTCTCTCAAGCAGTTGAAGTGATGAACCTACACCACCACACCTGGCTACCCTCTGAGCCTTTCAAATGACGGCTCAATAGCAAGGGGTAATGTAGCTTTCTGAGCTACAGCTTCATTAAAGTCTGCAGGACAGGATGCTTGTCCTTCTGGCTCTCACACAGAAGCCTCCTAGAAAATGCTCTGAGCAGGCATGCAGACAGTGGTGTTTGCTATTGGAGTGCTAGGTGCTCAGAGGCTGACACAGAGCTAAGGTGACAGGTCTATGCTACAGGCATCATGGAGCTGTTATGAGTCACCGAGCGGGGCTGGGCTATAGTTCAGTGGTAACACACTTGCCTTGTGTGCATCAGGACCTCGGCTCAATCCTGGCACTGTCAAAGAAGTCACTGATGAGTGACAAAAAATAGGGGAAGGTTAAACAGCTACACAACCATGAGTACTAGTAGGAGCGACAGGCCAGTGGGCGTAGTTATCTCCCCACTAAGGTCTCTTCGGTGCTTTCGGGACCTGTTTTCCACCTGGAAAATGGCACCAAAATGCTCCCCATCCCTGAGGGAGAAACAGTGTGCAAAAGATCTCCTCCCACTGAGGACCAGGCTAGGACCACCTGGGTGCCACCACACCTGGTGCACCTCCCCCAGCAGGACAGGGCTGTTACAGAGGAGCATGCCACAGACATGCCAGAACAGTGATGGAAGGATGAGCCCTGAGCAGTGCGGGGCTGGGAGGTGCATCTGTGGGCAATGTCAGGAAGCAAACCCACAGGGAGCCAAGAGCTCATCACATCCATTCCTGCAGAAGACCCTGCTGTGCTAACAGAACCAGGCTGGAAGTGGCCCCAGTGGGCACTGGGGTGATGGACAGGACGAGAGAAGCTCTCTGGGGAAGTCATCAGTCTGACCTTACCTTCAATGGGTACCACAGACGGCTCTTTAATCGAGGGAGAAATGGCTCGTTTTTCTGCAACTGCAGCCTCTGCCAGACGTCCCAGGGCACTCAACGGGGGAGTGGAGGACAGCTTGGGGCGTTTAGTAAGGCCAGTCAGCGCGGAGGCACCAGTCAGAGAAGCTGAGGCATCTCTCTTGCGCTCTGAAGGCAGCCCAGAAGGGGCTGGCTTCAGCAGCGTGGAGGCTGTCTTTGATTCGTTGGCCTGACCCTTGGACCCCAGAGCGATGAAGTCCCCAGGGGGAGGATGTCCTGCAGAAGAAAGAACACCCACCTCTGTGATACCCACCCTCAGAGCAGATAAACGAGACCCAGAGGAGACAAAAGTTGAGCCTGAGATTGCTCTGCAAGACCCTGGCAGAGCCAGGGGTGGCTGACAGTGATCCAGTGCCGACTAGAAACTTAGTCATCTCGAACTCACAAGTACTGGTCTACTTAATTCTCAGTGGGTTTCTTCAAAAGGAGTGTGAACCTCACTTTACAAATAGACACGGAGGTTAGGTCATGTGTCCAGTGTCACAGCGTGACCAAGGAGAAACTCCAGGACCCCAGCCGACATCATCCGGCCTCAGAGTCTGTGATTCTGGCCCATGTCCCCGGGGCTTCAGCAGAGCATGAATGGCTATGTCCCTCAGGAGCCCCCAGGGTAGCTACGTCTGCAGGAACCCTGGATTGGGTGACCATGTCCTGCAGGGATGCTGTGTTGGATGACCATGCCCTACAGTACCCCTAGGTTAACTGTGTCCCGCCGCGCTCGGGGACGCACCTGAGGGCTTGGCGGCCGCGCTGGGCCTCCGTACGGTGGTGGGTTTGGCTCGGTTCATCCTGCCCGCGGCCCTGGCGCCCCTCGACGAAGCGCCGTCACCTGGGAGGAGGCGACGGGAGTCACTCGCTCGCTCAGTCATTCATCCCTCGCGCCGTGGCCACTGGGCCGAGTGCCCAGGGCCGCCCGCCGGGGTCACAGAACGGGGCCAAGTGCAGTGCACACGCGGCCGGGCGCGGAGACGGATGTCACCGCAGGGAGCGGAGCTCACTTGGGTCCCCTGACTTCTCCCCTCCGGTACACACAGCAGGACCGTAACACGGCCGCCCCGGAAGTGGAAACTGACCAGCGCTCGCTCCCAGCGCTTATTTTCCACATAACCGGAAGTAAAACAGACCCAAAAGAGAGGAAGAGAGAAGAGAGGACTGCAGAGCGTGCACAGTGTGTGCACCGCCCCCTAGTGGCAGGAGGCTGAATAGACAGTCCCCGCGGAAATCTCCGCTAGAGGGGCATAAACTATTTGCCGCCTCTTTTTGGAGAGGAGGCTGTCCTAGCTCAAGAAGTCAGAATCCTGCTTTCCTATTGGTGCATCAATGACACGCTCTGAAGTCAGGGATGCTGAAGGCCTCCTGCACTGGCCTCTAGATTTGACCTGCTTTGGGCACCTCTCTCTGCATAGAGACCAGAGCCCAAAGTCTCTTGCAGATAGTTGCCGTCAGCTTCCTACCTCCGTGGAAGTCCCAAGATCTGACCATGTTTTCTTCTCAGTGCTGAGTGCCTGGGCAGGCTGCCCAGATACTGGGACAAGGACATAATTCCAGATCTTTCTTTGGGACCAACACAGCCCTGAGACCATGTTTGTGTGTGTGTGTGTGTGTGTGTGTGTGTGTGTGTGTGCGTGTGTGTGTGTGTCTACATGTATATGTATGTATACACACACATTAGATAGATGGATGATGGATGGATGGATGGATGGATGAATGGATGGGTGGGTGGGTGGATGGATATTCCAAGGCAGTAGAATTAGAATTGGGAGCCCAAGACCAGGCACCCTTACTAAGCTGTCCCTGTGATGGCCAGCCTCCTTGATGCCAACAGGCTCAGAGATGTATAGTAAACGTTTGTGGGCAATGTGAAGGATGTGTGTGAACACCCTGGCACTGAGGGAGTTCCAGGCAGAGAGCAGGGCTTCGGCCCTAGGAACATGCCTCCTGACACCTGCCAATGGCCACAGTTTGGGGTCTTTCTTACTGTCACCCCAGGGCTGCAATAATAACCAAAGATCAGGACCAGCAAGATGGTTGAGTGGGTGAAGGAGCTCGCACAGCAAGCCTGGTGACCTGAGTTTCATCCCCAGACACACATAAAATGGAAGGAAAGAACTCTACAAAGTTACCCTCTGACCTCCACATGTGTGCCATGGCATGCATGCCCACACAAACACACCATGCACACACATACCCACAACAACAATAAATAAAGTTTAGATTAAAAAAAGATGAGCCAGTGCGCGCGCCTTTAATCCTAGCACTCAGGAAGCAGAGGCAGGTGAGTTCAAGGCCAGCCTGGTCTACACATTGAGTTCCAGGACAGCTGGGGCCACAGAGAGAGACCCTGACTCAAAACAAAAACAAACAAACAAACCACAAAAAAAGAAAAGTTTGTTTACTCTACTAGACTCTAGTAACAGCGTGGCCCAGCTCAGTCTCTGAGTCCTACTGAGGACTTGCTTGGGGAAGGTTGGACTTAGAGGCCCCAGAGCCTAGGTAAGGGCGCTGGGAACAACACGGAGAAGACCTGCAGCTGCTGCGGTCTAACTGTCCCAGTGGCAGGAAGCAGCTGTCCCCATCTGCCAGCCTGGGCCCCATACTGCTGGGTCTGGCAGTGGACAGTGTCCCCGGGGCTCCGGGGCTCAAAGCATAGGCCTAGTGTCTCCAGCTCAGCTCAGCCTGCTTTACTCACAATTACTTTCCCTCTTTGTGGTCCCAGCTCAACGCCTGCAAAGCCTTCCTTCCCTCCCATCCCTGCTGGAACTTCATACCATGTGCGGTTCCTTATGGCATGCCAAGATAGGCCCTGCCAGATGTCCTCCTAACAGGGCCACCTAGGAAGCTCTGGAATGTAAAGCACAGATGTCAGGCCTTCCCTAGCATCCATTCAGGGACATGGGAAGTGGGAACACCTGAGGATGAGGAAGGAATTCAGGAAGTTCAGACTTACCTTCTCAGCATCTCGCTGGGGGCCTGGGCTTCATCCTTTCCATTAAAAGGGAAGCTAACCTCCTCCATCAGGACCGCTGATGATCCCTAACCACTTCCTTGCTGGACAGCCAGCTTCCTCTCAAAAACCTTAGGCAAGTTGGCACATCTCTGCCAATGCAAACCCACCCCTTCCCCTGTGACCTGTAACCATCATCCAATCAGGGATGAAGGGTTTTTTTTGGAGGGGTGCTGTTGAGACTGGATTTCTCTGTGTAGTCCTGGCTGTCCTGAAACTCACTCTGTAGACTAGGCTGGCCTCAAACTCACAGAGATCTGCCTGCCCCTGCCTCTTGAGTGCTGGGATTAAAGGTGTGCGCCATTATGCCCAGCTAAAAGAAGACATTTTAAAGAGACTTGTGGCCCTCTTTTTAACTGAGTCCCAAGAAGTTGGATTTCTCCCAGGAATTTCATGCTAGGAGAAGGAAAAATCTGGGACCTAGTACCAGCCAGAGGAGGATCTTGTCTCCCAAGAAGTAGATTTCACACAGTTCTGACAATTTATCTGGCCACCTTGCAGAAGACACTGAACCTGAGAAAATGTTGGATCAGTGATGGGCAGTAACCATGCCTTGATTTGGACTGCTTAGCTACACATACCCCGGTCCTCTGTTTAAAGGTAAGCTTCGGGACTGAGGAGATGGCTCAGCCACTAAAATACCTACAGGGCAAGCCTAAGGGCCTGAATTCAGATCCCCAGCACCTGAGTAAAGGCTAGCCCAAGAGCTTTTATGGTGGAGCTGGGTATGGTGGAGCATGTCTTTAACCCCAGGTTTCAGAAGACAGAGACAGAGGCAGGCTGATCTCTGAGTCTGAAGCCAGCCTGGTTTACACAGAGAGTTCCAGGCAACCAATGAGACAAGATGGAGGGGCTAGAGAGATGACTCTGTGGATAAAGGTGCTGGTCACTAAGAGTTCAATCCCAGGACCCACCTAGTAGGACTGTCTTCTGGGGCTGGAGAGATGGCTCAGTGGTTAAGAGCACTGGCTACTATTGCAGAGGACCTGGGTTCAATTCCCAGCACTCACATGGCAGCTTACAATCACATGTAAAGCCAGCTCTAAGGGATCTGATGCCCTCTTCTGACTTCCGCAGGCACCAGGCACACATGTGACGCACATGCACACATCCAGGCAAACATTCATGCACATAACATAAAATAAATATGTCTCTCAAAAAAAGTAGGAAAGCAACTGGAGAAGGCATGGATCTCTGCCTGCCACCAACATGCATGTGTACCCACACCTATGTGCACCCGTGTTTTTAACCTCTGGGCCATTCCTATAGGCACTATGTATTTGTTTTTGAGATAGAATCTCACACCATAGCCTCAAACTTAGAGTTCTTCTGCCTCAGGTTCCAGTGGCTGGTGGGACACCAGCATGCCACCACAACCAGCTTGAAACAATCATTTTATTACTGTCCCCAAGCCACTGGGTCAGTGTGATGGCTATTCCTGGTTGTCAACTTGACTACATCTGAATAAACTAAAACCCAAGTGGCTTGGGTACACCAGTGAGGGATTTTTTTTTCTTAGATAAATCATTCAAAGTGGGAAGAGCCACTTTTAATCCAGATCTTTTTTCGAGACAGGGTTTCTAGAACTCACTCTGTAGACCATGCTAGAATGCAGAGATCTGCCTGCCTCTGCCTCCCAAGTGCTGGGATTAAAGGTGTGTGCCACCACCGCCTGGCTTATGAGATGGGAAACTCCACCTGTAATCTGGACCACAGCATCTGCTGGCAGCCTATATAAAGGAAGCAGAAGAAAGAATATTTTGCTCTTTGCCTGTTTGCTCTCTTGCTAGCAAGTCCATTCCTTTACTGGCATTAGAGCTGACTTCTCCTGGATTCCAGTATATACTGAAAACCAGCTGAGATACCCAGCCTTATGGACTGAACA
This sequence comes from Peromyscus californicus insignis, assembly GCF_007827085.1. NCBI lineage: Eukaryota > Metazoa > Chordata > Mammalia > Rodentia > Cricetidae > Peromyscus > Peromyscus californicus. The sequence continues at coordinate 33,989,416 of NW_026294540.1, read as the reverse complement.
ACTACTGGATTCTTGGACCTTCCGTTGGTAGATAGTTATTGTTGGATGAGCTGGACTACGGCCTGTAAGCCACTCTAATAAATCACTTTATATCTATAAATACATATAGATATATAGATACATAGACTCATTTCTTTTTTTTTTTTTTTTTTTTCGAGACAGGGTTTCTCTGTGTAGTTTTGGTGCCTGTCCTGGATCTCCCTCTGTAGACCAGGCTGGCCTCGAACTCATAGAGATCCGCCTGGCTCTGCCTCCCAAGCGCTGGGGTTAAAGGCGTGCGCCACCACCACCTGGTGACTCATTCTCTCACTTGTTCCTCCACAGAACCCTGTGTCATTCAGTCAGGCATGCAGTCACTGGCAGCAAGTGACATCTGGGGCCAGGGTGGCAGTGGGAATAACCTGGAGGCTGCCTGGAGCTGCCTCCCCTCTGGTAGCTCCACATGGCTGTGCCCAATGCCATTAACCTATGCAGGAGAGGGCCGTCTAGTGCTGAGGTGGGGCTCATCAGTTACTGGCTGTGGAGTAGTATGTCATGTCTTAGTTAGGGCTGTTAGTGCTGCGACAAAACACCATGACCAAAAAGCAAGCTGGGGAGGAAAGGGTTTATTCAGTTCACACCTCTGCATTGCTGTTCATCGCCAAAGGAAGTCAGGACAAGAACTCAAGCAACCTACAGGCAGGAGCTGATACAGAGACCAGGGAGGGGGGCTGATACTGACTTTTTTTTTCTTTCTTTCTTTCTTTTTTTTTTTTTTTTTTTTGGTTTTTTGAGACAGGTTTTTTCTGTGTGGTTTTGGTGCCTGTCCTGGAGCTTGCTCTGTAGACCAGGCTGGCCTCAAATTCGCAGAGATCCGCCTGGCTCTGCCTCCCAAGCGCTGGGATTAAAGGCAAGCGCCACCACTGCCCGACTCAGCCTGCTTTCTTATAGAACCCAGGACCACCAGGTGCCCAGGGATGGCACCACCCACAGTGGACTGGGCCCTCCCCCATGGATCACTAGTTGAGAAAAATGCCTTACAGCTGGATCTCATGGAGGCATTTCCTCAACCGAGGCTCCTTCCTCTCTGATGATTCTAGCTTGTGTCAAGTTGACACACAAAACCAGTCAAAAACATAAAGTTTCATCTCTGGCCTGTTTACTGACCTGTCAAATGGCTACTCGGGGGTGTTGCTGAGAAGCCCTCAGAGAAGCCTTCATAGTGGTGAGGCCTGGAATAGTGAGGCCCAGGATGCCCTGGATGTGCTGTTCCCTTTCCAACCCCTCTGCCCACTACGTTTAGAATCGGCTTCTCTGTCTGGGAAGCCTCATGCTGACTGCGTCTCAGAGCCATAAACCAGCAACACGTCTGTGTTCCCGGGAGAGCAGTGTGGTGCCCATCTACAGTCCAGAGAAGTGTCCAGGGTTTCCTCTGCAGAAGAATGGTTTTAACAGAAGGAACAAGGTAGGCTAATTAAATTCCCTGCTGCAATGTTCCAGCAGCAGCAACCGTAGCAGCAGCAGCAGCAGCTTCAGGAAGCCCATGAGCCTGAGCCAGACGTGGTGGGGCATGCCTGTAATCTCAGCACTGAAGGGGCCAAGGAAGGAATATTTTGAGTTCTGAGCCAGCCTGGGCTACATAGCAGGACTTTGTCTCAAAAATCTAGGGCTGGGATAGGAGGTACTCAGTCAGTAAAGTGTTTGTCATGGCCTTAGGGTTCGTTCACATTCTTTCAATGTATTTATTTTGTTTTTGTTTTTCGATTTCTTTTTATAACAGCCCTGGCTATTCTGGAACTTGCTTTGTAGACCAGGCTGGCCTTGAACTTGCAGAGATCCACCTGCCTCTGCCTCCTGAGTGCTGGAATCAAAGGCATGTGCAACCACTGCCCAGCTCAACGTTATTTCTTTTCTTTTCTTTTCTTTTTTTTTCTTTTCTTTTTTTAAGATTTATTTATTTATTATGTATACAGTGTTCTGCCTGCATTCGTGCCAGAAGAGGGCACCAGATCTCATTATAGGTGGTTGTGAGCCATCATGTGGTTGCTGGGAATTGAACTCATGACCTCTGGAAGAACAGATGATGCTCTTAACCTCTGAGCCATCTCTCCAGCCCTCAACGTTATTTCTTAAATGATGAATATGTTCCCAATTCTTCATGACTTTAAAAGTAGAGGAGGCTAGGGGGTATGTCACAGTGGTAAAGCTCCTGCCTAGAATCCTCCAGTGAGGGGCTGGAGTGTATCTAAGTGGTGGAGCACCTGCCTAGAATCCCCCAGTGAGGGGCTGGGGTGTGGCTCAGTGGTAGAGCCCCTGCCTAGAATCCCCCAGTGAGGGGCTGGGGTGTGGCTTAGCAGTAGAGCACTTTCCTAGAATATGCAAAATCCTAGGTTCCATCCCTAGGACCAGAAATGGGGCCAGGCAGTCAGGGCCCAGCAGCCTCTGCACTTGACACCTGAGACCTGTTGGGCAGCTAGCCTCCAGCACTGGGCAAACCCTGGCTGGCAAGCGGAAGCCCAGAGAGGCAGCTCTGGCCAGGGACTGAAACCTGCTTTTCAACAATTGTCTGAAAATAGCACCGGCAGCTCACACGGAAATGAATCCTCCCTCGTCATGATCACGGGGAGGCAGGGGGGACAGGAAGAGTTATTGACGCCGGTAGCATGCAGGGGAGGTACCTCCTGACCTCAAAAGACTCCTGGGCACTGATTTGTCAACCCTGGGTCCCAAATGCCTGGGGGTGGTGATGGCCAGTGGTCTCCTGGGGAGCCTCCAGGAAAGTCAGACAATGGGAGGCAGGAACTTTCTGTCCAGGATGGAGGGAAGGACTGGCCAGATCTGGGAGACATTTGGTCCTACCTGCCAATGTATCTACCTTTTTTTAAATTTTTTAATTTTTATTTTGGGTTTTCAAGATGGGATTTCTCTGTAGTTCTGGCTGTCCTGGAACTCAGTTTGTAGATCAGGTTGGCCTGGAAATCACAGAGATCCGCCTGCCTCTGCCTCCCCAGTACTGGGATTAAAGGCGTGTGCCACCATCACCCGGCTCAATGTGTCTATCTTAACTCACCCCCTTTAGGCCTCAGGCTCCCTTTCTGTTCTTTTTTTTTAAGACCTATTATTATTTTCTGTATGAGTGTTTGATTGGTCTGTGCACCACATGTATGCCTGGTGTCCTCAAAGGCCAGAAGAAGGCATCAGACCTTCTGGAACTGGAGTACAGACAGTTGTACGGCCCCATGTAGGTGCTGAGCACCAAACCTGAGTCCTTTGCAAGAGCAGAAAGTGCTCTTAACTGCTGGGCCATTTCTTTACATCTCTCTTTGATTGTCATGTGTTTATGTGTGTACATGTTGGTGTGTGGAGGTGCATGCATGTGCATATGAATATAGAGGCCAGATTTCAGTGTTATTACTCAGGCTTCATCTACCTTTTCTTCTTTTTTTTTTTTTTTAAAGATTTATTTATTTATTTATTATGTATACAGTGTTCTGTCTGCACATATTCCTGCAAGCCAGAAGAGGGCACCAGATCTCATTACAGATGGTTGTGAGCTACCATGTGGTTCCTGGGAATTGAACTCAGGACCTTTGTAAGAACAAGCAGTGCTCTTAACCTCTGAGCCATCTCTCCAGCCCCCCCATCTACCTTTTCTTAAAAAAGATTTATTTATTCATGTATTATTTTATGTGTATGAGTGCTCTGTCTTCATGCACACCAGAAGAAGGAATCCGATCCCATTACAGATGGTTGTAAGCCACGATGTGGTTGCTAGGAATTGAACTCAGGACCTCTGGAAGAGCAGTCAAGTGTTCTTAACCATTGAGCCATCTCTCCAGCCCCACCTGCTCTTTAAAAAAAAGGCTTGTTTTGCCGTGTGGTGATGGTGCATACCTTTAATCCCAGCACTTGGGAGGCAGAGGTAGGTGGATCTCTGTGAGTTCGAGACCAGCCTGGTCTAGAGTGAGATCCAAGACAGTCAGGGCTACACAGAGAAACCCTGTCTTGAAAAATTAAAAAAAAAAAAAAAGGGTTATTTTTTATTATTATTATTATTTTTGTTTTTTGGGTTTTTTTTTGTTTTTTTGTTTTTCTGGAGCTGAGGACTGAACCCAGGGCCTTGCGCTTGCTAGGCAAGCACTCTACCACTGAGCTAAATCCCCAACCCTGAGTTTTTATTATTATTGTTATTATTTTTTTTAGTTATGTGTGTGTGTATGTGTGTGCAGGTGCCCTCAGAGGCCAGAGGCATCAGAATCTACTAGAGCTGTTAGAAAACAAAACTCAGGTCCTCTGCAAGTCCGTCCTTAACTGCTGAGCCGTCTCTCCAGCTCCCATCTTTTTTGTTGAACACAGGGTCTTTCACTGGCCAGGAACTCACTGATTGGGCTAGGTGGGCTGGCCAGTGAACCACAGCGGTCTGCCCGTCTCTGCCTCCCCAGCACTGGGATTACAAGCACAAGCCACCGTGCCTAGGTTTAAAACATGGAATTCAGGACCAATAGAATTATCTCTCCAGCCCTTTTTTTTTTCTTCTTAAAAAATTATTAGCGTGTGTGTGTGTGTGTGTGTGTGTGTGTGTGTGTGTGTGTGTGTGTGTGTGTATGCACATACAGGAATGCATGTGCCATGGGACATGTGTGGAGGTCAGAGGACAGCTCTCTGAAAGTCCGTTTCCATCCTGTTCAGTCCCGTTGTTTCTGTAGCGTTGCATACTCCAGGCTGTTCTGTCTGCAGCATTGCATACTCCAGGCTGTTGTCTGCAGCATTGCATACTCCAGGCCGTTGCTGTCTGCAGCATTGCATACTCCAGGCTGTTCTGTCTGCAGCATTGCATACTCCAGGCTGTTGTCTGCAGCATTGCATACTCCAGGCTGTTGTCTGCAGCATTGCATACTCCAGGCTGTTGTGTCTGCAGCGTTGCATGCTCCAGGCTACCTGGCCTGGAGCTTTTGGATAACCCTCCTGTCTACTGCTTCCCATTTTTCCATAGGGATGCTGAAACTAAAGATATGCACTACCACCTCCAACTGTTTACGTGGATTCCAGGGTTGTCGGGCTTGTGTGGTGAGTACTTTAACTGGCACAGCCATCTTGCCAGCCACCTTGTTTCTGTTGTTTTGAGACAGGGTCTCCTCGTGTAGCCCAGGCTATCTTCAAATTCAGGTCCTGTGATGACTATTCTTGGTTGTCAACTTGACTACATCTGGAGTCACCTAAAACCCAAATGAATGAGCACACCTGTAAGATTTTTTTTCTTAATTAAATCATTTGAAATGGGAAGACCCACTTTTTTTCCCCCTGGGGAGGGTTTCGAGGCAGGTTTTCTCTCTGCAGTCTTGGCTGTCCTGGAACTCACTCTGTACCAGGCTGGTCTTGAACTCAGAGATCTGCCTGCCTCTGCTTCCAGAGTGCTGGGATTAAAGGCATGTGCCACTACTGCCTGGCCTGAGAAGACCCACATCTAGTGGAGATCTTTGGGGTGGGAAGATCCACCTTTAATCTGGACTACACTTTCTGCTGGCAGCCTATATAAAGGACACATAAACATCCCTCCCCATCTCTTCCATATTGTATAAGCTCTGTTCCTCTAGGGAACCCTAACTAATTCAGGTCCCCTTGCTGGAGTGACAGGCCTGGCCCATCACACTGAGCACAGCCTCTTTCAATTCCTAATAACTCCAAGGCCACGCCACAAGGACAAACAGAAGTTCAGGTCTCGACATGTGGGCTCTGGAAGCTGGAAGGCACCAGCATTTAGACCGTAGAAGGCTGTGGGAGGGATTCCTGCCAAACTGGACCGTGCAGAGACCAGCGCAGCATGGCAGAAGTCAGAGCCAAACTGGAGAGTTCAGAGAGCTTGACTAGAGTCTGGTTAGGAATGGTGGGCATTGGAGGAACATGTCTGTCATCCCAGCATACAGGAAACCGAGGCAGAACTCTGTCTCAAGGAAAAGGACTGTGGCTGGGGACATAGCCCGTCAATAGAGTTCTTGCCCGGCATGCACAGGTCTCTGACTTCCATTCCCAGCACTGTGCAAACCTAGCGTGACACACACCTATAATCCCAGAGCTTGGGAGGTGGAGGCAAGGGGATCAGAAGCTCATGGCTATCCTAGGCTACATAGTATGTATGAGGCTAGTTATTTGATCTTCTGTGTGTGGAGAGAAGATCTGACGGGGAAAAAAATCACCCGCCCACAGGGGCCCAAATCACCCCTAGATGAAATCTACTACACTAGAACTCTCTAGATCTTTGACCCTTTGTGGAGTAATGAGCAGTGGTGGCTTCCTGTGTCACCTAGGTAATGGGAACTTACCTCACTGACAGGTACCCACTCCAGATACGCAGCTGCTGAGCTGCCCAGGGGGAGGGGTGTGGTCTCATAATTGAGACCACCTCCAGCCCACCTCCTCTGTGACTCACAGGGGTTGGGCCACAGGTCCTGGTAGGAGTGAATTTGGGCACTTTGACCTCAGCCACTGAGAAGGAGGTGGCCCTGAACAAGCGACTTACTTTGCCGCTAAGATCCGGGAACAGGGCTGGGAACGTAGCTCCATCAGTCAAGCGCTTGCTGAGCAAGCAGGAAGCTCTGGGATCCATCCCAGCAACACATAAGCCAAACATGATGGATGGCTCACACTCATACTTCCAGCTCTCAGAGGTAGAGGCAGGAGGATCAGGAGTTCAAGGTCATCCTTAGCTACACAGAAGTTCCAGGCTAGCCCTACCACAGACCAAAGTCCAACTTGCTAAGCTAATCAGTTTTTAGTGGCATTACTAACGGGAGTATGGGTGTGGGGGGGGGGCGTTACTCATGGAGCGGGGGTGGCTCAAAAGTGGCTGCATCATGGAAAAGTCCACCTCAACCAACAAAGGAGACAACTCAGTAAAGCTGCAACCCCGGAGCTCTCTGCAAGACGTGCGGGCAGCTCCACAGCCTGCAAATCTCAGTTGGTCACATTACCTCACCCAGCAATTAATTAATTGTTCCTTGTATAAAACTGGGGAGGGGTCTGCAAGAGTCTTCCAAGTTTTCACTTTCCTGGACGTGGTGGCCATTTGTTTATCTCCATGAGTCTCCTGGAGGGGTGTTTTAATGCCCAGGAAGCTGCCATACAATAGGTGCAGTGGTTGGCTCCCACACAGGAGGCTGAGACAGAAGGATTACCTGAAATCACAGTAAAATCCAAGTGATTGTCATCTTAAAGCAGAGGACATGGCACAGAGATGGTGACTATGTGCCCAAGGCCACACAGCTGGACAAAGGCCAAGGTGCTTTTTTTTTTTTTCAGAGCTGAGGACCGAACCCATGGCCTTGCACTTGCTAGGCAAGCGCTCTACCACTGAACTAAATCCCCAAGCCCCCAAGGTGCTTTTGAAAACTAAACTATGCCCGCCCTCTTCAGGCCTGCTGTGTTCCCTTCTCTCGCCTATACAGGACTAAGACCCCCCTCTTCTGGCAGCCATAGCCAGGCTACCCTTCTTAACCCAGAAGCCACCATGGATACCTGTAGCTCTCCTCCTAGCCCTCAGGGAATGCTGGAGATGGGAGCTCACTCCCCCTACCCTCCTGGGAGGGACCTGGACTCAGAGAAATATCCCTGAGGGCATAGCTGTGGCTGGACAAGAGAGCCAGATCTGCTCACAGTCTCCATTTGTCCGTTCATTGATTTCCCCCCTCATGAAAATGAAGGGGCCGGCAGTTCTGGCTAAATACTACATCCGTCATTAGAGCAGGAGGCAGCCATTGCACTGGCATGAACTTCCATCTGCCGTGACATCCGTCTCAAAGGCCTAGGCAGCAGACACTGACCTAGCAGCACTGGAGGGCCATGCTCCAATGTCTAAGGGGACACTGGAGTCTGGCCTCTCCAAGGATCTAGTTTTTCTTTTCAGGGGTCTGAGCTCCCGGGAAAGGGATGTTTAGGGGACCAATAAGGGTAGAACTGCCACCCTTTCCCATCAGGCTGGTGCTAGCCCACTCTTATTGCTTAATGATTGCTGTTGCTAGCCTCAGTTTACCTCCCTTTTTCCAGCTTTGCCAGGGCCATCTGAGTTCTTCCCATCTCCTGCCTCTCTGGAGGAGGGCATTTAGTCCTCCTAGGATGCCCAGCCTCCCTATGAGTGTGGATTTCTCTCCCCAGGATGCCCAGGCTCCCTATGAGTGTGGATTTCTCTCCCCAGGATGCCCAGCCTCCCTATGAGTGTGGATTTCTCTCCCCAGGATGCCCAGCCTCCCTATGAGTGTGGATTTCCCTCCCACAAGGACCAACCCAGGACAGCTGGGATGAAGGGCGTGTCCTGCTTTAGCTTCAGGCACTGGTGGTTACAAGACCCTTCCCAGGGCAACAAGGGACAGATTACTAGGGTGTAACCCACATCACCTCTGCCATAAAAGCCATCATAAAAGGGAGCATTTATCTGGGCAAGCCAAGCCATGGCCACAGGTCTCCACAGCCACTCAGCAACTGAACCCATGTGAAATGGGTCGGGTGGGGCATCCGATCATAATCCCAGCACTCAGGAGCTGGAGATGGGAATCCCGAGTTCCAAAGTCTTGATACATAGCTCAGGTTGTTAAACTCACGACCCTCCTGCCTCAGCCTCCCAGGTGCTGGTATTACAGGTGTGTACCACCGCAGCCAGCTGTGACTGTGTGTATGTGTGTGTGTGAGTGTGTACATCCATGCTTGAGCATGTTGAGGCCAGAGGGAAAGCTCAGGTATTGTGTCTTAGGTGCTACCTACCTTGTTTCTTCTGACAGGCTCTCACTGGCTTGTCAAGTGAGCCCCAGGGACTCGCCGATCTCACTTCTCCAGTACAGGAATAACATACAACTTGTTGTTTTCCTCCAATATTTATTTTTTAAATGTGTACAGTGTTTTGCCTTCATATCTATCTGTGTACCACATGTGTGCCTGGTGCCCTCGAAGGCCAGAAAAGGGTGTGTGGTTCCCTGGAACTGGAGTTACAGGCAGTTAAGAGCTGCCATGGTAAGTCCTGGAAACTGAAGTCAAGTCCTTTGCAAAAATAGCAAATGCCTTAACCATTGAGCCATCTCTCTAGCACCCCACCTTTTTATTCAAGTTTTGGGGTCAAGCTCAAGTCCTCATGTTTGCCCTGCCCGTTTTTTATTTTTTTATTTATTTTTATTTATTTATTTTTTTTTTGGTTTTTCGAGACAGGGTTTCTCTGTGTAGCTTTGCGCCTTTTCCTGGAACTCACTTGGTAGCCCAGGCTGGCCTCGAACTCACAGAGATCCGCCTGGCTCTGCCTCCCGAGTGCTGGGATTAAAGGCGTGCGCCACCACCGCCCGGCCCGTTTTTTATTTTTGAAACAGGGTCTCTATATGTTGCCCTGGCTGTCCTGGAGCTCGCTATATAGACCAGGTTTAGTCTTGAACCCACAGAGACTCACCTCTGCCTCTGCCTTCCCAGTGCTGGGATTAAAGATTCGAGTCACCACGCCTGGCTTTTCTGAATCTTTTGCTTTGAAAGAACTAAGGAGAATAAGGTATCCTAACAAAATCTCCATGACCTCTGGGAGAGAGTCCCACACAAACCATTTGACTTCTGGGAGAGAGTCCCTCAGAGAGGACCACCTGGGACAGGTCCAGCTGTGCATGGGGTCGCGGGAGCACTGGTGAGGATGAAGGGAACCATCCTCCAGATCTTGGGGGATGGCTCTGAAAATACCTTGGCGATATGGGTGTTGCTGTCACTGCTGTTGTAGGCAGGTCATAGCTGACACAGGCAGACCTGGATGGCTCCCCCTAGTGGTCAGTGCCGGAAGAACATTTAGGAGCTAGCATAGGCCATTGTAACAGGTCATGGTGTCTGCAAACATTCTGGGCTACAGTGTGGAACGGACTGCACAGAAAGCCAAGGGCTTCAGGATACTCGCTCCAGTTGTCCCCAACATGTGTCCAGAGTGCCTCATGACTCACTCCAAAAAGTTCTAGGAAGGCCTGGTGTGGGGGGTTGAGAGCCTTGGTCACTGTTGCTAGGGCTGGGGTGTGCCTCCTGTTCACTTGGTTCTTAGCCCTGGGCATCACTTAGGTCTGAATGGAGGACGTTGAAATGCATTCTGGGACTGGAGAGACACCTCAGAGGTTAAGAGCACTGACTGTTCTTCCAGAGACCCTGAGTTCAATTCCCAGTAACCATATGGTGGCTCACAACCATCTGTAATGAGATATGGCACCATTTCTGGCTTGCAGACATACATGCAGGCAGAATACTGTATACATAATAAATCTAAAAAAAAAATGCATTCTGGGCATTGCCTCCCATCCAAGGGTCGCAGGACCATCACCCTCCAACTGTGTCCTTCCTCTGGGACAAGATGGCTCCCATCCAAGGACATCTTGGTACTCCTAGGCAAGCGTCTAGGACTCAGACCACTGCATTGGGCTGGAGTAAAGGAGGCTCTGAGTTGAACTGTGCTCTTGTCTCCCACCAAGGCGTATTGAGGAGAGCCATACATCAGCACATTCCCACATTGGAGAGAAATGGCTTTCTATCCATTGCTTACTAAAAAAATGAGAAACCCATGCTCATGGATAGGCAGGACTAACATAGTAAAAATGGCAATCTTACCAAAAGCAATCTACAGATTCAATGCAATCCCCATCAAAATACCAACACAATTCTTCACAGACCTGGAAAGAATAATACTCAACTTCATATGGAAAAACAAAAAACCCAGGATAGCCAAAGGAATCCTGTACAATAACACAACCTCTGGAGGCATCACGATCCCTGACTTCAAGCTCTACTATAGAGCTACAGTAATAAAAACAGCTTGGTACTGGCATAAAAACCGACATGTGGACCAATGGAATCGAATTGAAGACCCTGACATTAATCCGCACACCTATGAACATATAATTTTTGACAAAGAAGCCAAAAGTGCACAATGGAAAAAAGAAAGCATCTTCAACAAATGGTGCTGGCAAAACTGGATATCAACATGTAGAAGGTTGCAAATAGATCCATATCTATCACCGTGCACAAAACTTAAGTCCAAGTGGATCAAGGACCTCAACATAAATCCAGCTACTCTGAACCTGCTAGAAGAGAAAGTAGGAAGTAGTCTTGAACGCATTGGCATAGGAGACCACTTCCTAAATAGAACACCAGTAGCACAGACTCTGAGAGAAACAATCAATCAATGGGACCTCTTGAAACTGAGAAGCTTTTGTAGAGCAAAGGATACCGTCAACAAGGCAAAGCGACAGCCTACAGAATGGGAAAAGATCTTCACCAACCCCACATCTGACAGAGGACTGATATCCAGAATATATAAGGAACTCAAGAAATTAGACATCAAAATGCCCAACAGTCCAATTAAGAAATGGGCTATAAAGCCGGGCGGTGGTGGCGCACGCCTTTAATCCCAGCACTCGGGAGGCAGAGCCAGGTGGATCTCTGTGAGTTCGAGGCCAGCCTGGTCTCCAAAGCGAGTTCCAGGAAAGGCGCAAAGCTACACAGAGAAACCCTGTCTCGAAAAACAAAACAAAAACAAAAACAAAAACAAAAAAAAAAAAAAAAAGAAATGGGCTATAGAACTAAACAGAGAATTCTCAACAGAGGAAACTTAAATGGCCGAAAAACATTTAAGGAATTGCTCAACATCCCTAATCATCAGGGAAATGCAAATCAAAACAACTCTGAGCCGGGCGGTGGTGGCGCACGCCTTTAATCCCAGCACTCGGGAGGCAGAGCCAGGCGGATCTCTGTGAGTTCGAGGCCAGCCTGGTCTCCAAAGCAAGTTCCAGGAAAGGCGCAAAGCTACACAGAGAAACCCTGTCTCGAAAAACCAAAAAAAAAAAAAAAAAAAAAAAAAAAAAACAACAACTCTGAGATACCACCTTACGCCTGTCAGAATGGCTAAGATCAAAAACACTGAAGAGACCTTATGCTGGAGAGGATGTGGAGCTAGGGGAACTCTCCTCCACTGCTGGTGGGAATGCAAGCTTGTACAACCACTTTGGAAATCAATATGGCGCTTTCTTAGAAAATTGGGAATCCATCTCCCCCAAGACCCAGCTATACCACTCTTGGGCATATACCCAAGGAATGCTCAACCACACCATAAGAGCACTTGTTCAGCTATGTTCATATCAGCATTGTTTGTAATAGCCAGAACATGGAAACAACCTAGATGCCCTTCAACTGAAGAATGGATAAACAAAATGTGGTACATATACACAATGGAATACTACTCAGCAGAGAAAAACAATGACATCATGAGGTTTGCAGACAAATGGATGGATCTAGAAAAAATCATCCTGAGTGAGGTAACCCAGACTCAGAAAGACAAACATGGTATGTACTCACTCATAGCAGGATACTAGATGTGGAACAAGGATGACTTGTCTGCTACTCACATCACCAGGGAGGCTCCCTGGAAAACAGGACCCCAAGAAAGACACGGGGATCGCCCAATGACAGAGAAATGGAATGAGATCTACATGAACAATCTGGACATGAGTGGGGGTAGTGAAAGGCGAGGGTCGAGGGAAAGAGAGCTTGGGGGAGCGGGAGATCCCAGCTGGATCAAGAACAGAGAGGGAGAACAAGGAATAGGAGACCATGGTAAATAAAGACCACATGAGAATAGGAAGAAGCAAAGTGCTAGAGAGGCCCACAGAAATCCACAAAGATACCCACACAACAGACTGCTGGCAATGGTCGAGAGACAGCCCGAACTGACCTACTCTGGTGATGGGATGGCCAAACACCCTAATTGTCATGCTAGAAACCTCACCCAACTACTGAGGGATCTGGATGCAGAGATCCATGACTAGGCCCCGGGTGGATCTCTGGGAGTCCAATTAGCGAGAATGAGGAGGGTTTATATGAGGGAGAATTGTTGAGACCAAGGTCGGATAAAGCACAGGGACAAATAGCCAAATGAATGGAAACACATGAACTATGAACCAATGGCTGAGGGGTCCCCAACTGGATCAGGCCCGCCCTCTGAATGGGTGAGACAGTTGATTAGCTTGATCTGTTTGGGAGGCATCCAGGCAGTGGGACCGGGTCCTGTGCTCATTGCATGAGTTGGCTGTTTGAAACCTGGGGCCTATGCAGGATTGCTTGGCTCGGCCTGGGAGGAGGGGACTGGACCTACCTGGACTGAGTCTACCAGGTTGATCTCAGTCTGTGGGGAAGGCTTTGCCCTGGAGGAGATGGGAATGGGGGCGGGGGCGAGAGTTGGGGGGAAGGTGAGGGGGACGGGAGGGGGGAGAACAAGGGAATCCGTGGCTGATATGTAGAACTGAATTGTATTGCAAAATAAAAATAAAAAAAAAATAAAAAATAAAATTAAAAAAAAATGAGAGATGAAGGCGGGCATGGTGATGCATGCTTGGGATCCCAGCACTCAGGAGGTGGAGGCAGGAGGATCAGGAGCTCCAAGCCAATGCCAGTGAGATAGCTCAGCGGGTAAGGGTACCTGCTGCCATGCCTGACGACCTGAGTTCGATCCCTAGAACCCATATGGGACAAATAAAGAACCGACTCCCTAAAGTTGCCTCTGACTTCCACAGATGCGAGGTAGCATGTGCACACCAGTCTACATACATACATACACACATATGTGGTGTAACTGACCCACTTCCCAGCGCCCAGCTCACTTCGCCTCCGTGACCTGGACTTGGTGTTATGTCCAGAACATGGTCAACACCCAGTTGGCTTCCATTCCCTCTGCCAAGGGCCTGGGAGGATCCAGCAGCTGCGGCCTCAGGATCACAGTGTGTAGCACATGGCATAGAGACACAGTGCCCAGACTGAAAGGCCCGGGAAACGTGGGGCACAGACACCCCGGGTGTGCCTCACGCTCGCCTATTATCCCCCACCTTGGGAAGGGCGCACTGACCCCGCCCCGGGTGTGCTGGAGATGGACAAGGCCACGGGTTCAGAATGGAGACAACAGCACGTGGAAGGATCTAGGTGGAGTCGGTGACTAGGCAAGCAAGGGGCGTGGTCAACAGGGGGCGTGGCACCGACGCTCGGCCTGAGGGGGCGTGGCTTTGGTGTGCGAAGAGGCGTGATCGGATAGGGGCGTGGCCATCGCGGGGGCGGGGCGGTGACGCGCTTCGACGCGCGATCCCGGAAGCGGTGTCAGTACTGGGGAGCCGGCGGCGGGCGGCGGGCGGCGGGGACTTGTTGTTCTTCGCCGAGTCGGAGCGTGGAGTCCGGAGCGCGCAGGCGGAGGCGGCGACTACGGGGAGAGCGAGAGCAGAGGCGCGCGTGGAGAGTGCGTGTCCACGAGGAGCCGCCGCGCCCGGCCCCGCGCGCGACCCGGGTGAGTGAGAGGCTTCGGGGACTGGGTAGGGGGGCCCCGAGTTCGCGCACCTGAAGGCGGCGCGCCCCGAAGGCCGCGGGGCCCAGCCTGGGCCTCGAGCACGTGCCAAGCGGGACCTGGCTTAGGGCCCATGCGGGACCCGCCACGTGCGGGAGAGCGGCTCCCGGGAGCCGTGCGCACCTGGCCACTTCCGTCGGCGTAAGACCACTCCCCCGGCCCCCCCCCCCCCCGCCCCCGCCACAGCCGCGACCCCGCAAGGGCCTGGATAAGTGGTGTCCCTTTTTAATCAGCTGACCGGCCAGCGGTGCCGGATGTGGAAGCTGTGGGTGGGGAGCGAGGCAGGTGACCCGTCTTGGCCAGCCTATCGCTTCCGCCACTTTTCTTCAGGTGTGGTCAGGGGCCAAGGTCTCTTCCAACTCTAAAGTGTGAGGTCCCCTTGTACGGTGAGCGGATAGGTGTGTGAAGAGTGTTGCGAGGAGAAATGGGAAGCAAAATCTAGCAGACCTCAGGTGGAGAAAGTCTTAGGGTCCTAGGTGCCTGGATTAGGTCCCTTTACGGGAGAGACTCTCCTGGCATTCTTACAGCCGGAGATGGCAGCCACTCCAGCCTACCAGAGCTTGCCCTGTTCACAGGCAGTCGATATTTGGGAGGCCAGGCAGCTTGGTGCTCTTGTTTCTCTTGTGAAGTTAGGCTGAGTCTTGCGTATCATACAGCTCTTAGAGCCAACACAGATGCATTTTAATAATTTACCCGCCAGCTGACCGACAGGCACTCACCTTTCTCTTGCCCGGTGCCCCCAGTTCCAAAAAGCCAGCTTATGCCACAGCTGGTAGTTAAGAGTTCAGAGCATCCGTTTCTGTGGAATCAACCAGAAACAGCTCTGGGACCCCGGGATTGGCGCTGCTGAGGTCTTACTATAACAACCACGATTCGGAAGGCATCTGGTGGCTTGCACGTGGGTACTGTGATGCCTCAAGCTGACATTTTCAAGCCTGATGTTTTTAGGGTCAGGGAGCTTTAAAAAAGGGGGGGCGTTGATATAAAGCTGTTATGTGGGACATACATAATCCCTGCACTCGAGAGTTTAAGGCAGGAAGTCAGCCCCGGACTACATAACATAGCTAGTTCAGTACCAGCCTTGGTTACATGGTGAGACTGTCACCAAAAAACAAACCAAAACAAAAAGGTATGGATTTAAGCATGTGGATGGATTTAGTAAAGCTGTAGATAGGCAGGGCATGCCTATAGGCTGTGTCACTGTGGACAGCCCCTCCTGACGACAAAACCTTCCTTGCTCCTTAGATAAATCAACAGGAGAAATGTTATGAGTTTGACCTTGGTAAAGGAAATAAGTCTAATGGTATAACTTAAAACTAAACTTCTTGAGATTCCAAAATAAAACATTTATTAGAGCAAAAAAGAAAAGCCACCACGCCAGGCTTCTCTGGAGTACATTCCCCTCTTGTTCTTGAACTGAGCTGGGCTTGTAGGGCCAGGTTCCAAGTTCAGGGCTGTGTACTTTCCAGGTAGTTGCTAAAAATGGTAGTTGGACAGAGGGTCCGGGAGGCCATGTTTCCCCGAGAGTCGGCTCTTTCTGTGTCCCAGCCCTTTCTCTAGCACCCTCAAGGCTTCTGGTGAGACTTTCCTGGTCACTGTCTCTCAGGGACCCTCAGTTTTCAGTCCCGGGCTCTGCCGGCCCCAGGGTTTGTTTACAGTCCCTGGCAACTCTTGATCCCAGTCTAGACCAAGAAGTTATGTCTGTTTCTGCCCTGGCTGTTCCGAGTCTAAAGGTTTCTTGGAGTGGACTTTCTGGATCTCGGGTCTAGTCCACACGGGAAATGGAAATCAGGCCAGCTGGGAGAATTCTCTGTGTGGCCGATCTCGGGAGCTATAAACAGTGACTCATTCTCCCGCCCCACCCTCCCTGTCCCCCGCTCCGGGAAGATGCCTGGTCGCTTGTATTTACTTTTGCTTTTTATAAGTCACACATGCCTTATATTTCCTCTTAACTGAAGTTTCAGGAAATTGAAAGTGTTATCTGAAAATTTGTAGAATTTCACAGAGGTAGACCTGAGCTGGGTGACCATGTGCTGCCTGGTGTAGGAGAGGGTCCTGCAGCCTACATCACTTGCTTGATGATGGCCTGACCTGAGGTCAGAGTCAGGGTTAGAGGTTAGGGGCTGTCATGTCTGGTGGCACACCTGCCTGCTCTTCCATAGGGTTATCTGGTGTAGTAGGGGGAAGGCTCACACCCTCTCCTAGGCTTCCTTCCCTGTCTGAATCCCTGCCTCTACCTATAAAACAGACCTTTTTTAGTGCCTTGATACCCTGAGGGAGTTGGTATCAGTCATATAAGTTCTCTGCTTGACAGGGGCTCATTGTGCAGCAAAAATTTCTAGAACCAGGTCTAGGTCCGACTCCCCAAAGAGAGCAGGGCTTTCTGGAAGAAGTGGAAGTTGAGGGTGGCATGGAGACCTTCGGTCCACCACAGCCAGGATCACTCACTCATCAGCCAGAGAAGGAAGCCCAGAGCAGGAAGCTCAGAAGGGAACCCCAAGTCCTATGTTCTCTGTAGGACTAGGACTAAGTTTGAGGCACCAAGATCAGAGCTGGGAATCTGTTGTGCCAAGGAGTGAAGCTGAACCATGCTTGGGGTTAGGCAGGAGACCTTGGGGCTGAAGTTAAGAGCTGGTTCTGTAATTCCAGTCCTTGGGAGGTGGAGGCAGGAGAAGGTCAGTTCCAGGCTAGCCTGGGCTATGTGGACCCTGTCTTAAACAAACAGGTCTGGAGTGATTACTCAGTCAATGAAGTGCTTGCTTGAGCCCACGTAAAGATGTTAGGTGTGGTCACACGCTCTGTTATCCCAGTGTTGGGGAAGTAGAGACTGGAGGATCACTGAGCCTCTCTGGCTGGTCAGCTAGTCTATCCTTAGTGGTTAGTTCCAGGTCACTGAGAGACCCTGTTTCAAAACAGTGAGGTGTGGCCAGTGAGATGGCTCAGGGGGTAAAGGTGCTTGCCATGAAGCCTGATGGTGTGAGTTCAGTTCCCCAAGACCTGCACCATGGAAGAACTGACTCCCACAAATTATCCTCTGACCTTCACACACACTTTGGCAAGGATATATAGAGAGACAGATATATATCTGTCTCTCTATATATCTATACACACACACTCTCCTTATATAAACCAGGCTAGCCTCAAACTCCTGGAGATCCACCTGCCTCTGGTATCCAAATGCTAGGATTAAAGATGTGCATCACCACGCCCAGCAAATAAATGTAATTTTTAAAGGTTTAAAAAGAGCCAGCTGGTGATGGTGTGTACCTTTAGTCCCAGCACTTTGGAGGCAGAGGCAGGCAGATCTGTTTCAAGGCCAGCCTGGTTACAGAGTAAGTTCCAGACAGGCTCCAAGGATACACAGAGAAACCCTGTCTCAAACAAACAAACAAGCAAACAACAAACAAAAAGCTTAAAAAGGAAAACACAAGGTAAACAATCTGAAGAACGACAGCACACACATACACACATACACAAATCTGGGTTTAGCTGTTCTCAGGGGACATCCCCAGCGAAACATGAAGGTTAGAAGGAGGCTGAGGCCCCAGGACCACCAGGGACAAGGCAGAACCCCAACAAGGACCTGGTGGCAGAGAGGACCAGTCAGTCAGGTTTGAGGCAGAGGGAGGGCAGCCACAGCTGAGGGGGCTGTGCCGTGCAGCCTGCTGTCAGCCTGCAAGCTGCGTTAGTCACCTCTGGATGTAGCTGGGATGACACAGCTTCCTGAGATTGCAAATGCAAGGTGACCAGACGTCCTCTAGGCCAGGCAGACAGTTGTGGCTTATGGGAGGGCGGCCAGCCAGAGCTGGGCACAGTAAGATCTGAGTGGTCTGTAGTAGGAGGAGGCTCATTCGACCGGCTGCGGTGCCATTCATCAGAATGTGCCCACTACGTGCATGTGCCCACTGCGTGCATGTCCCCACTGCGTGCCGGTGATGTGTCAGACCCATGTCCCCTTAGGGTCCTGGAAAGGGGACTTGGCTCTGGATATTTGTCAAAGGCTCCCCAACAGAGGTGTCCACATCCTTAGTGGCTTTAGGTTGTGGCTCGTAACTGTTGAGAGTGCCCTTGCTGTCTGGGGTTTGAACCTGTTTCCTTGGACAGAATGTGTCACCCATCTTTATCCTCATCCCCCCTGCTCCCTGCTTCCTTCCCTATTTTGGGAGACCGGGAACCTGAAGAGCACACATCTTTGTCAGCTGGAGTGGGTTATAGGAGCCAGGGTCCGGGAGCTGCAGTTGCTATCCCCCTGTGGAACAGGGGGCATTATCCAGAACCCTCAGGTTGGTGTTACAGTTGCAGCAGAGTGAGATGGGCGGTCCAGGCTCATTACCTTGAAGAACATGGAGACCCTTGAGACTGTGGGGCCTTCTTTTCTGATCCACCAGAGGCCTGGTAGCAAGGTCCCCATGGCTCCCTGTCTATTTCTTCTTTGGACCTGGACATGGTCCTTCTTGCTGTGTGCTAGGACTGCCAGGATGGCATGCAGGGAGGGAGGTCCAAGGCTGTACATGCCCCGAGTAGTGTAGTCAGGGCAGCACAGGGCTGAGGGACAGCCAAGGGGGGTGAAAAGTAAGATAGGAGAGGTTATGCCTGGCTCGCTCATATCTGAGAAGGACAGTCTACTGGACTACAGGCTGTCTGAACTGCCTGCTGTCCCTGGGTGTACAGGCTGGATTCTCACGCTCTGCAGTATGCCTCCTGTTCTTTATGCATAGGGCCTTCTGCCTCAGTCCATCTTGAAATAGAAGGGCTGGCCACCCTGTCTCCTGCTGGCTGGCTGCGTTTATCAGAGGATCTGGGCAGATCTTCCTGGCCAGATGTGCCCTGCTTGGACTGGTGACTTAGAACTGCTGCCCAGGACCCCTGTCTTGACTCCCACTGTTAAATCTCTTGATGGCCTTTTCAAATTGCAAAAGGCAACAGGAATGACGGGAGCAGGTAAGCTGCTTCTCTGGGGGTTCCTATGGCTCAGCCTGGTGTCCTGTGTAGTTTGACTATGGCCGATGAACCTCTAACCCCAGGCTCAGCAAGGCGACCTTGAGGCCCCCTTAGAGTTACAGAAGCCATTAAGAGTGGTTTGTTTTTTGCTGGGTGGTGGTAGCACGTCTTTAATCCCGGCTCAGGAGGCAGAGGCAGGCGGATTTCTGAGTTCAAAGCCAACCTGGTCTACAGAGCAAATCCCAATACAGCCAGGGCTACACAAGAAACCCTGTCTCGGAAAAACAAGCTGATTTGTTTTTGTTTAGAGAAGGGGTCTCCAGTTGCCTCTACCTCCCCAGTGCTGTGATGACAGTGTGGCCCCTTTATTTATTTGTTATTGAAACAGGATCTCCCCATGTAGTTCAGGCTGGCTTTGAAATTGCGACCAGCCTCTTGCCTCTGAGCTCCAAGTGCTGTGATGACCTGAGTGAGCCACCACCATGTGGCTCAGTGTTTTGATATCACATTTGTCTTACAAATGTCTGTCACAAATACAGGGCTCTTTGGTGCTGGGGCAAGGCTCTCAGTGGCACTCCAAGTCCTGGGGTTTATCCCCAGCACCACAGGAGACCTCCAAACAACACATTCTTCTCAGGACCCCTTTACATTCCTTTTATTTTAAGACAGGGTCTCACTAAGTTGTCTCGCGAGGCCTTGAACACACACTGTAGCTCAGGCCAGCCTTCAACTTGTGACCCTCTTACTCAGCCTCCCAGGTGCTGGGATGACAGACCTGGCTTGACCTTTGATGGATAGGTTGGGACTGTACCCATGTGCTTGGTGTGTTTGAGGCAAGGGCACCGTCCTAGCCACACACTAAGTTGCTGAAGATCTCTGTCCCCTAGTCTGTTCCCCATGATTGGCAGCAGGCAGAAGGGCACACCTCTGACCCAGGGCCAACGTGGGCCTCACCTTTCACCTGGACAGACTTTTATATTGATGGCCATACAGGATGAAGTCTGAATTATCTTGATGAGTGTCCAAGTGTCCCTGCTGAACAGGGTTCCAGAGGCAGAAGCCTAGCTGGGGCAGGGTAAGCCGGGGTAAATGTAGTAGCTCAGTGTGTGCCCCCAGGACTCCTGAATGGGGGCTTCTCAGCCAGGACCACCTGCCGCCTCTGGTGCCTTTTCTCCCATCCTCTTTTTCTGAGGAAGTGACCCGAGCATCGGCAGGGCTTGGCATTTGTCCGTGGCTTCTTGGCTTCATGTGTCCTCTTTAAGCCAGCTGAGGACTGAAGAGGGTCCCTTAACCCAGACCCCAGCAGGAGCCCATGAGGTGGGTGTACATGGAGAGATCCAGGGAGGGGCCCTTTCTGCTGACCAGGTGGCCTCCATCCAGTGGTCAGGCCCCTGCCCTGTGCACATCCTGGCCACCTGGTGTCACAGCACCATCATCACGGGAGTGGAAAGATTCCTGCCCCAAGCTGAGCCCTGGCCTGCGTATTTCAGCACCCGTGGATCTGTGTGGAGTCCCCTTTCTTCCCCAGCACCTTCCTTTTCCGCTGGCAGTGGCCCCTGGGGCCCGTGAGCATGCGGGTGGGAGGGGTGTCCTTGTGTGGGAATGTGAGCCGGCTCTGTAAACAGCCTGTGACTCACCACATAGCTATGTCACTGACGCTGGGGTTGCAAGTTGGAAGAGATGCCCAACCCCTCCTCCCTCTTTACGGAAAACTTTCTCAGGGCTCCCGGGGCTCCTAGGCGCCTGGCTCCTGAGAGTTCCTAATGGAGTGGCAGAAGCCTGTGACTCCCCCAGTGCTACTGTAACCCAGCTGGAGCTGGAGGGGGTCTGGATAAAGACTTTGCCCGCATCCCCATGTGGCCTCTTATCTCCATTAGATCACCCCACTAGCTCTAGTCCCACCTCAGGTCTCAGATGGGCAGTGTCAGGATGCATGCTGGTCTACCTGAACCTCTTCTAGACTGGCTCTGCCCCTGTCCTGCTCTGCCTGTTGCCATTGCCTCTGAGAGTGACCAGTGATGTCACCAGGGTGCTGGGTGTCTATTGACAGAGTCAATACCTTGTCTCTCACTGATGGCTTTTTGGCAGTGAGGGTGGTGGGCAATGGAGACAAGACCCCATCAGAGGTGGAGTCACAGGGTAGAGAGATCGGGACTCAGGGCCCCAGGTTTGTGGGGGAGGGGACAGTGGAGGTCACCCACTGTCTTGCTCATGCCTATCCTCTACACTCTCCTTTGTGTGATTTCCCTGACATCCCTTGTTCTGTGACTATCTTTGTCAGGGTTTGAAATACAAGAAGAGGTGGAGGTGCATCCCACCAAAGGCCGCCCCGTCCCTCTTACCCCTTCCCCAGTTGTCAGGGAATGAATGGGTTTGTTTACTGCCTGAGAGCCTCGTGTTGTCTTTCTGCACAGGCTTGACCCACAAGTCCTGAGTGCTTTTGGGCTTCTCCGTTGCCATGGAGACCATGGGGGGTTGGCTACATCCCAAGGTCGCCATGGCAACTATCAGAGGGGAATCATGCTTGGGATGCTTTGGCTGGCTTTTTCATGAATGATGAGGGTGTGTGACACAATGCAGACTGGAGAATGAGAAGGGCGGGCAAGGGGGCTGGCGGGCTGGCCACAGGCACAGGTTCTGCCAGACAGCTCAGTGGGTCTGCCAGGTGGCTGCAGTCTTCTGTCTGTGTCTCTGGCTGGATCCTCTGAACAGCTATCCACCAGTAGCCCCCACCCCACCCATAGGGGCCTTGGGGGTCACTCTGAGGGGCTGGGGTGGCCTGGGAGGAATGGTGATGTCACAGCTGCAGTGTCCTTCACAGCGGTAGGTGTCCCATGGATTGCGGGAGGGCGGGGCTGGGGAGGAGTGGCAGGTGTTCTGTACCCATCTGTCTTTGGGGGTGAATGAGGTTTCAGGAGAGGGCCATCCTTCTCCCTGGTGATCCATCAGGAGCTCTTGCTAAGGGACACTGTCCCAAGACCCTCTTCCAGAGCTGAGTACTGCCGCTTACAGAGCTGGCTCTGTTGCTGGCGGGTCCCTCTGGTCTTGAGGATGCAGCACCTGGTATCCCACAGCTGTAAATACCTTGTCTGAATTTGGGGGGAGGGGGAGACCCAGAGCAGGAAGCAACAATTTTTCTTTACGCGCAGTTACTCCACAGTGCTGGGATGAGCTGGCATGAGCTGGGATGGGGAACTGGACGGCAGGCCCCATTGACCTAGGGGACCTGTCTGCCCTGGAGGCTGATGCTGGAGCATGAAGTGTGGTTGGGTTTCACTTCTGCCTGCTGGGCAGATACAGCTTGGCCAGGATGCCCATGCCAGAGTGCTTAAGACAGTGGTTCT
The DNA here is from genome assembly GCF_007827085.1 of Peromyscus californicus insignis. Classification (NCBI taxonomy): domain Eukaryota; kingdom Metazoa; phylum Chordata; class Mammalia; order Rodentia; family Cricetidae; genus Peromyscus; species Peromyscus californicus. Next base: position 33,966,778 of record NW_026294540.1, on the reverse strand, counting down.
CAATCTGTAGGTCATGACCCCTCTGGGGTTGAATGTCCTTTCACAGGGGTTGCCTAAGGCAATCAGAAAACACAAATATTTACATTATGATTCACAACAGTAGCAAAATTAGTTATGAAGTAACAATGAAAATAATTTTATGGTTGGGGGTAACCACAACATGAGGAACTGCATTAAAGGGTCGCAGCATTAGAAAGATTTAGGAAGGTTGAGAACCATTGTCATAAGCTCTTGTGAACTGGGTGGGGGACATGTTACTTTGTAACTGAATTGGACATGTTCTGAAACATGTTGTAGAGTTGCTGGCCAGACATACTGGGACAAGAACACATCAATTTACATGTGCATTCACTTTGTTTTGGAACTAAGGTTTTATTGTTACTGTCTTGGGTTGTTGAGAGCAGAACTGTTTCCAAGTATTGTTATTCAGAGGCAATGTCCTTAGCTTGCTAGGTCCTAACCCAAGCTGTTTCTGTGTCTTTCCAGCGACAATTTCCTGGTGGTTCCGTCCTGGTGACAGGGCCCGGGTTATGACGACTAATCCCAAGCCGAATAAGGCATTGAAGGTGAGGCGGGCTGGGCCAGCATGGGCTGTGACTGGTACTGTCCTGGCATGGCACAGGAAAGACAGCCCCGCTTTCACAGCACTGCCCCTTGAAAATGAGGTCAGCTTTGTCCTCAGGAAGTGGGTAAGGATCCCAGGAGAGGTGGGACAGTGGCCCAGAAGAACTTGGCCTTGATGACCAGGGAGGTAGCTCACAGGCGGAGGGGTGGTAAGGCAGGTGCTGAGTAGCGCTTGGAGCTGCATGCATAGGCCCTTCCTCTGCCCAAGCTCTTCCCCTAGTGCCAGGTGGGCAGAGCGGTATCCTCAGGTAAGCTGGTGTCCCTTTTGCCGGCCCAGGCCTTTCCTACCTTCTGGGCCTTCTCAGCCTCTATCACCAAAGGTGCTTCTGAGTCAGCTTCCTTGCCTCACAGGCTCCTACGTGCTGTGTGCTGGGCTCCCTTGAGTGAGCCTTGACCGGCCAGATTCAGGCTTTGCACCAGTGGGTAGATGTGAGGGAAGGGCAAGGCTACTGTATCATCCTGTCCCTTGCCTCGAAATGCTTGGCCAGAGCATCTGAGGGGAAATATGCCTGTTCCTTGTGCGTCTAGAAAGCTTAAGAAGTTGACCAAGACCTTACTTCTCGAGGGAATGGCTGTCGGGTCCTCCCTGTTCAAAGAAGGTTCATAGCAACAGCAGTGGGGTAGTTTGTGGTACCAGGCCATGGGCATAATCTTGGAGTCCCATGCTGCCACCTTGCTGTAGGATGGGAACACAGGGCAGGTGAGATGCCCTGCTGGGTCTTTGTTGTACCGGATCCCAGCCTTCGGTGACTGTGCCAGTCCCGTGACCCTGGGTCCCCTGTGCTAACGCTTGCTTGCTCATCTGGCTCTTAGGTTAAGAAGGAGGCGGGCGAGAACGCCCCTGTGCTTAGTGACGATGAGCTGGTGTCCATGTCGGTGCGGGAGCTGAACCAGCACCTGCGGGGGCTCACCAAGGAGGAGGTGACTCGGCTGAAGCAGCGGCGGCGCACACTCAAGAACCGAGGCTACGCGGCGAGCTGTCGCATCAAGCGTGTGACGCAGAAGGAGGAGCTGGAGCGGCAGCGTGTCGAGTTGCAGCAGGAAGTAGAGAAGCTGGCCCGGGAGAACAGCAGCATGCGGCTGGAGCTGGATGCCCTGCGCTCCAAGTACGAGGCTCTGCAGACCTTCGCACGCACCGTGGCCCGAGGGCCTGTCACACCCACCAAGGTGGCCACCACCAGTGTCATCACCATCGTCAAATCTGCCGAGCTCTCCTCCACCTCTGTGCCCTTCTCAGCCGCTTCCTAGTGCCTGCTGGGGCCGGGCAGGGCGCGGGCAGTGGCACAGCCCTCACGCCTATCCCGGGCTCCCTGGCACAGATTCCTCATGGCCACTTGCCCACTGTGGACCCTGTGGGGCTGAGGGCAAGGATAACGGGGACAGGCAGATGCAGGAAAAAAGGGAGGCTCTCTCTCGTGAGCCAGTGCCGCCAGCAACCCCCTCACATCTTTCCTTCCCCGGGTGTTTGTAGCTGCTGACAGGAACTGCATGGGCCAGCAGGATGAACAATCAGGCCCCTGTGGCAGGGAGTGAGGACTGGTCTTCCACTTCTCCGGTGCCTGTCTGTCAGTACCATCAGTGCCATCCCCTGAGGGCCTCCAGCTGGGGTGGACACCATACTATCGCTTTCTGGGCGCTGGTCTTCTTGTCCTTATCAAAGGGCGCTACAACCTGCTTTAACCCTTAGAGCCAGGTCAGTGTCCTGGGAAACAGTTCCCAGTATTGTCACCTACAGGGGCTAGTACGTTGTTCCTGTGTGTACACAGGCTGCCTGTGACGGCAGGAAGCTGCTGGGCCAGGTGGCCACACAGAGCCTGTCCAGTATGTGTGCTGAGGGTTGCATGGATGTCCTGGAATGTCCCTGGGGGTCTGTTAGCTAAGGAGGCTGCCCGTCATGGTGCAGGCCACCTGTCCACAGAGCCAGCCGACCGCGGGGCTTGGGTTCTCTGGGGCTTAGCAGAGGAGAAGCTGGAGGGGAGCCTGTGAAGCCTGAGAGAGGTTGAGGAATATGGGAATGGCAGTTAATATGTGTCTTGTTGCTAGGAAGAAATAGGAAGGAGGTGAAGTCCTGGCGGCCCAGGGGATGTGGAAGAGGCCTAAGAGATATAGTATGGAGGGACAAAGGGTGCATCTGGAGGGCCTGTGGACACACCCCCTGTGGGTGTCAGCAGAGGCCCAGGGCAGACTGTAGGTGCAGATACTCTGCAGCTTTGGTGCCCAGTTGTTACCCGCCTATTCCTCCTTCATAGAGTTCTGGGTCATTGGCCATCTTGTGCTTTCTTACTGAAGGGATTAAGGCCTCCAGGCCCTGAGGAGTATGGTAGACAGGGAGTGGGGGACAGGCTGAGCCAAAGCCAGGCACTTAGAAAGCACTGTTGGAACCATAGCCTTGGTAGGTAATCCATATTGGATATCAATAAGGACCATGGGATATTTAAAGAGAGAGAAGATATATATATATATATATATATATAATTATATACACATTTTATCGTACAGATTTTTCATAACAATTTTCTTTCCCAGTTTGATACTGTAGATCTTTATTAATGCAGAGTAGGTTGGACAGTGGGGTGGGGAACTGGCCATGGATGGAGGCCCAGGGTGCCAACAGCTTTCCTCAGTCTTTCTGTGGCGGCGCTGGGCATGCTGGGTTACTGGTGAAACTTGCTCCAGCAGGTGTCACACTGGATGAGTGGTCTCCAGGGTGGTCTCCAGTGCTAGGCACATGGCCACTGACTGTGGGTTGCGGCCCACTCTTAGCCTGTGGTGCCCTCCTGAGCCTTGGAGGCTCCATACTGTTGGCCTTCAGGGTGGATGGGACTTTCATTGCTACCTGGAGCACCCACGCAGCGTACCTGCCTGGAGGGGACTGGGAAGGGTGTGAGCATGCCCCGTGGCTCTATGTCACTGAAACGTCATCGTCACAATTTAATATATGGATGTTTTTATTTAAGATAAAAGTGAGTTTTCTGTCTTGTTCCCCCAACTTCTCAAAGCAAGCTTTACTTTTTCAAAAGGTGACAGGGACACATGTTGACTACGCAGAGGCCTGGTGTCCCCAGCCACCTGCTACTTGGCAGTTTCATTTCAATATTTATTTTTTGTGCTTCCTCCCCCATGTTATAAATTATTGAGAAGAGATCACAGACGGTTGACCCCTGTCTGTGCCCCGCCTCGTGGCCACCACCTAATTTATTGCTGTACATGTCGCTGTGACTGCTTTTGTATCTTTGCAATAAAGAATTTCCTGTTTGAGATGCTTCCGGTGTGTGGATGGTGATGTGGGTGGGAACCCCGCATCCTGCCCTACAGCCTGGGCTGGCCCTTCCCTGATGAGGCTTAGCTTTCTTTTTTTTTTTTCTTTTTTTTTTTAAAGATTTATTTATTATGTATACAGTGTTCTGTCTGCATGTATGCCTGCAGGCCAGAAGAGGGCACCAGGTCTCATTACAGATGGTTGTGAACCACCATGTGGTTGCCGGGAATTGAACTCAGGACCTCTAGAAGAGCAGTCAGTGCTCTTAACCTCTGAGCCATCTCTCCAGCCCCTGAGGCTTAACTTTCTATTCTGTACCTGATCCTCCCTGGGAGTCTCCTGAGATGTAGGGACTACCACAAGGTGACACCTTCCACCTGCACTCGTGATTACTCACCTGCAGATATGTCTGAACGTCCAGGCTACCCTAGCAAGAGGCCTCTGATGGCCAATGCAACCTGTGCTTTATAGTTGGGAACCTCAGGGACCTGAGCCACCCCTTTCTCAGGGTGACCCATATCACCTGCTTGGCCCCTGAACACTGTTGAATGGGGTCTAGGATGAACATGCAGGACATTGCAAGAAGGGCAGGGTGTAAGGGCACAGGGCAATGCAATGTTCATTGAAGCTAACACAGAATTTTAGACTTCTGAGTCTGACTAGAGCTGAGGACAGTGATTTGGTAAAGTGCTTGCCTTGCAAGTGCGAGGACCTGGGTTCAGTCCCCAGAAACCACACACAATAGCCAGGTGCACTTTTGTGATCTCAGTGTTCGGGAGGCAGAGACAAGTAGACCTCGGGGGCTCACAGGCCAGCTGGCCCTAGGCTACTTGGTGAGTTTCAAGACAAAGTCTCGGGCTAGGCCAGATTTCTCTCCAGCTGACCCCAGAATCTGGCCCCAGCCTATCTAGCCTACTCCTGTCCCTGAGTGGCAACCAGCCTCTGTGGGCAGACGGACTATAGAAGGACCACTTGTGGCACACCCACACCAGGTCCACTCTGGGGCCCTCAGCACAGTGTAGACCACTTCAGGTTTACTTGGGTCACCTCACACATGGGGACCAGAGGTCAGGACAGGTTCAAAACGGCAGGAGCCCTTCATCGTGGCTCATGCCTGTAAATCCCAGTAGTTGAGGAGGAGGAGGTGGTGGGATCACTCCATGTCCGAGGGTAGCCTTGGCTACATAGTTCCAGGCCAGCCTAGGCTACAAAGTAAGACCCTGTCTCAAGGAGTGGGGGCTAGTGTGATGGATTAATAAAGTACCTGCCATGGAAATGTGAGGACCCGAGTTCAGATCCCCAATACCAACACAGAAAACTGTCAACTTGTGTAATCCCAGCAATTGTAGGGGTGAAGACAGGCAGATCTTTGGGGCTCACTGGCTAGCAAGCCTAGCCAAAATGATGAAGCTCTACGTTCAGTGAGAGACCCTGTCCCAAAAATTAATGTGGAAAATTACTAAGGAAGACATCCAGAATTGACCTCTGACCTACTTACAAATGTATACACACATGCATATATGCCTGCACACGAAATAGCAGAAGTTTGTGCCAGGGCGAGCCCAGTGACTGCATGGCAAGTGGCCCTGTCTTGGGCCCCGTGGGCTGGACTGGCAATTGGTCCTTAAGCCAGTGGCGATGAGACCGAAGCCTTCCTCTTCCCCTGGTACTCCAATTACTCCCCATCATTCTTTGAGCACTTCGGCCTGGCCAGATCCTTCTGACTCAGTCTGTAGCCGCATTCCACCAGAGCCCTGGGTGCCATGTTATCCCTGGCCCGGCTTTGCTTTGTGTCAGAATGTAGGTGGTGGGAAGAGGGAAGCAAACCTTAGTGACCCCTACTGGCATCATCCCCTACTGGCTCAGTAACCTTGGGCAACTTCTTTAATTTCTTTGGCACACCTTCCCCCAGTACCAGGGTACAGAGGTTCCCGGTGCATGTGTCGGGGTTTAGCGATGTTAATTTTTGCCTTCTCTCTAAAGCACAGACCCCAGCTACTGCCCAAGGCCCAGGAACTTCCTTCGTACCTGGGCTGGTGGGAGGGAGGGGACCCTTCCTAACCTGTCACTGCACATGGCCTCTCCAGGGCAGAGGAAGGCAGCCCCCTGCTGGCCGAGCCCTAAGCCGCCTCCTCTCATATTTGAAGGCCAGCACTGAGCCTGTCACAGCCTCTAGAGTGTGGGTCTCTTGGGAGTACAGAGCCCCTCCCGCTCCTGCTGACTGTGTGGGCTGCAGGGCCACCCTGCGGGCCTGCCAGTCCCAGAAGGCAGATAAGTAGGCGTGGGTGGCTTTTTACAGCCAGGTGCAGGGAGGAAGAGCGTCTATCTTATCAGCCCAGAAGGGTTAGCGAGAAGCCACTGGCCTTGGCTCCTCCTGTCTCTGGGCCCAGAGAACAAGAAGGCAGGGAAGTGCACCCCTCTGGTCTGATACTGTGGGCTGTGGGAGCCGGCAACCGGGCAAGTGATGCTTGTTGGGTGGTTCCCACAGGGCATTGGTCTGGGTGCCCGCCTGGGCAGCTGATCACTGACTCCCTACCCCTGCTACCTTTGCCCTCCCTGTTTGCAAGGCCAGTCTAGCCTATCTCAGACACCCTGAGCACTGGACCAGGTACACAGGAAGAGGAAAGAGAGAAGGGGGGCTCCCAGGCCTGAGTCCCTGTACCAGGGCATGCGAGGCTGCGCCACGAGCCTCATAAACCGCTTCAGGGTGTGGCCAACCTGTGGTTCAGGGGGAGGTGACTGCGCCTATTGTGGTACAGAGCTGGTCGGTCATCTAGGGGCAAAGTCCACAGTCTTTGCCCTCTACTGCTTGAGCCACATCATGACGTCTGCCTTGGCTGTTTCTGACACCTAGCCTCCCTCTGTGGGCCCCAGCGAACCCACTACTTAGTGATGCATTGCTCAGGGGACAAGCCCCGCAAGAAAAGAAAGCCCAACAGACTCTAGAAAATGCAAGGCGTTTATCTATAAATAAGCAGTTAGTAGCTGGCAGGCTGGCGCACTGGCAACCCTGTTGTGCTAGATAGACTTGGCTGCCCCTGGGAGGGCCTTGCCAAGGATCTGTGCTAGAATGCGGGGCAAGGGGCCTTTTTCTTGCACCCAAGATAGCCACAGCCAGGCCCAGGCTGTGGCTCCCCAGCCCTGAGTGACTGGGCCCATTCTCCCTGGCCATCTCTCTCTGCAGCGACACAGCCTGGAATCTAACCATCCGTTTCTTCTGCCCCGGGAAGGAAGGGCCAACTCACAGTTCCACCTGCAGGCTGTCACTAAGGCATCTCACTGGGTCCTTGGGTTTGTCCAGTTCGCCCAGGTAACTTCACTCTGGGCTATACATGGAATAGAGAGGCCCCCATGCGGCCCGCAGTGAGCTCTCAGGAGAGGCTGGGCCTCCGTCAAGAGATTGCTGATGGGTAGGTCCTCAGCTAGGTTCCGCACACCCCACACCCACCCCTACAGGTCCTCTGAGGGAATCAGCATGCGTTTCTCTATGTTGCGACTCTTCTTACCCCCTCCGGAGCCACTGGCCGGGCCAGGGTGGGTGCTGGGCGATGGGTGCCCACCCTGGCCAGGCCCAGGGGCTTCGTGGGTGGCCTGCTGTGTATACTGCTGGTATGCCGGTGAGAAGTTATGAATGGCATCCTGGACGATGTCCTGTGGGCTGATGGTCTCCTTCAAGCCGCTGGATATGCTTTGCATAGGTGCTGGTGGGACTGGAAGGTAGAACACGTGGGCCTGAGTCGCAGGTCCTCTGGTCCGCGGCACCCCACTCCATCTACCCGGTCCCTCAGCCCTGCCTCTCACAGGCCACCTTGGGCTATCTGGGTTTGGGGGGATCCTGCATGTCTAGGCCTTGCCATTGGCTAGCAGGTGACCTCAGACCCAAGACCCAGCTTAGTTCCTGCATCTCAGCATTGGTCTATGCCCAGGGGAGGAGGCCTTTCACCTTGAGCAGGTAGGAGCCAGGCAGCCACCAGCCATATAGCTAATACACTCACTAGAGTAGTCAACTCAGCCCCTCTTGACACCCTCCCCAAGCACCAAGGAGACCTAAGAGAGTGGCTCCCTCTATGCACATCTTTCAGAGCTCATAATCCCCCTTGCCTGCCTGGCCCACACACCTACAGGGATGTCCTTCTGATCAGTACTGGACATCGTGGCTGAGCCTTTGCAGGTAGCCCCGGTTGGTGGGGCCCAGCTCACCTGGTGAGTTCTTCTTCTCTGAGTACACCTGGCTGGGGAAGGCATAGCGCAGCGCAAGTGAGGCAAAGAGCATCTCGATACAGATGAGGAAATTCTGGTAGCCAGCGGCAAGGGTACCAGCCCCCACCCTGGTGCCGTCCACGGCCTGGACCTCAGGGATGACCCCACACCTCTCCAAGATGGCCAGCAGCATTCCTAGAGACAGAGACAACCATCCAGACCCCATCCTTGGATGGAAGCTGAGCACTGCCAAAGTTCTTACTGAAGCCCAGGGTATGCAGGGAAAAGGGTTAGCCTCATCCCAGGGTTTCTTTAATACTGACCACATTGGTGGAGAGATTATGGTTGAGAAGGGCTGGTTACCTCAAAGTCAGGGTTCCTGTTGCTCTCAGACATATCTAGCTTGGGCCTGGGGACCCCTGCTCTTACGCTAATGGCCATGGGGACTGAGTTCTCATGGCCTGCTGGGGGCTTGGTGGGGACCAGGGCTCAGGAAGCCAAGGCATAGCTTCCTTCTGCCGACAGATCTCATTGGGTCCCCAACTCCAGGCTCTGCCAGCTCCAAACTGAGCCGCTGAGGTATTGACTTTTGGTAAGGTTAGGGAAGCTGAGGCGTACAGGGCTGGGAGGGAAGGGATATTTGAACCCAGGTTCCAGGGATGCCGGTCCTGGCCCCACACCCTCGCCCACTCAGCTCACGTACCCTGCCAGAAGGAGAGGAAGATGATGGCTTTGATGGTGAGGAACTTGAGCACTGGCTCGAAGGGCCTCAGGAGGTCCCTGGTCGCGAAGTAGAAAAGGAACAGAGCGTAGAGAGCCAGGCTAACCGAGGCGTTGTACACGAGGGTCACGTACAGGTAGCCACTGTGGATGCTGGGCCAGGGGAGGTGCTGGTTAGAATAGTCCCTGTCCCTCACAATGTTCTTTTAGCCTGTCCCCTGGCTGGGCACCACAACCCTAGAGAGCGCTACCTAGATCCTCCCTCAGACAGGGCCAAAGGGAGCAGCGGTTGGGGGCCGACAGTTCCCCATCAGGTCCCTCCCTGAGTTGTTGCCTGTCCTCCTGGGCACTCCCACAACCTTAGCAATGTCTTATTTTTTTTTTAGGCAGGATCTCATGTAGCCCAGGCTGGCCTCAAACTCATTATATAGCCAAGGATGACCTCCAGCTTTTTAATACTTCTACATCAACCTCCCAAGTGTTGGGATGACATCTGTGTACCGCTACATCTAGTTTATATGAAGTTGGGGATGGAACCCAGACATCCATGCTAGGTAAACACTTTGCCAAATGAGCGACAGCCCACAGAGAGGGGGATAAGGCCGCGTGAGGAAGGACCTGTGGGGAGCCCCGCCTCCCATGGCCCTAGTGAGGCACCTGCTCATAGCCCCCTCTTACTTGAAGTCCCCATCATGGTATCTGTCGAAAGCCTGGAGGATGATGGTGATCAAAGCCATGACCGGTTTCACGATGCAGAACTGTAGCGTGGCCTGGGAGGGGTGGAGGAAGGGAGTTGGGCTGGGCTGGGCTGGGGCAAGGGCATCCAGGTGGGGAGGGCAGGCCCCCTCACCTGTTTGCAGAAACGTAAGAAAGTGATGGAGTAGGACATGCCGCGGAGGCAGCAGGTCCCATAGAAGCAGCTGGACCTGCATATGAGGAAGAGGTCATTAAGGCCACTAGGAAGACAACTGGGGGTTCTTCAGTGTGGCCTGGCCAGGTCCCAGCCAGGGCAGGGCCTGGGCTGGACTCACCTGATAGGTTTGCCACGGATCTCAGCCATGATGGCGCTCTCTCCCCCCAGATATTGGAAGCACAAGGTCAGGAAACTGTAGATGACAAATGCTGCCAGGGGACAAGGGGTGACAGTGAGGGTCGGCCATGGAACCCCTCTGCATGCAGGCACCACCAGATCCACTCAGCATACCCGGGGCAAGCTTACTCGGACTGTGAATCCCAGGGATTGAGGTTGCAAACTGTGCAACCTCAAAGCAGGTCCCAGATGAGACAGTCACCTTTGGGGACGGTGAGGGAAGTGTGTGTAGGTAGGTGCATGTGTGTGAGGCTGAGGGTCCCCGCTGAGCTCCCCCAGGCCCAGCCTGGAATGTCACCTTCGTAGCAGTCTCTCACAGAGTCGAAGTATACGTAGTATGGATGGCCCCCGAGGAGGAGGAGGCTGAGCCATGAGTCGAAGGCGTAGATGGGCACAATGAAGAGGAGGCGGATGACGAAGCGCTGCTCTTGCGGGAGGGTGTAGGAACGCAGGTGGGAGTAGATCTGTGGCAGAGGAGATTCAGTGTCACCTCTGTCCCCGCTCCTGGCCCTGCTGTCCACGACGTGGGTGCCAGCCCGAATGCAAGAGGAGCTATAGCCAGACAGAGCTCCAGGCTGCCCTCCCTCTCCCACACTGCCTAACGTTCTACTGAGCACAGGACGAGCACAGAGAGTGGAAGCAATCAGAGGTTTGTTGTAGCACCTATTTTAGATGAAGAGTCAGCCCTGCTTAGGACAGGAGCATCCTGGGTGGGTGCAAGACCACCTTAGCATCCCTGTCTCCAACTAGAAAGTAGGGCTGGGGAGGTGGCCCGGTTGGTAAAATGCTTGCTTTGTAAGCATAAGGACCTGACTTCAAACCCCTAGCACTCACTGACAAAAAAAACTAGGTATAATGATGCATGCCTGGAATCCCAGTTCTGGGGAGGCAGAGACAGGTGGCTGTCTAGAACTCACTGGCCAGCCCATACAGCCGTATCAGGGAACTCCAGGTCTCATGGAGAGACTGTCCCTTAAAAGCAAGGTAGATGATGGGCGGCAGCGGTGGCGCACGCCTTTAATCCCAGCACTCGGGACGCAGAGCCAGGTGGATCTCTGTGAGTTCGAGGCCAGCCTGGTCTACAGAGCGAGATCCAGGAAAGGCATCAAAACTACATGGAGGAACTCTGTCTCGAAAAAGCAAAACAAAAACAAAAACAAAAACCAAGGTAGATGGTGCCTGAGGAATGACATTGGAGGTTGACCTCTGTCTTACACACACACATATACGCACACACCACACAAAGCAGATTGAAGTATGTCTCAGAGTTAGAGCACCTAACTAGTGAAGGGCAGGGCCATGGCTAAGGTAGAGAGAGTCCTTGCCTAACAAGAACAAGTCTCTGAATTCAATCTCTGGGACATGCCCCCTCTAAACTGAATACATGCTTATTATATATAAATATCTATTTAAATTTTTTTTTTCTTTTGAGACAGGGGTAGCCTGACTCACTATGTACCCTTGGCTGACTAGGAATTCACTATGTAGACCAGGCTATCCTTGAACTAATTGAGATTTGCCTGCCTCTGCTTCCCGAGTGCTAGGATTAAAGGTGTGAGAAGACACCACAGTCGGTTTTACTCTTTTTGGAGGGGAATCCGCCACCCAGCTCCCAAATAAATCACATATGGAGGCTTAGTCTTACTTATGAATGCCCAGCCTTAGCTTGGCTTAGTTTCTAGCCAGCTTTCCTTATCTTAGATTATCCTGTCTACCTCTTCCTCTGGGCTTTTCCTTTTCTATTCCTGTATACATTTCTTTGTTTCTTATTCCATGGCTGGCTGTGTAGCTGAGTGGCTGGCCCCTGGAGTCCCCTCCTCCGGCTGCTAGATTTCTCCTTGTCTTCCAGATTTCTCCTTCTATATAGCCCTGCCTATCCTTTCTCCTGCCTTGCTATTGGCCAGTTCTTTATTAGACCATCAGGTGTTTTACACAGGCACAGTAACTAACACAGCTTCACAGAATTAAACAAATGCAACATAAACAAAAGTAAACACCTTAAAATAATATTCTATTACATTTCCCCCTTTTTGTCTAAATAAAAATGAAACGGTTTTAACTTAAACATAGTAAGACTATATACAATTACAATTATCAAGTAAAGATTATATTCACAATATTCTGTCCATTTGTAGTTAACATATTCAGAGAAAATAATGCATTATTGATCCTATCTTAGTGAATCCAAAATTTTACACCTAATTTACTTTCTATCATAACTAAGGAAAACTGAAACTATAACTATCTAGACTTCAATTCCATCATAGGCCAAGCAGGATGTAATATTATCTAACAACAGAGACATTTGGCTGTCTGGACAATTACCCAAAGTTCCTCTGCAATGTTGGGGCATCCATCTTCAGCCTACAGGCCTAGAGTATCTGGCAGACTTTTCTATGAAGCAGGAATTTTGAAGGACTGTCCTGCCTTGTTTTGGCAAAGTTCATCAGCCACGTTCCTCTGTGTCCTGCACAATGTCTGGCAGACTCTTCTGTGAAGCAGGAATTTTGAAGGACTGTCCTGCCTTGTTGTGGCAAAGTTCAACAGTCACTTTCCTCTGTGTCCTGCATGTCCAGTCTGCACAGCACATTGTCAGCAGTCAAAGACAAGAACAGTTTCTTTGCCCAGTGGCTAACCTTGCCACAATGAAAGCAAACTCCATAAGGAGTTTCTTCAATGCCCACCATCTTCTCTGAAGTACATTGGTGCTGCCAGGAGCAGATGTGTCTCATTGTCATGAAAAACTTTCAGTTAACAAAACATTTTAAATGCCATATTCTATAGGTATTTGAAGTATTTGAAGACCATCTATCTAAAATATAAATATGTTTTAACCTAGAAAATATACCTAACATATCTACAAATCTGATTGTTATAAATGACTAACTACTGACCTATGTATGTTTCCTGATTATCCTATATGGTTTTTAATAATAGTTTTCAAAAACTAGAACTTCAACTAGAACTTTACCTTACAGTCCAAATGAACTGCATAGATTACAATACCTCAAACAAAAATAGAAACATACATACAATATGTTGTAACAAAAATAATCTTAAATTTGAATCAATACACAAAAATCCTTTAAACAAGAGTATAAACATACATACAGTGTAATAAAAACAACTTTAAATTTGCATTAATGTTCTATATTCCCCTAAGTGATAACAAACATCCATAATTCAGCAAATAACCAAAAGCCACCCACACCCCACCCAACTCTTGGGAATGTGGGCGTAGTCTTCTCCATACTTCTTCCTGCTGTCTGTCAAGGAAGTATCTTTAGGGTCCTAGAGAGAAAATTTTAAGACCAGCAGTAACCTTTGCTGATAGATATCATCTGTCAAGTCTCAGGAGGTCTCTCCTGATCAAACCTGACCCATATTAACCCTGAGGGAATCCACAGCCTCTCACCTCCTGTGGGAACAAAACTCCAAAGCATTTTTTTTTTATTTCCATTTGACAAATATATTTTTTGACTTATTTTTTAAGGTTAAGGCTTTTCTAAAATATCTAGACTGGTTCAGTTTAGCAGTCCCTTCACCTCCCATGTGTCCCAGTAGCTGTCTTTTGCTTCTCAACAGTCAAACAATTCAAAATTAACACAATAACAAACAGGAGCCAAACTGTGTATTTCCCATCTTCAGGGCTTTTTTCTTTTACCCTCTCTTTATAAACTATTCTTTTTTTTTTCTATGACTATACCCTTTTCCTTTCCTTGAGCCTACGCACATTGTTACACGCACTATAACCTGCGTATAGAGGTTTTTCCATCTGGACCTCTTTTACTTTTAGAGTGACCTCCAGCCTTCTTTGACCGCATGAGCAAACTTTTACACCTGAATTCTCCACACTTGGCTCTCACCTGGCTCTGCCCGCTTCTCGGGTTGGGAAAGCCGAGCCTAAAGCTCACAGCCTGGTCAGAGGTTTGTGACTGAAAATTGCATTCAACCTTCCTAGCTGTGGAAGCCAGAACCTGTGATGCCACTGGCGGTTTATACTTAGCACTGCCGGCTGAACAACAGCACCGTTTTTTTGTTTTTTTGTTTGTTTTTCGAGACAGAGTTTCTCTGTAGCTTTGGAGCCTGTCCTGGAACTCGCTTTGTAGACCAGGCTGGCCTTGAACTCACAAAGATCCGCCTGGCTCTGCCTCCCGAGTGCTGGGATTAAAGGCGTGCGCCACCACCGCCCGGCTAGCAGCACCTCTTAAAGTAGCTGTATCTTCTTTTTTTTTTTTTTCAACTTTCTCAGGCCCTATGGAAATACGAGCCCCAGGTTGAACAACAAATTGTTGTTTTTATTCTTTTTTTTGGGGGGGGGGGCGCCACCCAGCTCCCAAATAAATCACACACGGAGGCTTAGTCTTACTTATGAATACCCGGCCTTAGCTTGACTTAGTTTCTAGCCAGCTTTCCTTGTCTTAGATTATCCCGTCTACTTTTTGTCTCTGGGCTTTTATCTTTCTATTCCTGTATACTTTTGTTTCTTCTTTTTGTTTGTTTGTTAGTTTTTTTGAGACAGGGTTTCTCTGTGTAGTTTTGGTGCCTGTCCTGGATCTCACTTTTTAGACCAGGTTAGCCTTGAACTCACAGAGATCCGCCTGGCTCTGTGTTGCTCTTGTGTGGCTGGGTGGCTGGCCCCTGGAGTCCTTCTTCTTCTCTGGCTGCTAGATTTCTCCTTTTCTTCCAGATTTCTCCTTCTATATATACTCTCTGCCTGCCAGCCCCGCCTGTCCTTTCTCCTGCCTTGCTATTGGCCAGTTCTTTATTAGACCATCGGGTGTTTTACACAGGCACAGTAACATAGTTTCACGGAGTTAAACAAGTGCAACATAAACAAAAGTAACATCCCTTAAAATAATATTCTACTACAAGCCAAGGTGTTATTGAATTTAGCCCAAAGTCTCACACAGGCTAAGCAAGTGGTTTCCCACTGAACTATATCTTCAGCTCTTTAAAATGGTATCAGTGGGCAGAGAGTGTGGCTTAGTGGGAAAGCACTTATCTAGCATGTCTGAAGCCCCAGGTTCAATCCCCAGTACCACAAAGGAAAAAAGTATTTGCGACTGACAAATTGCAGAGGCCGCACTGAGTACATGCCATACGTGTGGGTGCCTGTGGAGGCCAGGAGAGGGCGACAGATCCCCTGCAGCTGGGTTAGAGACCGCTGAGAGCCACCCAAACTGGGCGCAGGGTCCTCTGCAAGATCAAGTGCTCTTAACTGCTGAGCCATCTCTCCAGCCCCTCCTTGGGGAATTGGCAAACACATGTTCCACCACTGAGCCACACCCCTGGTCCTCTTTTTACTCTTGGGAGGAGGGGCAGAGGTCCGCGTCCAGCATCATCCCTCAGACACCACTCTCATATGATGGGATGAGATCTCTCACTGAACCTGGAGCTCATTGATTTGGCTAAACTTACAGCTGGCTAGTGAGTTTCAGGGATCTGATTGGTCACCCCTCCTTGGGGTTATAGATGTGTCCCGCTGTGCCTGGCACTTTTTGGTGGGTCCTAGAGATAGAACTCTGGTGCCCATGCTTGCACGGCAGGTGCATTTACCAGCTGAGCCACCTCTTTGTTCTGACAGACACATAAAAGGCTGAGATCAGCCAACCTCACGCCTTACTTGCTTCTGTGACGTGGTGTAAGATCTTAAAAAGAAAAAAAAAAAGCCAGGTGGTGATGGCACATGCCTGTAATCCCAGCACTCGGGAGGCAGAGGCAGGTGGATCTCTGTGAGTTCGAGGCCAGCCTGGTCTACAGAGCTAGTCCAGGACAGGCTCCAAAGCTACAGAGAAACCCTGTCTCGAAAAAAAACAAAAAACAAAAAACAAAAACAAAAAAAAAAATCACTATTGTTGCTTTTGAGAGAGTCTCACTATGTAGCCCAAGTTGACCTTGATCTTTCCACCTCAGCCCCCCCTAGTGGTGAGGTGACAAGCTTGTCCATCATACCAAGCCTAAAATTCATTCCTTAGGCATTTTCAAGCCTGTAACGTATTTTGATACCCTGTGGGGTCATCTTGAAGAACATTCCAGAAGTCAGGACACTCATTCACTTATCCAACAAGAGGTTCTTGGGTCCTGTTAAGTGTTAGAACTCAGTAAAGAGACTTAAATGTCCCCTGTAGCACAGGTAGGCTCTCAACTTAGGGACCATGGAAGGCCTCTTGCTCTTTGACCCCTTCTAGGAATCTGTCCCTATGCAGAAATAAAGAGGAAAGAAACTGTGTGCAAAGAGGTTCATCACAGTAAAATACAGGAACAAATGCTGGAGCTATGCTCAGCATGCGAGGCCAGGATCACACCATAGAGCCTGTGTGCAAAGGAATACTATACAGTCAGTAAAAATGATGCTCAGATGCACAGCTCTATGGGAAGTCCTCTGATAGGATGAGGCACCTGAGAGCAGAATAGGAAACCAAGCAGGGTTTCAAGTATCATCCATGTCTAACAAAAATGGAAGGAAAGGGCTGGGGATGTGATTCAGTTGGTAGAGTGCCTGCCGAACATGAAAGAAGCCCTGGGCTTCATCCTCAGCTCCATATAAGCAGGGAGGTGTGATGAACACCTGTCATCTCAGAATTGGAAAATGGAAGAAGGAAGATCTGGAGTTCAAGGTTATCCTCTGCTATGTAGAGAGTTTGAGGCCATCCTGGGCTACAAGATGCTGTCACAAACAAAACAAAACAAAACAAAAAACCAAAGACCAATCCAGGAAGGTGATTATACTGTTCATCTTCAAGTTTTCTGAATTTTCTGTATTTTTCTACAGAAACAGAACAGGAACATACCCCACCCCCACCCAGTTGTAGGAATAGAACCCAGGACCTCCTGAGTGCTCAGTCAGCATTCTACTACTGAGACATTTGTTTTATTTTTTCGGGAGGGGGGTGTCTCACTAGCTTGTTCAGGCTGGTCTTGAACACACTGTGGACCCCAGGGAGGCCTTCACTTAAGACACTCTTGAATCAGCCTGTGCCCTAAGCCCCTCTGCACAGAGTCTTTTTACTTTTTACTTTTTTTTTTTTTTTTTTTTTTTTTGGTTTTTCGAGACAGGGTCTCTCTGTTTAACAGCCCTAGCTGTCCTGAAACTAGCTCTGTAGACCGGGCTGGCCTCAGTGGGCTGGGAGCTGGCTGCCTCCTCCCCTTCCTGGCTACTGTGGAGAAGGCTCTTTTGGAGAGATGCCCTGTGCGGCATGGAGGTCATGTTGTTAGAAGGAGCTGTGTGTGTGCAGGGGCTGCTGATGCCAGAGACCAGCTCCTTATCAGTCCTGTCCTCCCTCCCCAGCCTCTGAGGGAGGACACACTGTGACCAGCCAGCAGGAGACCTTTCCCAGGCTAGCACTGCCTGGCTGGTGACCTTGGCGAGGTGCTGCCCTCTCTTGCCTCAGTTTCTCCATTTGAAAATAGAGATGTTGATCCCCTCTCTGTCTAGCCCCTACCCCTCCCAGAGGTCACTCCACTGACCCTAGCATGTGGCTGACACCTGCCTGGCCTGCCCTTAGGCACGGGTCTATCTCCCTCGTATCCTGGTTACTGAGGCACACCTGGCCAGGTACCAGCCAGCAAGCAGGTGGCTGTCACAGGCAGAAGTGTTTGTTCTTACTTCCTGCCCCTGGCTCAGGCCCTCCCCTGAGTGCCAGATGGGTGTTCCAGAGGTCCTGGGGCTTTCAGCTCCTTGTACCAAGCTCCAATTCCTCAGCTTTCTGGTTCTATCTCCCCAATTACCCCCCTATTCCAGCTGTCCACCTTCCTTCCCCAGTTTTCCACTCTGCCTGACCACCCCCCACCCTCAGCTCCTTCCTCCCGCCACTCTCCTAGCTCCCCACCTCTCAGCTCACTGCCCCCAGCAACCCTCCAGGTCCCCATAGTCCTGGTTCCCATTCCTCTCAGTCTCCATTCCCCTCGCTCCTTCCTCCATCTTCCTGCCCTTCCTCCCTGAATTCCCTGGGTCTGGCTGGAGGTTCTCTGTAAAGCAAAGTCCAAGCCTTGGAGGGAAAAGGCCCTTTCTCTTCCAGCTGTGTGAGCCTGGGGATGCCCTTAGTCATGTCTGAGCCTTCGTGTTCTTGTCTGTGACCTGGGATCAATCACTGACCTCAGGGAGCAGAGTGAGAGGCCTCAGACATGAGTAGGGGTGCCCACCCAGCAAACTGCCCTCTGCCTGGCAGAGACCTCTCACCTTAGGTTTCGCCCCTGCATGTAAGCCCTGGAGAAGGGCCCTAGACGGATATACCACACCTAGGGTGTCCAGTACTGGGGCTGTCCCTGGAGGTCCCATGATCCCAGCATCTGTCCATGGGGGCCATCGGAGCTGTGCCAGGTCCCGTAAAGACCTTGAGGCCCAGCAGGGTTTTGGGGGTGCTTACCTGGTGGCAGGTTAGCAGCAGAGCAGTCCATACAAATACGCCTGAAACGCCTCGGGCCAATGCGCTGGTGAGGAAGAGCTGGGGGGGTCCCTGCGAGCCATTGTCCACGCGCTCCATCTGCGGCCCGGCTGCCACTGTGGGCATTGCCGGAGGGGGGCTGGGCGGAAGCCAGGTCGCTGACACCAGGGGAGCTCCGGCTGTTTTCAGAAACCCTGATGCATTGCTCATCTGCAGAAGCCAGCAGAGGAGTGAGGACCCGGGGCAGGCTCCCGTGGGAGTGTGAGGGGCAGGAGGTGGGCAAGGCCATGTGGGTGTCACCCAGGGGCCAGCTCTGCCCACTGCAGTTTCTGCTTGCCTGGCCACTATCCCTAGCACCCCACCCATCATCCACAGACGGTTCCCTGGGGCCCACCGTGGCCACCTGTTCCCTTTGTGGGAGTCTGCCCTGACTTTCTCACCCCCTCCCCTGACTCTGGGCTGCTGCGGGCTAACACTTGAGGGACAGGGACCTGGCTGCTTTCCGCCTGGGGCTCAGATCCTAGATGGAGGCCCTGGGAAGCCCCTTCAGGTTCCTTTGTGCCCTGGGTTCTCCAACAGCTACTTCCTAGGAGTCTAACCAGGTGGCGATGGCACTGAGGCAGGAGGACTGCGGATCTGTAAATATAAAGCCAGCCTAGGCTACCTAGTTAATTTGTTTCAAAAAAAAAAAAAAGGAAAAATATCTCCAAACAAACTCAAACCCGGAAACTTGTTTCTATCATGGTCTGTGAAGGAGGGATCCACCTGCCTGGGTCGTTTGGGAGGGAAGACCAGTAATTATACCTCCCAGCAGGGGAAGGTGCTCCACCCCCAACCCCGGTGCCAGTCCACCCCCACCCCCCACCCAACCCCTGCCTGCCTTTGACCCTGACCGAATACTCTTTAGTGTCTCCATAAGCTGCAGCAGCAACCAGCAGAGCATGTGCCTGCCTCCCTGGGAGGCAGCGACTTTGGGCCTCCTTCCTACCCTTTGCTGTCTGCCACGGGGGCGGGAGCCTACCTCTGTGAGCAGGAAGCTCTTTGGCCCAGGCCTGGGAGGCCTAGCCTCCTCTGGGGAAGCCTGGCTGGTCATTCACGCGGCCACATGGCCCCCACTGAAGGCCAGGCTGCGGGTTGGGGCAAGGCTGGTCTCTGGAGGGTTGCGCTAGGCCAGGAAAGGTACACAGGGCCTCACCTGGCCAATGGCCCACCTGGGCTTGGGGCTGAGGGAGGGGCAAAGGGAGGAGAAGCTAGGCTTGTCCCCGCCCCTGTCGACCGACACTCTATCCCTCCGGGGCTGTTTGCTCCGCAGCAGCAGCAGCAGGAGCCGCAGCAGCAGGCGGCTTCCAGGAACTGCCTGGCTGGCAGGTGCCTTCACCTGCGGGCACCAGGCTGTCTGTCAGGCAGCGGAGCAGTCAAGGACAGGAGGGAAGGGTGCGCCCGAGCTGTGCCAGCTCGAGGGAGAAGGCCATGGGTATTCACGGACGCAGGGCTTCTTTTTTGGATGGTGAGAAAGTTCGAGAACTAGACAAAGTGGTGGTTGCCTATTGTGGGCATCCCTACTGCTCCAGAATTGTGCACTTCCAACTGGGCAGGGCCGAGGATGTGGCTCAGTTGATGGAGCGGTGGCCCAGCACCAGTGAGGCTCCAGGGATCCATTCCCTGTGTGACATAAACCAGGCATGGTGGTGGTATATGCCTGTTTTCCCAGCACTTCCAAGGTGAAGGCAGGAGGATCAGAAGTTCAAGGTTGTCCTCGCTACATTCTGCTTTAGGCCAAAGTGGGTTATATGAGAGCCTGTCTTACTGAGTGAATTAATACACATATTCATGAATGCATATACAAATGAGTAAAACAATACATATAAACATGGGTAAATTTAACCAAACCTCATTGGCACAGGCCTGTCATCCCAGCTACTTGGCAATCTGAGGCAGGACAGGTAATTCAAGACCAGCCTAGGATACAGAGCAAGTTTAAGACCAGCTTGGGCCACTTAGTGAGACCCTATCTAAAAACAAAATGTAAAACGTGTGCTGGGAATGCAATTTATCTTTAAACTGTCTGCCTAGAATCCCCCAGTGAGGGGCTGGGGTGTGACTCAGTGGTAGAGCACCTGCCTGAATCCCCCAGTGAGGGGCTGGGGTGTGACTCAGTGGTAGAGCACCTGCCTAGAATCCCCCAGTGAGGGGCTGGGGTGTGGCTCAGTGGTAGAGTGTTGCCTGGCATTCAGGCTCTGGGTTCCATCTCTAGCACTTCAGAAAGTGTCTGGAAGGGCCTAGCACGTGACAGTCCTATGGAAAGAGGCCCACCTGCCCTGGCTCCTGGGTTGGGGGCTCTAGGACCTATCTCAGGCCTCTTCTGGGTCTGTATGGGCTATCCCACTGTGGTTACTGTTAAGATGTCACGCATCCTCTTCTAGTCCTGTGTGCCATCTGACCCTCCTGATGACTTAGCAGACATGGCTTCAGGCTACTTTCTTTTTGGAGTTGAGACATGGACACTGGGGGCTGATCATATGTCTGGGATACTCCAGAAGTACACAATTGTCTGAGGCTGAGATCTGTGAACCTCATGCTCCCCTACTGCCCTATCCATGTTTTCCCACCCGGGACTTCCCAAGGCTGCACATGCCATGGAGGCCGTTCCTGACTGCTTAGGAATGACATACAGGCCGGGGATCATGGCTGCTGCACCCTCGCCTCTCAGATACTGATGCCACTGTCATTTCAAGCAATGTTTCCACATCCCATTTCTGGAAACTTTCACCTGGACCTGTTTGTGTGTTTATCTGTCATCCTTGGTAGGAGTTTCTGGAACCTGGCACTGTGCCTGGG
This sequence comes from Peromyscus californicus insignis, assembly GCF_007827085.1. NCBI lineage: Eukaryota > Metazoa > Chordata > Mammalia > Rodentia > Cricetidae > Peromyscus > Peromyscus californicus. Next base: position 33,945,660 of record NW_026294540.1, on the reverse strand, counting down.
TTCTTAGTAACTCTGCCAGAGTTGTGGATGGCCTTGAGTTGTGCATCTCCTCTAGGCTGGAATGGCTACTCCAAGGGGAGTTGCTACTGTGCCAGAGGCGCCCACCTGAGCCCTGTCCTGTCCCCCAGAGTGCTGTAGTCCACTAGGTTTCCTAGTGGCTGTACCCAGCAGGAGTGCATAAGAGGTTGATTGGACCACGGACCTGGGTATCAGGTGTTTGTAAGGGTCTACACTTGACTGTAACTAGCAAGGGGGAGGGCTTTTGCTCCACCCTTTGGCATTGTTATAACTAGCCCTTTGGAATAAAGTTCTGGGCCAGTGGATAAGGATCCAGGCCCATCCGAGTCTATCTTGTGTTTTTTCTGTTTCTCTCCCCTCTATTTCTAATTAAATCTCTTATTCCTCATTCCTCCAGAGTCCTGGGGTAAATAAATGTGGGGGCTGGTCCCCCACACCAGAGACACTATTCAGTGTATGAGGACAGACTGTTATCCTTGGTCACAATGCTGAAGGCCAGAGACAGCTCTGTCCATGCATCAAGGGCTTGCGGGCTTTGCAGGGACTGGGATTCACCTTACTTTACCCACTTCTGCTGCAGGAGCGGAAAGTGGGGCCTCTGGCTCTTGACTGTTTTTTGGTCTCTGGAACCCAGCACAAGAGATGAACCCCAGGTTCTTCCTCAGGCCAAGTGGAGGAAATGACTGAGCAGACAGCAGGAAGTACTATGTCTTGACATCAGGAAGACTTCCCTGCGTGGCATCAAAGGGCTAGCCTTCTAGGAAGAGGGTACTAGGCAGGAGGCCTGGTAGGCAGGGAGGTCGGCTTGCTGGGAGCAGGGCCAGTGGCATCTTTGACCCTTGGGAAGCTCCTTCAGTCACAGCGGCCCTCTGCTCTGAGAATGGAGGCCAGGCCTAGTCGTACGTATGCCTGCTGTCTTCACGGCAGTCCTGCCCCTGTGTGGTCATGCTTAGCTCCCATCTCAGAAAGGCTGTGGAAGGTTCATCTCAGTGTATCCCAGGCCTTGAAGGCTCCTCAGAAACCCAGGAAGAGTTGTGAGGCCCCCTACCATCTCTACTCTACTTCATGAAGTCATTTCCAGAAGTGGCCTCAGCCCTCAGCCCTTTATCTTGCCTGTGACCATGGACCCTTTTGCCTCTCTAGGCCTCAGTTTGCCCACATGTAAAATGGGTTTAGTCAGGAACTGGGCTATCCTGTTAGCACAGGCTTCTTTCTTGTCTTCTCCATCCAGCCAGGGCAATGTGGGGACATTTCTGATTATCAGGCCTGGCAAACATTCTGGAATTCTGAGTGTGCCCCACCATGACCGTCTGGGTGTGTCTGAGCCTCAGTGTTTCCACCTGCAAGGTGGGGCAGCAGTGACTGCCTCTGGGCTGCTAGGAAGTAAAGGTGAGATACAATCTGACCCACCCATTCCTGAGCCTCCAGATCACGCCCCCATCTCGGCAGGCTCTGCCCCTTGCTGGACATCTATGGTCACTGCAGCATCTTTCCCGTGGGATCCTTGCTGTGAGGGTTCTCTCTCAAGGTGGGAGGGGTCAGGCAGCCATCTTAATAATGGGCTTTAACAGAGGCGATGGCACCCTTCTGGGTGATGGAGCCCCCTTCCTGGCTCCCAGCTGAAGCAGGTGGAGTGGGGTGGAGATGGGTCTCTGCTGGGTGCACCATGAGGCTTTGACACACATGTCCTTGTCATGGCTAAGGCTGGGGACCATCTTTGTTGCCTGGCTCTGGGACAAGGAAAGGGCTTGCCAAATGACTCTCCTGGAGAAGGGGTCCACACTCTCCCCAGAGGACCACATTCCAGGAGCTGAAAAAGGAGGGGGAGGAGCTGTGGGGTGTGCTGAGTTCAGATACCTCCAGGGTGCTGTAGCTGGAGAAGTGGGGGGGGGGGGGGGTTCCTCAGGAGAAGGCAGCAAGAGAGAGAGGCTGGCCTCTTGTCCCTGCTCTTCTACAGGCTGTGGAGTGAGGCCTCACCAGAGGCCAGTATCACAGGCCACACTCACAGGGGGCTGGACCCTGGCCGCACCCATATCAGGATAGTTCTGCTAGCCCAAATGGGGCAGCGGGACCTTTGATTACTGTTCCCTGTGACCAGGACACCAGAATCCTGGCCAATCCAGAAAGCTGTATTGAGAGCTGGGGAGGTAGGAGAGCCACTCAGCCTGTCCCACGGCCTCCACCTATTCTGCACGCTGAAGCTCCCACACTTGGCTTCAGGCTGGTCTGAGACAAGTCTCTAGATGACTATCTAGTCTCTCTCTGGAGTAGGGGTCAGGCTTTGTTTGCCCCAGGGCTCCAAGGCCAGTTCCTAAGGAGCCTCCTGCTAGTAGAACTAGTTGGCTGAGCTGACAAGTCCAGGTCGGCCCTGCAGAGTGGGCAGTACAATCTTGGCATCCAGTCGCCCCAGGCTGGCCTCCAGATCATCCGGGTCCCCTGCCGGTGTCCACTGGGTGACAGGCAGCCCTGGCCAATGAGGTTTGTTTCTGCCAGTGCTCTGGCCCTGAGCCAACTAACACCCACACCTGAGGCGTGGCAGGGTGGAGCTCCCTGTGGGTCAAGGTGCTCAGGTAGGTTGAGAGGCCATGAGTGTCCCTCTTCACAGGTTCCAGGAAGGCTGGGTGATGAGTCCAGATTGTTGGCTTTCCATGTTGGGGACCCCCACAGCCACTCCTTCCCTCTGCCTATGCCTCCTCCAGCTGAGACTTTCAGTATGCTTGCCTGGGAGTCTACAATGCGTATGTAGTGCCTCCTGGTGGCCGATGCGGCCCCTCACTTGGATGAACACAGCCTTGAGGAAGGGAGGTGGGCCCAGACAAGTCAACACGACCAAGCCTTGCCTCAGTTTCCCCAGGCTGTTTTATCTCTCTGTTTATGGTTCCACAGAGGGTCTGGACACTCGGGGGGGGGTTGGGGGGAGACTCGGGTTGCTAATCTCAGGTGGCTACAGTCCCTCTAATCAGGCCAATGAGGACCTCGGAAATCAAAGCCCAGTCAGCTCAACTGCCCTGGTGTCAGATGAAGTACAGGTGGATCCCTGCCTTCCATTCATGGGGATGACTAGAGTCTGTTTGTGCCCAGTGGCCCTAGATCCCATGGTGGACCATCCTAACGATGTGTGGACACTGTACCTCACACCTTCGGCCGACTGTGCCCGCTCCCTGCTCCTGTACCCACCTCCCTCTCTAGACCCACCTCTTCAGTTTTTGGGGAATCTGTCGGGGCCTGTCCGTGCTTGACTTTGCCCCACAGCCAGATGCCAGGCTTGGGTGTGGACCTGGGGGCCCTTCCACTTCGAGATGGGCAAAGCCTTGCCCTGGACCTGAGACCCTTTGTAGTAAGTAGGGACACAGGTGGAGAAGGCTGGATGGGGGACATGATGCTCTGATTCTTGGCAGCAAGTGTTTCCCCACCCTGTTGGTGTCATGGGGCCGCAGTTTGGACACCATTCCATCCCTGAGCCGGCCTCCCATGCACACACACTCACACCCACACAGCTCACCTCCTTGGTGGCTCTGGGCAGCTGGCAGGGACCACTGGGCTGGTGCCTTGCTTTGGTTTCTCAGTATGCTCTGCAGTTTCCGGCCCGAGGAGGTCCTGCCTCAGTGAGGTCTCCAGCTCTCTTCTGGCCTCCTTCTCAGCAGCTGGGGCAGCCCAGGCCCCGTGGACACTATCGCTGCTGCCTGAGCATGGCTTCACGGAGGCCCCGAAACTCCTCCCAGTCCTGCCCGGCCTGCCTTGCCTGCCCAACAGCCTTGTTGGAACACACCCTTCACCAGGCCACACCCTCTGGCATCCTGGATTCTGGGACCAGCCTTTCTTTCCCTGACCTGGTCAAGGGTGTCCACAGGCCTAGTCCTTGGAGCTGCTGATGTCTAGCCAGGTTTGTGACCATGAACCCATGAGACCAGTGGGAGCTGGTCTCCACGTCCAACTTGGGTTGGGCGTCACAGTGCCAGTGACATGTATGTACTGAGGGGCGGGGATGACTTTCAGCTTTCCCCTCTATCCACACAGCTCTCTCTCTCTTCATCTCTGAAGCACCTGAAGGCACACCTCACTTCTAACCACTGATCAAGGTCACTTATATCTGTCACACGATGCTGGCAACAGGAGACACGGGCTAAGTAAGTGTGTACCATGGTTATCCAGGCACATGGAAGTGGGCGGGTCAGGGTGCTATCAGAATCTTGTGTACTGGGACCAGCAAGAAGGCTCATTGATGACCTGAGTTTGGTCCTTGGGACCCACATGGTAGGAGAAAATTTCCTTTCTAACTGTCCTCCATATGTATACAATGGGACATCCATGCCCACACATACAAATAAATGTAAAAATAAAGTAATAAAAAATCTTTGGTATGGCCTTGTGAGGTATGCCCAATGCTTCTCATACTCTGGATGGTCCTGCTGGCTCTTTCTCTTGGAGGTCTCCCGCCACTTCCCTGCTCCTTCCAATCACCCTTTCTCCCCATGCCTTGGTTTGTGTTCAGTCATCCATCATGGTGGAGGTATCTGTCCTCACTCTCCAGGCCCTTGTGTCTGTGTGGTGGGGATGGGCTCAGGGATCCATGTGGCCTTATATGCCGTGTCCACTCTGGTGGGCTCTGAGGCCTGGGGCATAGTTCTCTTCAAGCTCTCCTACTTGGGCTTGTATTTAAAGATTTCTTCCACTTGAGTAGGGCTCTGGGGTCTTCCATCTTGCCGTCCTTGTAGATTCTGTTTATTCTTGCCTCCAGCTGATCTTAGCACTCTTGACCCTACAGAAAAGCCCTGATGTGTGATGGCAAACTGTAAGCCACAGTGGTACTGCCCCTGCAGCCACCCTGTACATCACGTGGGCTCCTGACATCACTCACCATTGGTCCCCGCTCCAGTTGCTCACTCAGGGCTTGTCTTTTCCTTTTATGGTATGTGGTGTGTGTGTATCGCGGGCAACTGCTTCGTCTTCCTGCCTTTTTACATGGATTCTGGAGATCTGAGCTCCAGTACTCAAGCTTGGTAAACCTTCATCCCAGCTCTGGGACTCTTGACTTCCCAGTCCTCAACCTCAAGCCAGTACAGCTCACTAGTGTGCCCTGTGTGCTGCTTACTTGGTTATAGGGAGCAGAGTGGGGCTTGATCAAGCTCCCAGAAAGGCACCTGCAGGGACCCCCGAGGATAGCTGCCTCAGGCTTCCCTTGATCGCTAGTGCCAAGTAAACCGCTGAGCAAGAGCACATTGTCCTGGCCACTGGGGAGGCTGCTTGATCTCAGCAGAAAACTGCTAAAAGACCTCAGGATGGTGAAGGCACGGCCCGTGGGAGGCAGCCTGCCCTGTAGCATGTAACAGGCAGAGTCATCTATGTTCATACTTTACATGTGCTAGGAGTTGATTACAGACCTAACTCAGGTGTATGCCACGTGCAGCCCCTCTATCCACAGAAATACCTTTCACCCAGAAATCGCTGATGCTGTGGATCTCTTCGGGGTGACAGTTCTCTCCTGAGTTATGGTGGCAGCAGAGGACAGAGGAAGCCCTGGCCAGGTCCCTTCTCCGGTAGAACCTTGCTTGATATATACAGCAGATCTGGGCAAGGGGCACCGGCTTAGACGATTAAGGCATTTGGTGTGGGTCTGTGTTTTATGGCTACCAGACAGTTCCAGACAGCTCCAAGCAGCTGTAAATACTGCCCAGCTTGGAGAGGGAGCTGGTTCAATCACAGGTCAGTTTCAGCACCCCTTCCCAAGGCTGCAGGCAGCCTCTAGCCCTGCAGACAGTGAATGAAGCTGCTTTTATGTTTCCAGCTGTCACTTATATGGAATACACTCTGACCCTCCTGAGGATCAAGTGTCCCCATCACTTGCTTTTTGGGGTAGTGGAGGACCCAAGGAGATGGCTGGAAAGGAAACCGCTTGAACCAGGACCAGAAGCCTGGAGGCAAAACCAGCATCCCTGAACCTTATTGGCTGGTGGAGCTGACACTGATGACTGAGCTGTTAAAGGGCTTGGTGGCTGGATGCTCCATCTGCACTCAAATCCCAGCTCTTCCACCTGGGAGCAGCTGCTGCGTGGCCTCTCTAGGGGCACAGGTGTCTTGAACAGGTTGTTGAAAGGGATGTAATGGGTCACCCGATGGGCCACTTGAGCTGGCTCCGTTGTCTGCTAAGGGACCAAATCAGAAAACCAAAGCCACAAACCTGAACTTGGACCTGGCCTCGAGCTCCACCCAGGGTGATCTCTATCTGCTAAGGCAGGGACGCTGGGACTTGCTGGTTGGTCATTCATCTGAATAATCACAGGCTGATACCAAACAGAGACCTTTGTACAGCACCACCCCACAGGGCTCTCCTGAGCATGCCCTGCCCTGCCTGGATCTGCCAGCTGTTTGTACCCCACACTGGTCCTTCTTCTTCGTGGCCTATGAGATTCCTGATGGCCCATGCTCTGCAGAGGCTGGTGGCAACTGGGATGATGGGTAAGAGGTTATAGAGGGGGCACCTGGGTGGGAGCTGCCAGACCCCAACACCTGTCTACCCTGGGGACATAAAGGAGAGGCGGAACTAGGGTCTGGGAAAGGATGGACAGAGCAAAGCTGTGTGGGAGAGCTGCCTGCCGGGGATGGGGGTGCAGACAGGGTGGTCGTTGGAAGCTGCAGGCACAGGGCTGTCAGAGGCTTTGGGACACGGGCAGAACTCCCCACTCTCACCCCAGCTGAGCCGGTTTCAGCCTACAGCCCTCCCCAGCTGTCTCTGGACCTCCACATGCATCAAGACTTGAGGCTAGCCAGTCCCGACTCATTCTAAGTGAATAGTGGCCACTCATGCTCACTGCCCACCATTGGACCTAGAGGGCGCTCCTGGACCTTTGGTTCAGAGGCCAAGTCGGCAACTGCATTCCCACTTCCTGAGCACACATCCTTGGTCCCTGCAAAGGCACCAGTTTGCACTCCATTCCGGATTTCTACTTGGCTTCTCTCTGGCCTCTTCTCCACTGGTGACTAACAGCAGATTCACTATCAGGCTTCAGAAAGTCCCACGCAGCTGTGATCAGGACCCCCCCTCCCATCTCCTCCCGCGGCAGGAGACCCCAGGAGTCCCAGGATACCACCCTACAGAGGAATGGGCACCGACAGGCCAACTCTGGCATAAATGCCAGCCTAATGTCAAGGCCTAGTACTGGTCCCCCAACCCTTGCAGTGAGCTTTGCAAGTATTTCTAAAGTGTGTGGGGGGGACCCCCAACTTGATTCAGAACCCTTCCTCTTCTCTGAGCCCAGGTTCGATCTTTGGCCTCCTGTGCCCCGCACTGACCCATGGATTTCCCATCCACCCCATCCTTAGGGAATCCATCTGCATGGCCACCCCTGGCTCCGCTTGCCACATGTCCAGTACCCAATGCTGGCTGAACTCATGCCTGGGACCTACCTCACACGCCAGCAACCATGTGCTGTGGTTTTGACAAACAGGTTTTCCTCCCACCTCAGGTGGCCTGAAGTGAACCTCGACACATGACCACAAGCTCTCAGCATTAGTGACAAGGCTAGTCAGGCAGTTTAGGTTTACTTTTAATGAAAAAGTCTCCTCACAAGTGCTGCTGCACACACACTGACGGCCGCCAGTCCCCAGAACCGGCTGCGGATTTCCACGCCGCAGGTGCCTCTGCTGCGGCCCAGACTCGTTTCCAGGGCTGCAGGTGGAAGACAGCGGCCACACGGGGAGAGTCCCCTGAGATCTGAATGCTGTTTCCGGCTTCAAGGGCTAAAGCCAGAGAATGCGCCTCCACCTGACTGTCCTGGCGCTGGAAAGATGGGTCTCACAAACCCCGCCGAGCGTCCACCTGTCATGTCCGACCGTCATGTCCTGCTGACTGCAGGTCACCACACCTGGCACATCCGGATCACCTCCTTCAAGGCCTTCAGGCCCTCCATGCTCTTGTCTTTCACAGCCAGGGCCAGGAGGACGGCTCTGTTTCCTGCTTCTTGAGATACAAACGCTACCAGGTTCTTCGCAAAGACATGGATGAGAGGCTGGGGAAGTGGGGAGACAGGACCATGAGTGCAGGAAACCTCACTTTTTTCTTTCTTTTTTCTTTTTCTTTTTTTTTTAAGACAGGTTGTTAATTTCTGTAGCTCAGGCTAGCTTGGAACTCATGGCGATCTTCCTGCCTCAGCCTCCTGAGTGCTGGGATTCCAGGAATGTGCTATCATACCCAGTTTGTTTTTTTTTTTTTTTTTTTTTTTTTTTGGTTTTTCGAGACAGGGTTTCTCTGTGTAGCTTTGCGCCTTTCCTGGAACTCACTTGGTAGTCCAGGCTGGCCTCGAACTCACAGAGATCCGCCTGGCTCTGCCTCCCGAGTGCTGGGATTAAAGGCGTGCGCCACCACCGCCCGGCCAGTTTGTTTGTTTTAAAGAGTGTGTGCATGTGCGTGGGTATGAGGAGGCCTGAAGACAACCCCGGGTATCAGCCATAGACCACCATTCATCTACTTTGAGACAGGGTTTCTTAGTGACCAGTAAACCCCAGGATCCTTCTGCCTCTGCCGTCCCAGCACCGGGAATGTGTGCAACCATATCCCCTTTTTTTCTTTAATATTAAAACAAGGATTCTCTATGTAGCCCTGGCTGAAACTTGCTATGTAGATGAGCACTCCCAGCACTCGGGAGGCAGAGGCAGGCGGATCTCTGTGGGTTTGAGGCCAGCCTGGTCTATAGAACAAGTTCCAAGACAGGCACTACACGGAGAAACCCTGTCTCGAAACAAGAGCTCACTATGTAGCCCTGGTTGATCTGGAACTTGCTTTCATCTCCTAAGTGTCAAGATTAAAGATGTGCACTGATACATATGGCTATTTAGTCTCCACTTAAAATAAACACACAAACAAATACATTGTGTGTATGAGAGACAGTGAGTGAGTACAACTTGTGGCAGTTTGCTTTCTCCTTCCGCTGTGGGTTCAGGGAACTGAACACAGGCTTGCATGCCAAGTGCCTTTACCCCCAGCTATCTCAATGCTCCCCATTTTTTTTTTTCCCCAAGACAGGGTTTCTCTGTGCAGTTTTGGCACCTTTCCTGGAACTCACTCTGTAGCCCAGGCTGGCCTTGAACTCACAGAGATCCGCTTCTTGAGTGCTGGGATTAAAGGTGTGTGCCCGGCGAGTCTCATGTAGCCCACGCTGGCCTTATGTAGCTGGGAATGAAACTGAACTCCTGGTCAGGTGGTGGTGGCACACACATTTAATCCCAGCCCTTGGGAGGCAGAGGCAGGTGGATCTCTGTGAGTTCCAGGACAGCCTGGTCTACAGAGTGAGTTCCAGGACAGCCAGGACCACACAGAAAAACCCTGTCTTTAAAAAACAAAAAAGAAAAAGAAATTGTAGGAACTGAACCCCTGAACCTCTTGCTCCCTTCCAAGTGCTGGGACCACACTAATGTGCCACCATACCAAGTGGCTTTTGGGTTTTTTGTTTGTTGTTTTTTTGAGACAGGGTTTCTCTGTGTAGCCCTGGCTGTTCTGGAACTTGCTCTGTAGACCAGGCTGGCCTTGAACTTGAAGAGCTCTGCCTGCCTCTGCCTCCCTAGTGCTGGGATTAAAGGCATGTGCCACCACCACCTGGCTGTTTTTTATTTTTATGTATATGGATGATTTGCCTGCCTATATGACCGTGTACCATGTCTGTACAGTGTCCACAGAGGAGGGTGCTGGGTCCTCTAAGACTGGCGTTATGGATGGTTGTGAGCTGCCGTGTGGGTGCTGGGAACTGAAACCAGGTTCTTTACAACAACAGTCAGTGCTCTTATCTGCTGAGCCACCTCTCCAGCCCTGGTTTTTGTTTTTTTAAGGGGGGAGAAGAGGGTCTACGCCTAGCTGGCCTCGAACTCACTACATAACTCAGTCTGATCACACACTTGTAGCAACCTTTCTGCCCCAGTCTCCCAGGTGAGAGGACTATAGGTATGCACAATCATATGGGCTCAAACAGTATTCTCCCGATGTTCTCCTTAAGCACCCACCAGGGATCCAGACCAGCTTCCCACACCTTCCCTAAATCACCTCCAGGGAAGCTAAAGCAACAGTGATTCAGAGCACTGAGTGGACTGCGCGCAGCAGACATAACAAACCGCTGGTGAGGCATCATTAAGCTTTTCCCTCAGTGCCTCTGCACACCATCTCTCTGGTTACCCCTAACCCAGACAGACATGCCTGCAAAGGGGAATGCGGTCAGGACTCAAGAAGCAGACATAAACATAAAGCCTTGATTAACATAAAGCCATCAAGAAAGAGGTCACACTGAGCAGACGGCTGTGTCACAAGATCAATACCTCCACTGAGTGCTGAGTAAAATGCTGACACGCTGGAGAAGCATCACTTGGGGCCGCCAGGGCACCTCAGATCTGAAAGGTCCTGGAGAATGCTGACTGTGCCCTTGGGTGTGTATGGAGGGGCACCTATCAGACACCCCACGGACAAATGACACCTGGAAAGATTGTTCTCCCATCCCTTTACCTCGTCCTGCCCGAGGAGGACCTTTGTGGTCAGCACTGGCTTGCTGATGTCATTGGCCACATTGCTGGGCTCCAAGGAGACTAGTGTACCCATCTTCCCGAACTGGGTCACCACAACCAGGATGTGGCTGCTGAAGGCCGTGCAGATCACCTGGGTGGGCACGCCACATACCACTTCTGTCTTCTGTTTGGATACTACCACTGGTTTGTCTTCCATGGTCCCGTCCTTCAGTGGAGGCTTCAGTTTTAAAGACAAGAAGGGAGGGAGCAGTCAGAGTCAGATACAACCTGGAGCGCCAGAGCAGAAATGTCAAGCAGTCCATTCCAAGCTGCAAGAGGTGGCCCATGTTTGTCATCCCAGCACAAGCGGGGCCGGGGCCACAGAATCCCGAGTTCGAGGCCAGCCTGGGTTACCTGGGAGAGATGCTATCTTAATGCCCAGCCCCAACTCAAAACCAAGTGTGCACATGCTCAGACAGGCTTTTGTTAGTGTCTTTGTCCAGCCACACTGCCTGCGATTACAGCCCATCTCCCGCCCCGCAGTCTCCTACTTGTAGATACCAGGGAGAAGGGAAACGGCCGAGCTGACCGGGGAACCCCGACCGCGCAGGCGGGGGACGGTTGGGGCACTACCGACTGCAGCCGGGTCCAAAACTCGCAGCAACCAGCGCTCACCGCATCAACCGCGCCAAAAGGAATATGGATAAACAACGGAGCCAGCTCACACTTAGCAGAAGCGCCGGCCGAGAACTTCCGGTTCCGGTCCTTGGTCCTGTCCGTGGGTCGCCGCAGTCCCAGAGCCTTAGGTTCCGCGTTGCAAAGGAGACGACACTGAGCCGCCGCCAGGTCTAGGAGCTTCAGGACCCCGGGGGCGGTGCTTTAACCCCAGTATAGGGGCCTTTGTGTTCCAGCTGTGGAGTGGGATGGCCATAATAGTTAATATTTCTTTTCTGTTCATTTTTGGTTTTTCGAGACAGGGTTTATTTCTGTGAAGCCAGGCTGGCTCGAACTCAGAGATTCTCCTGCTTCTGCCTCCCAAATGCTGAGATTAAAGGCGTGTGCCACCACCGCCCGGTTTATATTTATTTATTTTTTTAAGATTTATTTATTTATTATGTATAGTGTTCTGTCTGCATGTATCCCTGCCCGCCAGAAGAGGGCACCAGCTCTCATTATAGATGGTTTGTTTGTGAGCCACCATATAGTTGCAGGGAATTGAACTCAGGACTACTGGAAGAGCATCTAGTGCTCTTAAGCTCTAAATCCATCTCTCCAGCCCCGATATTTATTTTCATTTGGTGTGTACCTGGCTTTGGCTAAGGCACCATAACACCATTATATATATATATATATATATATATATATATATATATGTATGTGTATATGTGTATATATGTGTATATATATACATATATATATAACTTGTTTTATTTATTTGTTTGTTTGTTTTTTCGAGACAGGGTATCTCTGGTTACCAGGGTAGCCCTGGTTGTTGTGAACTTACTATGTAGACCAGGCTGGCCTCGAACTCACAGGGATCTCCCTGCTTCTGCCTTCGAAGTTCTGGGATTATTTATATTTTTCTTCTTTTTTGAGACAGGGTCTCAAGTAGCCTAGGTTGGCCAAGGATGACCCTGAACTCCTGATTCTCCTGCTTCCACCTTCCAAGTGCTGGGATGACAGGCACGCACCACCATACGTGGTTTATGTGGTGTGGGGATGAAATCCAGGAGTTTGGCTGGGTGTTGGTGGCACACACCTTTAATCCCAGCACTTGGGAGGCAGAGGCAGGCAGATCTTCGTGAGTTTGAGGATGGTCTGGTCTACAGAATGAGTTCGAGGACAGCCAGGGCTACAAAGAGAAACCTTGCCTCAAAAAACCAAAAACCAAACTAAACCAAAATAAAAAGCCCCAGGAGTCTGTGCAAACTAAGCAAGCACTCACCAACTAAGCTAAATCCCAGCCCCCATTTAATCTTTTTCCTCCTCTCCATTTTTCATTTCCTTCCTTCCGGGCATTGAGGAACAAGTCTGCTCATTTACATTAGGTATTGCTCATCTTACAGAATACTTTAAAAATTAAATGGTATTTATTTGTTTTTTTATTTTTTATCTGTATGAGTATTTTTGCCTGCCTGAATGTATGTGCACCATGTGCATGCATTACCCTCATAGGCCAGAAGAGGGCGCTGGATTCCATGGAACTGAAGTTACAGACCATGTAGGTGCTGGGAATCAAACCTGGTCCTTTGCAAGAGTGGCAAGTGCTCTTCACATTGGGCCATTTAATTAAAACAATTTTTTTTTTTTTTTTGTTTTTTTTTGGTTTTTCGAGACAGGGTTTCTCTGTGTAGCTTTGCGCCTTTCCTGGTACTCGCTTTGGAGACCAGGCTGGCCTCGAACTCACAGAGATCCGCCTGCCTCTGCCTCCCGAGTGCTGGGATTAAAGGCGTGCGCCACCACCGCCCGGCTAATTAAAACAATTTTTTTCTTAAAAGTATAGATTTCAGGGAGCTGGAGAGATGGCTCAGTGGTTAAGAGTACTGGCTGCTCTTCCAGAGGAAGAAGGAGAAGGAGGAAAAAGATTAAATGGGGGCTGGGATTTAGTTCAGTTGGTGAATGCTTGCTTAGTTTGCACAGACTCCTGGGGCTTTTTGTTTCTGTCCTTCCTTCCTTCCTTCCTCCCTCCCTCCCTTCCTTCCTTCCTTCCTTTCTTTCTTTCTTTTCCTCCTCCTCCTCCTCCTCCTCCTCCTCCTCCTCCTCCTCCTCCTCCTCCTTCTGAGACAGGTTCTCACTGTGTAGCCTTGGCTGGCCTGGAACTCATTATGTAGAGCAGGCTAGTGTCAAACTCAGAGATCCACCTGCTGCTGATGGGGTTAAAGGTGTGTGCCACCACATCTGGCTACACCTTATTTCTTTTTCTTCCTTTCTTTTTTTTTCTGGTTTTTCGAGACAGGGTTTCTCTGTGTAGCTTTGCGCCTTTCCTGGAACTCACTCGGTAGCCCAGGCTGGCCTCGAACTCACAGAGATCCGCCTGCCTCTGCCTCCCAAGTGCTGTGATTAAAGGCGTGCGCCACCACCGCCCAGCGCTACACCTTATTTCTTGAGGTAGGCAGGCTTTCCCCTGGTCTAGAGCTCACTAGTTAGGCTAGACTGGCTGCCAGCAGACCCGGCTATGCCTGTCTCCACCTCACCAGTGCTGGGAGTGCAGGCTGTACCAGATCTCCAGGCTTTTAAACATGGCCTCTGGGGATGGAACTTTGGTTTTGTGCTTGCAAGGTAAGAACTTCACTGACAACCGTCTCCCTCGCCCACCTCATTCTGTGTATGTGCTTCATGTTTTCCTGACCTATTCCTTTGTTGTTGTATACCTAGATCACTTCATCTTTGAAACACTGTGAGCCCTCTTGGAGAACAGAATGTGCAAATGCATGGTCTGACCCCACCCCGACCTTCCCTGGTGTTCAACTTGATGCCCGGCCCTGTTCCCTGACCCTTGCTGAGACTCAGAGGATACTTGAGCCTGGGCCACTGACCCTCACCAGGTCCCAGCTAATGCCTCAAACCCCTGACCCTCCCTGAGACTCAGGGGAAAACAGGAGGAAGCCTGTGTACTGCAGGGTGAGTTTTGCATCCAAACCAGAAAGCTCCACTGTCTCCCTGCTGAAGGTTTCACTGACGGGGAAAGTCATGGGCAGATATTGGGAGAAACTGCAGCCTCGAGACCCTTTCCCGGAGGCTGATAACCCCAAAAACCGCTTTCGGAAGCCTTTCTGGGCACTCTGCTGACGGCCCCCAAAAAGCCTCGCTTCTGCTTACACATTAAAGTCCTTAGACAGCTCAGGCATTCTTCTCAATAAATTCACTCCCTCCTTCCTTGAGTTAATGACTCCTTATCCAAGCTCCATCGAGTCGTATGAAGCTTGCTTCCGAAATGATTTCTTGGTGGTGTAAAAGAAAAGGCATGCATACAAAGCATGATGGGAATAGACACAGATCGAGAGGAAACTCGTTTCTGAGCATCTCACAGTTGGCACGTGAAGGGGGGAGATCAGGGTTTCATGGCACTAATACTCAAGAAGCAAGGAGCGTATAGATTTCTCAGCAAAGTCTTTTTGTCGGTTCTAAATTTAAACACGCATCCACCCACACACCGCAAAAGCAAATTGCTGGCGTCAAAAATTGCTGCCTAGAGAAATCTTCAAAAGCTTTTGATCCACCTTGTTATGCGTTCTCTCTCAGAGACAGAGGTCCAGGAACCCAGCCTCCCCAGCATGTGGAAACCCTGGGAACACAGTGATCACCTTTGCAAGGTGGACAGCGTTCTGGCCACATTGTTAAGCAGCTAGGTGAGGGGTTGACTTAGGGCTGGTTTGGATCTTGAGCTGTTGATCAAGTTGGAAGGAAAACAGGGAAAGGATTGTGCTAGGCTGACGTGCTGTTGTTTCAGGGAGGGGACCTCCCCATGGCTTAAATGGATGCCTGGGCGGGACTCACACAACCAGGGCTCGATGGGAAAAGCACTTTCTGTGCGAGCGCGAGAACCTGAGTTCAAATCCTCGGAACCCGTGTAAAAACCCGCTGTGGTAATGTGTGTTTGTGATCCCAGTGCATTTAGAGAGAGATGGGCAGACAGGGAAACCCCTGGCAGCTCAAGAGCCAGCTAGTGTGGTGTATGCAGCAGCAAATGAGAGACCCTGCCTTAAACAAGATGGAAGGTGAGGATCAGTGCCTGAGGCCATCCTCTGACTTCTATGTGGGCTGCAGCATGAGACCCTCCTCATCATACAGATCAGACACACATCATACACAAAGATAGTTTTAAAAAATGGAGTTATCTCATTTCTTGTTTGGCTGTTCTTCAGTGTGTGTTAGAGGGGTTATTGCAATGGAAAGAAAGACGTTCCCCCACCTTTTATTTTATTTTCGAGACAGCATCTTCCTGTGTAGCCCTGGCTGTCCTGGTTCTTGATTTGTAGACCAGGGTGGTCTCGAAATCATCACAGAGATCCACCTGTCTCTGCCTCCCTAGTGCTGGACTAGAAAAAAAGACCCTTAAGTAGATACATTTAAAATAGCACTCTTTGGGGCTGGAGAGATGGTTCGGCGACTCTGAGCACTTGCTGCTCTTGTTCTTGTGAGTTTGGGTCCCAGCACCAACGTAGGGTGCTCGCAACCACCTGTAACTCCAGCTCCAGGGAATCTGATGCCCATCTATGGCATTCACACACACACACACACACACACACACACACACACACACACACACACACACACACAAATGACAATTGTAGTTTGAGTCTGAACTATCTCCTTTATGCTCAGGAAGTGTTGTGGAGCCTTAAGGAGGCAGAGCCTGGCTGGAGGAAGTGGGTTACCGAGGGTGGCCTTGAGGCTTTATAGACAGACTCCAATTCCCCTTCATGCTCTGCTTCCTGAGTATTGGATGCAATGTGACCGGCCAGCCCCCTGCTTCTGCCACCATGCCTGCCTGCCTGCCTGCGACCACGCCCCCTCCCTACAGTGGGCTCTATCCCTCTGGAACTGTGAGCCAGAATTCTTCTTCCTTCCTCCAGTTGCTTTATGACAGCAACAGAAAAGCCAAATAAGACACCAATGGAATTAATAGTGCCAGTGCGAGGGTAAGGGTGTTACTGAGGCCAAGTGTGGTGGTGCATACCTGTACCCAGCACCTGGGAGGCTGAGGCAGGAAGATGGCAAATTTGAGGCTAGCCTGGGCTATGTAGTGAGACCCTGACTGAAAAGAACATTGATTTCAGAGGCTGGGGATGAGGTTCTATTGATGGAGCACTTGCCTAGCATGCATATAGGCCAGGCTTGATCCCCAGCACCTCGTAAAATGGAGTGCTATGGTGCATGCCTGTCATGCTAGTGCTGGGGCGGGGGTCAAAGCAGGAGGATCAGGAGTTCAAAGACAGCCTGGGCCACATAGAGAGTTCAAGGCTAGCCTTGAATATATTAGATCACGTCTCAAAAACAAAACTGAGGTGGCTGGAGGGATGGCTGGACCATGAAGAGAACTGCCTGCTGTTCCCAAGGAACTGACTTGGAATTGCAGAGCCTGCAAGGCCCTGACAACCACCAGTTCCAGGAGGTCCAGTGTCCTCTTCCGGTGCCTTCCTTCACTAGGCCAGCACGTGGTGCACAGATGCATGTGCGGGCAAAGCACTCATATGCATACAAAATCAAAAGTACAAAAATAGTAAGAATAAAATAAATGGATCAAGAGCTTGTTGTGAGGTCTGGAGAGACACCTCAGCAGCTGGAGTGCTTGTTGCTCTTCCAGGGAACCAGGCTGTGTTCCCAGCACCCACACCCCATGACTTACAACCTCCTGTCATTCTAGCTCCAGGGCATCCCATGCCTCATCCTGGCCCCTCAAGTCACCCACATACGCAGTGCATACCCTCACATAGGCACATACACAGTGCACACCCTCACATAGACACACACACAGTGCACACCCTCACATAGACACATACACAGTGCACACCCTCATATAGACCCATACACAGTGCACACCCTCACATAGACACATACACATAAATAAATAAAAATAAATCTTTTTGTTTTTTGGTTTTTCGAGACAGGGTTTCTCTGTGTAGCCTTGGCTATCCTGGAACTCACTCTGTAGACCAGGCTGAGCTCAAACTCAGAGATCCGCCTGCCTCTGCCTCCCCAGTGCTGGGATTAAAGACGTGTGCCACCACCACCTGACTAAAATAAATCTTAAAAATATTATTTAAAAAATTAGCCGGGGGCTGGAGAGATGGCTCAGAGGTTAAGAGCACTGACTGCTCTTCCAGAGGTCCTGAGTTCAACTCCCAGCAACCACATGGTGGCTCACAACCATCTGTAATGAGATCTGGTGCCCTCTTCTGGTCATACATGCTGTATACAAAATAAAAAAAAAAAAAAAAAAAAAATTAGCCGGGCGGTGGTGGCGCATGCCTTTAATCCCAGCACTCGGGAGGCAGAGTCAGGCGGATCTCTGTGAGTTCGAGGCCAGCCTGGTCTCCAAAGCGAGTTCCAGGAAAGGCGCAAAGCTACACAGAGAAACCCTGTCTCAAAAAACCAAAAAAAAAAAAAATTATTTAAAAAATTAAAGTTGTCTTGAAAATTATAACTCCAGATACACAAACTTGTCTAATACTCAGTACATTTTGGGTTGTGAATGTAGTCAGTGTTAACTGACAGAGATTCCAGAGTTGATCTGCATATTTGAAGGGTCACAATTTTTTTTTCTAACCAGCTGGATGGTGGTTCAACCATGATCCTCCTGATGTGGGGGATTTTTCAGTTCTGTAGTAAAGAGAAATGTGGTGGTTTTGTATTTATTTACTTATTTTTCAAGGGTGCTATTTCCTCATTGAATATTCAAATCAAATAGCTTCTTTTTAAAACAATACGTATTTATTTTATGTATATGAGTACTCTGTCTTCATGCACACCAGAAGAGGGAATCAGATGCCATAACAGATGGTTGTGAGCCACCATGTGGGTGCCAGGAACTGAACCCAGGTCCTCTGGAAGAGCAGCCATCTCTCCAGCCCGTCAACTACCTTCTTCCTGGAGTGTCGTCATCGGCGTCCTGGCCACTCTTCTCAGTGCTTGCCCATGTTCGCACCGTGCATGGAGAGGTCGGAGGACAAGTTCAGGGGTCCGTCCTTGGGCCCCTTTCACCTTTTGTTCTGAGACAGTTGGCCTGGAGTTCACTAAGGAGGTTAGGGTAGCTGACCTCCATGCTTTAGAGTCGGCCATTCACCTTTTTTAGACAGTTCATACAAAGACTTCCGACAGCCTGTGTTGGTTCTCATCTGTCTTCTTTCCTGAGTGCCACACTTTTAAAGGCCTCTCGCAGCATGGCCTGTGTCTGCACTTCCTTCTTGTGAATCCTTGCAGGATTTTGTCAAATGACAGCCCATTTGGGGGACCTGGCACACCCAAGAGACTTGCTAGAGTTTTTGTCTCTTTTCAGGTCAATAGAAGCCATGGACACGTGGATGCACGCGGTGAGTCAGTAGCTTGCTCTCTGCTCTCCCCACTCATGAGCATTTGCAAGCAGAAGCAGGGTGAGTCACACAGGTGGGCATGCCTGGATTCCCGGAACTTGAGAGGCCCAAACATGGGAAGCATGAATTCTACATAGCCTGGGCTACTTAGTGAGACTCTGTGCAATGGACATTCACATATCCATTGTGAGTGGATCCAGACTCAGCCAAAAGGTAAGCCACTGGGCATACTTGTGAGGGACCAATCCATTTAACTGAGATGGAAAGCCCCATCAGACCTGCAGGTGGTACCTTCCGTTGGCAGCTCAGATAAAGAGGTCTGAGAAGGAAAAGCTTTTGTTCTTTTGCCTGCTCGCCTTCATGTCTGCTGGCAGGTGCATCTGCTCTGTTGGCATCTTGAGGCTTCCAGCATGGACCAAAGACCAGCACCTCTGTAGGAGTCCTCTGCCTTCAGCACCGACTGGGACTCCTGAGACATCCACCCTGGGCGTGGACTAGGTGGTTACCAAGTTCTCAGCTTCTGTAGTGTGAGACTGCCATTGCAGACCACCTAGACCGTATCATGTAAGCCAATCTGGTGAGTCTCCTTTTAACATAAAACTAAGAAGCTATTCTGTTCCTCTAGAGAACCCTGACTTAGACACCATTTCCAAAAAACAAAAAACATATTAATAAAAATAATTAAAAGACGAGGCTTTTTTTGTTTGTTTGTTTTTGTTTTTTGAGACAGGGTTTCTCTGTGTAGCTTTGCGCCTTTACTGGATCTCGTGCTGTAGACCAGGCTGGCCTCAAAGTCACAGAGATCTGCCTGCCTCTGCCTCCCGAGTGCTGGGATTAAAGGCATGCGCCGCCACCGCCCGGCGTTAAAAGACAAGTTTTGGCAGTGTGGGTAATGAACCTGCCTCTGTAGATCCTGCCCCATGCTTGGTAAGCCTTCAAGCAGCCTCCAAGACATAGCTCCATCCTCCAGAAGTTCTGGGATGATGGATTGGAGGCAGGTAACAAAGGAGTCAGGCCAGGGGGAGTGACTGCCTTTGGAACCTTCCCTACTCTGGCCACTCTGCAGCTGAGAGCTGATGGGTAGATGGGTGGATGGATGGGTGGATGACTGGGTGGATGGATGGGTGGATGGATGGATGAATGGGTGGGTGAGTAGGTGGGTGGATGGATAGATGGTTGGGCAGGTGGATGATTGGATGGATGGATGGGTGGATGGGTAGGTGGATGGGTAGGTGGATGGGTAAATGGGTAGGTGGATGGGTAGGTAGGTGGGTGGATGGGTAAGTGGATAGGTAGGTAGATAGGTGGATGGGTAAGTGAATGGGTAGGTGGATGTCTTGCTCCCTCCATACTCCCATCCTAAGCTCTGCAGTTGACACTCCACCTCATCAGGGCCCTTGCCTGTCTCCTGATGGCTGACTCTCAGGGCTTCATTGGGGGTTCATTTATCTGGTGTGTATGATGTGTGAGTCTGGTGTGTGTGTGTGTGTGTGTGTGTGTGTGTGTGTGTGTGTGTGTGTGTGTGTACTGGTAGAAGTTAGCTGAGTGCTTGTCTAGCATGCACAAAGCTCTGGGGTTTATCCCCGGCATTGAATGAAACAGTAATCCCAGTACTCAGGAGATAGAGGCAGGAGGATCAGGAGCTCAGTCCAGTTTAAGACCAAACAAATGAAATCTACAAGGAAGGGAAATCCCACAAAGGACATCCTTGGTGTCAGTCCAGATCCCATAGTGACACAGAACTGAGTTAGCGTGTTGCCTCGCTTGTGCCTAAACTAGACAATCTCAAATGTGACAATCTTTCCCCTCCTGGACCGAGACTCTCTACCCTCAGCATGGATATTGGCGATTACCCCCTCACATCTTGAACTATTTGTTTAGCCCTCTAAGGAAGGAAAGCTTGACCCATGTGCAATTGCCGGAAGTCTTTATTTCAATATATTAAGAAGTTAGTTATTTCCCCTGGCCAAGAAGCCTGCTCTCTTCTTTGCCTCTGTCAAGGTGGTCAGTCTAAATTTAAGTGCCTTGCTGTATGTGCTTTTTCCCTCCAGGAGATATGGAAGGGTTGGGATGTGGCTCAGCAGTAGGACACCTGCCTAGAATCCCCCAGTGAGGGGCTGGGGTGTGGCTCAGTGGTAGAGCACCTGCCTAGAATCCCCCAGTGAGGGGCTGGGGTGTGGCTCAGTGGTAGAGCACCTGCCTAGAATCCCCCAGTGAGGGGCTGGGGTGTGGCTCAGTGGTAGAGCACCTGTCTAGAATCCCCCAGTGAGGGGCTGGGGTGTGGCTCAGTGGTAGAGCCCCTGCCTAGAATCCCCCAGTGAGGGGCTGGGGTGTGGCTCAGTGGTAGGGCACCTGCCTAGAATCCCCCAGTGAGGGGCTGGGGTGTGGCTCAGCGGTAGAGCACCTGCCTAGAATCCCCCAGTGAGGGGCTGGGGTGTGGCTTAGTGGTAGAGCACCTGCCTAGAATCCCCCAGTGAGGGGCTGGGGTGTGGCTCAGTGGTAGAGCACCTGCCTAGAATCCCTCAAAGTGGGGCTGGGGTCACGGCTCAAAGGTTCAGCATTTGCTTAGAATTGTGGCAATCATAGTAGCAGAAACCTTGGGCCATCTTGCCTTTGATTCATTTCACAGATGAGGAAATAGAGGACCTCAGAGGAGAACAGAATTATTCTAGAGCCTCAGAAAGCAACTTCCAAGGCAAAGAAGAGTGGCATATCCACCATTTTTGTCCCCTGTCTTCCTTGTCCCAGGCCGTAGACTTGGAGTTATATGTTTACTCACCAGCTCCACCCACCATGATGGGGACTGAACCAAGACACTTGGCCAACTGGGTAAACGCTCTATTACTGATCCATTCCTCCAGACCCTCCCTGGGGGAGTCTAGGCAGGTGACCTATTGTGGAGCCATACACCCTGCCCCTCACTGGAGAAATTCTAGGCAGGAGCTCTACCACTGATCTACATTTTCAGCCCCTCTTTAGTGTTTTGAGACGGGGTGAGTTGCCCAGGCTAGCCCTGAATCCACTGCGTAGCTCACGTATGCCTTGAGCTTGCCATCCTCCTGCCTCAGCTTGCTGAGGAGCTGGGACATCAGCTCCAACTGCAGGGCTGTTTTTTTTTTTTGCCTTCAGGAGCAAAGGGGTGTTGTGAAGTGGGATGGTCGGGTGTGACTCTTACATGCCTCGTCTGTGCCCTTGGACGGGTGCAGAGGTTCATAGGATGGCCGTGGAGGCTCCACACAGGTCACGAAGCTTTCAGGAAGTCAGCAAACGGAACCCCAGGGGTTGTGTGGAAGAAGGACTCGACATCAGCGATTTCTGCATTTTGTGTGTTTGGAAGGCTTTCCCACATCGCAGTGTCTACAGCTCTGCGAAGAGTCCGGGAGGCTTTCCCACATTCGAATGTCGCCAGCCCGACGAGCTAGAGTAGAGCCCAGCACTCGCCGTGACACAACTGCCGCTAAATCCTGCCCGTGCAAAACAAACGCCATGCTAAAGCCAAGCCGACAGTGCCAAGTGCTGACAAGGGTGCGGAGCACCTGCTGTTGTTGGCAGCCATGCAGAGCAGGGCGGACGAACTGGAAAGCAGCTCCATAACCAGCTTTGTTTTGTGTTCAGTGCTGGGAGTGAAACCCAAAGCCTCACATATGACGTAGGGCGAGCGCGCCACCACTTAGCTACACTACCCGCTTTGGCATTTTCCTTTTTTCAGTGTTGGTGATAGAACTTAGGGTCTCATGCATACACTTCAGACAGCTAACGCTGGTAAAGATAAGCATTCTACCAACTCACTCCGTCTCCAGCCTTCCAGAATGCTCTTGGAGCAGCGCCTCTGGGCATGCCTGTGCAGGATTATCTTGGATGTGTTAATCGAGATGGGAAGGCTTCTCTTGCGTTGGTTGGCACCATTCCCTGGCTGGCATTCTCGGCTGCATAGGTAGAGAAAGGGAGCTGAGCGGCATCATGCACTCATTCACAGCTTTCTGGTTCCTGATTATGGATTCGGTGTGACCAGCTGCTTCAGGCTCCTTGGCTTCCCAGCCATGATGGACTGTACAAGCCAGAATAAACCCCTACTCCCTTAAGTTGCTTTTGTCAGAGTGTTTTCTCACAGCAACAGAAAAGTAACTCAGATGGCAAAGTACTTGCCTTGCAAGCATGAGGACCGGATTTAACGCTAGAAACCACATGAAAGAGCCAGGCATGGAGGCGTGTGTCTATAATTCCAGCGCTGGGCAATCAGAGAAAGGAAGATCTCTGGGACTCACTGGCCAGCCAGCCTAGCCAAACTGGTGAATACCAGGCCAAGGGAAAAACCCTGTCTCAAAAAACTAGGTGGATGGAACTTAAAGAAGGACGCCTGGGATTGACCTCTAGTCTCCACATGCATGTGCAGACATGTGCACTTGCACCCAGATGAACACACACACACACACACACACACACACACACACACACACACACACACACTAGCAACAGGATCTCAAAGAGGCACTTGCACACCCATGATCACAGCTGCATTATTCACGACAGCAATGACTGAGCATATGGTAGTGCAAAGCCACGTGCCTCATTAGCCAGAGGGCAAGAGAGAGGCAGGGGCCACTGGGGTCCCAGAGTCTTTAAAGGCGTGCCCCTAGTGACCTGAAGACCTCCAAAATGTTCCATCACCCCCAAATAGGACCACGCTGGAAACCAGGCTTTAACTGACTCCTGTGTGACACACTCTCTCTCTCTCTCTCTCTCTCTCTCTCTCTCTCTCTCTCTCTCTCTCTCTCTCTCTCTCTCTGATAGTACATGCTATCAGCATCCTGCCCACATTCCCTCACCCTCAATACCTCAGTCCCCACAGGTCTCTTTGCTATGGCTGTTCCTTCATTGCACTGCTAGGAGATTCCTTGGAAAGTGCTCAAGTCACTAACATACCCAGTCATCATCCATCCATTCATCCATCCATCCATCCATCCATCCATCCATCCATCCATCCATCCTCCAGCAATTCAGCAACTTATCCATGCATCTATCTAACCATCCATCGCATCCACCTACCCACCCATCATCCATTCATTTATCCAGCAATCCAGCAACTTATTCATCTATCCAATCATCCATCTTGTCCTCCCATCCATCCACACACCCACTCATCCACCTATTATCTATGCATGAATGCACGCACCCATTGACTCACATCTACCCATCCATCCACCTGTTCATCCCTGTATCCATTATTCACCCATCCCCCACCCACTCATCCATTCATCCATCCATCCATCCATCCATCCAACCTCTCACCTATCTACCCATCATCCATCCATCTACCCACTCATTCACTTACCCATCCATCCACTTATCCACCCAGAAGAGAAACGCTTGCTTGGCTTTTCATTCTGTGAGAAGGACTGACCCAAGGGCTTCCTTGTGCAACCACTTCCCTACAGGGTTTAGACAGACAGATGCTGAGCCAGGAGCCACAGGCTCTGTCAGGGTGGGGTGAAAACAAGACCAGCCTACCTCCCGCCAGACCAACAGGCAATAACTTAAAAGGGTGAAAAGGATGGAGGAAAAACACCCTTAGGAGGAGAGGCATTAAGATGCCCAGGAGCCCTGGAGGGTTAGGGACTCCTACCTGGGGGACAAGGCTAGTGATGACATACCACTAGGATTATTTGGGGTTCACTAGCGGGGGGCAGAAATCAGGTTAGTTTTCATTTCCATGTTTTTTTTTCGTTTTGTTTTGTTTTTCGAGACAGGGTTTCTCTGTGTAGCTTTGCGCCTTTCCTGGGACTCACTTGGTAGTCCAGGCTGGCCTCGAACTCACAGAGATCCACCTGGCTCTGCCTCCCGAGTGCTGGGATTAAAGGCGTGCGCCACCACCGCCTGGCTTCATTTCCATGTTTACACACATGTGTGTTATGTGTTTGTTGCACCAGATGTGGTGTTTCAGGCCTGTGATCCCAGCACGTAGGAGGTGGAGGCAGGTGAATCTGGAGTTCAAGGTCATCCTTGGCTACATAGGAAGTTTGATGCCAACCTGAGCTACATGAGACTGTGTGTCTCAAATCACAAAGTCAATCAGACAAACACAAAGCACAAAACAAAGCAAAGGAAAATGTATTTAAAGCAGGAAGTATTTATCTTGGCTCACAGTTTGCAAGAACAGAGTCCACTGTGGTGCAGGATGGGCAGTAGCAGTTCTGTGGTGGCGGTGGTGACCTTGAACTGGGACCCCCATACCTCTGGTCTTTGTGGGATAGCTACTGCTTCAATTTACTTTGTAGACAGGATCTTACTATGTAGTGCTGGATGGACTGGAACTCGCTATGGAGACCAGGCTGGCCTTGAACACACAGATTTGCCTATCTCTGCTTCCCAAGTGCTGGGGTCGAAGGCACATACTATCATGCAGGTACTAATTTATATTAAATAAGAAGAAAAAATACTGCAGTCCTTACAGCCTGGGAGCCTGGGGATCCACTCATAACCGCTGGGGTGAACCTAGGGTTGTCTGGGCAAGGACTGGGCACCAGGATATGCAGCAGGGTCGCCAGCCTGATAGAGAGCATGTATTACCAGACATCATCTCTAGGGGGCAGCAGAGGCCATAGAATAATGAAGCACGCACGCCCAGACCTTGTGCGTTGAGAACCGGCTTCCTTCCTCCCTCGCTTCCTTCCTCGCTCCTGGAAAGCTGTGAATCCCACTCCTTCCTCTGGGGGCACCAGAAAATTTTATGTCTTCCGGGAGGATGGGAACCAATTCTGTCCCTCCGTCTATGCCTCTCTCCACTCCCTTTCTCTATCTTATCTGATGTCTCTACATTCAGTCACCTGTGTCCCTCAAAGATGTGGGCAATTATATGCTGCAGACACCTGCTGAGCCCATGGTGTAGGCTAGAATGGATTCTGTGCACTGTAGACACAGGCTTAGCCTGTCACCATCTAGAAAGAATCCCCTGTACACACAGATGGTAGGATGACACAGAATGGCTCGGACGTTCAAAAGCAAGGAGCATATACTGGAATAGACCACGTGTTGGGGACAGGAACATAATGGAAACACAAAGTTTGTGCACACCAGACACTGGCTTACTCGTGGTTATTAGCGCTAGGTCTCAGATGTGTCTTTCACTTCCCTGGTAGCCCTGGCAAAAAGGGAAACAAGACCAGGCACACAGGTTCCTACTTCCTTGTCACCAGCTGCAGAGCGGGAAGAAAGCCGGTTTGTTCCCCTGCCCCCAACTCCTCCTCCTCCCCATCTCCTTCCCCCTCCTCCCCATCTCCTTCCCCCTCCTCCCCATCTCCTTCCCCCTCCTCCTCCCTATCTTCTTTCTCTCCTCCTCCTCTTTTTCTTCTTCTTTATCCTCCTCCCCCTCTCCCTCTCCCCCTCCCCCTCCTCCTCCTCCTCCTCCTCCTTCTTCTTTTTCTTCTTCTTCTTTTTCACAGGCTTTTAGCCTCAAACTCAAAACACCCATGTGCCTCTGCCTCTGGAGTGCTAGGATTAAAGGCATGCACCTTCATACCTAGCTTTCTTTCTTTCTTCTCTTTAAAAGATTTTTTTAATTGTATGTGTGTTTGCACATGTGTGCAAATGCCAATAGAAGCCTGAAGAGGGCGTCAGATCTCCTGGAGGTGGGATTAGAGGCTTCCCGGAGTGAGTGGAGTCAGTGAGCTTCCTGAGGTGGGTACCGGCAACTGAACTTTGGTCCTCCCAAGGTGGAGAAAGTGCTCTTAATGGATGAGCCATCTCTTTCCAGCCCTTAGGGGAGGCTTTCAAAGCCCTTCATGACCCTTCAAGTTCAGTCCAGAGGAAGTGAGGTGTCAGGACAGTGCTGGGGTCCTCTGACATGCTCAGCTGTCTGGAGTGCACCACCAGTGGGCAGGCAGGAAGATGTGCCACCAGGGCTCACGGAACAAGGGGTCTTCTTGCCTGGGGTTGTCTTTCTTCCTTTTAAAAGATGGCTTGTTTTACTATTTCTGTGAAGGCACGTGTGTCTGTGTAAATGCATGACATGTGGATACAGGCACCTGAGGAGTCCAGAAGAGGGGATCAGAGCTCCTGGAGCTGGAGTCACAGGCAGTCTTGAGTCATCCAACATGGACACTGGGAACTGAACTTGGGGCTTCTGCAAGAACAGGAAGTGCCTGAACCATCCAGCATGTCTCTTGCTTTTTGAGACAAGGACTCAATATAGAGCCAAAGCTGGACTTAAACTTCCCATAGCTCAGACTAGACTCAACCTCTCCATCCCTCTGTCTCAGCCTCTTGAGTACTGAAATCACTGGTATCACTACCATGCCTGTTTGTTTGTTTATTTATTTATTTATTTAAAGATTTATTTATTATGTATACAACATTTATGACTGCTTGCCAGAAGAGGGCGCCAGATCTCATCACAGATGGTTGTGAGCCACCATGTGGTTGCTGGGAATTGAACTCAGGACCTCTGGAAGAATAGACAGTGCTCTTAACCGCTGAGCCATTTCTCCAGCCCCTGTTTATTTATTTTTATTATTATTTATTTGTTTGTTTGTTTTTCGAGACAAGGTTTATCCTTGTAGTTTTGGTGCCTGTCCTGGATCTCGCTCTGTAGACCAGGCTGGCCTCGAACTCACAGAGATCCGCCTGGCTCTGCCTCCCGAGTGCTGGGATTAAAGGCATGCATCACCACCGCCCAGCCTGTTTATTTTTTTAACTAAAAAAAGGTATTATTTACACACAACAAAGGCATTCTTTTGGGGTACAGCTCTATGAACTTTGACACACACACAGCCTTAGGATCCAGCTGAGGCGTGGGCCTGCATTGCCATCCCCCCAAATCCAATCCATGAGTCACTTCGGCAGTCAGCCAGTCCTGAGTCCCATGAGCCTACTTTGTTGTTGTTGTTGTCTTAATATTTATTTTATTTTATGTGTGTGCGTGTTTTGCCTGCATGTATGTCTGTGCCCCACATGTGTGCCTGGTGCCCGAGGAGGGCAGAAGAGGATGTTAGATCTCCCAGAACTGAATTTCTGATGGCTGTGGGCCACCATATGGGTGCTGGGAACCAAACCTAGGTCTTCCACAAGAATAGCAAATGCTCTTAACCACTGGACCACCTCTCCAGCACCCTGTTCTGTGTTCTCTAGCCTCATTTGCCAGAATATTGTCTTAAACAAATGTACTTATTTATTTACTTATTTCTACTATTTATCTATTTATTTTCTTTTTTTCCATACAGTGTTTCTCTGTGTAACTCTGCCTGTCCTGGAACTTGCTCTGTAGACTGGCCTGGAACTCACAGAGATCCGCCTGCCTCTGCCTCCTGAGTGCTGGGATTAAAGGCGTGCGCCACCACCGCTGGCACTATTTATTTATTTTTAGGAAAGGTCTCTTGTAGCGTAGACTGTTCTTAACTTTCCTATGTAGCAAGGATGACCTTGAACTCCTGATCCCCCCTGCCTCCACCTCCTGAGTGCTGAACTGACAGGCATGAGCCACTACTCCCTGTGTGTGTGCTGCTGGGAATGGGACCCAGAGCCTCTCGAGTGCACGGCAAGCCCTCTACCGATTGAGCTGCATGCCCGGCCCTAGAATATCGTTAGATGAACTGGGACAACGGACACTGGCCATGAGTGTCCAGTCCTTCGGTCATCACACAGGGCCTGTGACAGCCAACTAGTCACGTCTGGTGGCCTTTGTCACATCCTACCCATCATCCTGCCTTAGGGCCATCATATTTCTTCTGTCCCTTATCCTAGGCAGCTGCTTAGAAGTGACACCGCTGGACTCTCCTTTCTCCACCCCCACCTCAGTTCTGAGAGCCCTGCGTGGACACCACCCAGCAACATCCCCAAAGGACTTGGTTCACACAGGTACGTGTCCGGACACCACACTGGGGCGCTGCAGGCGTGACGCAGGCGTGACTTTTCTTTTTCCTACCCCCCATTCCCCTTATCTTCCCTCCCTCCCACCCTTCTCTCTCCTCTTTTCACATTTTTTGAGACAGGGTCTCACTGTGTAGCCCAGGTCGGCCTTGACCTTGCAATCTTCCTGACTCAGCCATCCAAGCAGCTGGGATGACAGATCCTTACTACCAGGCCTGGCTTCACTGTTATTTTCTGGTGTGTGTGTGTGTGTGTGTGTGTGTGTGTGTGTGTGTGTGTGTGTGTCTGTGTGTGTGTCTCTGTGTGTGTGTGTTATGTGTCTGTACTCTTGACCTCACAGATGCGTTTGTAGGTGTGTGTGCACAAGAAGGCCAGAGGTTAACCTTGATTGTCATTACAGATCTACACCCCTACAGACACACCCCTCCAGGCACATCCCTCCAGGCACGGGGATACTGGAGAGAATGGAACAGCAGAGGGAACCTAACTGGGACGATCAATCAATACCTTTAATAAATCTATTAAAATACACCTGGAAAACAGGGCGGCAGTGGCACACGCCTTTAATCACAGCACTCAGGAGGCAGAGGCAGGTGGATCTCTGTGAGTTTGAGGCCAGCCTGGGCTACAGAGTGAGTTCCAAGCCAATCAGGGCTACATAGTGAGATCTTGTCTAAAAAAGTGACATTTCTTTTTTCCTTTCTTTTGTTTTTTCAAGACAGGGTTTTTCTGTGTCGTTTTGGTGCCTGTCCTGGATCTCACTCTGTAGATCAGGCTGTCCTCGAACTCACAGAGATCCACCTGGCTCTGCCTCTGAGTGCTGGGATAAAGGCGTGCGCCACTGCCGCCCAGCTAAAAAGTGACATTTCTAGTCTCCATCCTTCCTCATGATCCTGTACTGTTTGCAGGTGCCCACGGGGAGCTTCTCTGTCCCTCGTGTGCCCACGTGGCTGGGACCATGTAGCTCTGGAGTCAGACCTTGCAGGACTCTCTGTTTGAGGTTTCTTGACCCTGGGGCTGGCGTGCACGCAGGTGTGTGTCTGTAGGGTGTAGGTCTGTAAGGATGGCATTCCTGAAGCCAGCATGGGCACATTCCTCGGACGGACGTCAGGAGTGTCTCCAAAGCCTCTGCCACCTACCTCTTCTCTCTCCCCTTTACTCTCTCCTCACTATACCAGTGGTTGATCTGGCTCCCCTTTGCAGACCCCCAGGGACTGTGGCTCCCAAGAGGCCTGAAGCCAGGGAGAAAGACACGGGGCTGGAACTTAAACTCATTAAACCCCTGAATCTCCCACTGAATGAGGCCATTAAAATGTCAGGCCTTTTAATCTCATTGGAGCTGGGGGTAATTTATTTAGCTGAGCTGAACAGGTGGGGGCTAATTCAATTGGACTTGGGGTGTTTTTTGGTGCCCAAATTTGCTAAGTGTCGTGAAGGTGTATGAGGTCACTATTCTGGGGGTGACGGCTGTCATGAAGGTGACGGGGTGCTGGAGGCTTTGTGAGGCTAGGACTGGGTAGTTCTAGCTCCTTTTACTGCTTCTGTTTCTATTAGCCTGTGGGTCTGCCTAGGCCCAAAGGAGTCTTGCAAGGCCTCAGGCCTGAAGGTTACTTGCAGCTTCCATATTTGCCTCTGTGCATGAGAAGCCCTGCTGGCTTTCCTCTGAGTGTGGCTGGACAAGCTTCTCTGGTGTCTCAGAGAAGGTGGCTCACAGTCAACCAGCTACTAGGGCTCAGACAAGCAACTGGGATCACCCCCAGGCTGTTGCAAATGGAAGAGTGAGGTGGTGGTCCACGCAGGATGGTGGGGGTGTGAACATCCTGCTCAGGAGGCTTCAGACCTTCAGCTGTCTGGGTCCCTCCCTTCCTGAGCACTGTGTCTTCCCAGCTTGGGATGGGTAGATGGGCAAGGGAGGCTGTAGCTGTGACACTGCCCTCTGGTCACCTGCTCTGCAGGCACACAGTCCAGGCTGTAAGAGGATGATGAACAGAGATCTGATTTCGTATGGGCCATGGGGGGTGGGGGGACATCACTTGGAAGGCCAGGCAAGGAAGGGCCCAGGTGGAACATCTGGGTCACAGCGGTCTTAGGGCCCTTGCTCTCATACCCACACACAGACACCAAGGATGCTGGTTTCCAGCATGGTATGGGTGTTGCCTCAGCCTGCAGGAGCTTGCCCAGCCTCCTGGCATCTGAAGACCCATGCAGAAGCCTAGAACAACCTGGAGTTGCTCTCAAAGTGCAGCGCTGTGGGTGGACTCCAGGGACCTTTGTATGCTGAAAAATGACTGCCACTCAGCCATTTCCCAGTTATATAGGCTACAGGGAGCATTCAGCAGGTGCATATTTATTGCAGGATGGGTGAGTGAGGACCAGGCTGCTGCTCTTTTTGTTTCTCCCTGGGGCAGCTGCCTGGCAGCGAGTGTCCTTCTGGGGCTGTGGGTGGCACTTCCTCTCCTGCCAGCACACTTCCACATCCGCTCACGGAGCTTCCCACACCTGCCCTCCCTGCAGGCTTTCCACATTTCTCTACCTTCCCCCAGCCTGCCTTTCCTTGCACGTCAGCCAAAATCCAATTCCCCCAAGATTCTGCCTCATCAAATATCCTTCGTCCTCATTACCATAATTTTGCATTTGTAGGTTAGGCCGCACCTGGGGTTTCCGCAGCTCACTGCTAACTCTCTGGCACCCACAGAACTTCAATGCCAAAAGCCTTTCCCTCCCTGGCCTGCTTCTGCTCTGAGAGGTAGGAAGTGGAAGGAAGGAGAAGGTGTCTAGGGACGGGTGGCCGGGAGGCCATCCCTGATCACACTTGAAACATGATGGTTTCTAGGCTCCTCAATCACTCAGCAGAACTGTTGGCCATTGAGTAGTGGGGCAGAGGCCACACCATCACTGTAGGGAAGGCAGCTACCCTCTTCCATCTGCATGCATCCCTCCATTGTTTTGAAGATTGGGCCTCCAGAGATCAGTGGGCTTGGATGAGAGGTTGCTGTCTTGGAAATCGGAGTGGATTTATGCTTGGGAATGGCATCTGGACCTCCCCAGGAGGAGGAAGCTTGAGATGGATGGATCTCTTATAATAATAATAATAATAATAATAGTTATTATTACTATTTGTTGTTGTTGTTGGTTGTCTTTATTCTTTGCTCTTTTGGGGGGCCCACCACCCAGCTCCCAAACAAATCACACATTATAAATGCCTTGCCTTAGCTTGACTTGTTTCTTGCTAGCTTTTCTTAACTTTAAATTATCCTGTCTATCTTTTTTCCTCTGGGCTTTTACCTTTCTCTATTTCTGTATATCTTTTCTTTCCTTCTTATTCCATGTCTCGCTGTGTGGCTGGTTGGCTGGCCCCTGGAGTCCTCCTCACCTCCTTTTCTGGTTCCTTGATTTCCTTTCTCTCTTTTTCCTTCTATTTATTTTCTCTGTCTGCCAGCCCCATCTATCATTTCCCCTGCCTTGCTATTGGTCATTCAGCTCTTTATTAGACCAATCAGGTGTTTTAGACAAAGTAACACAGCTTCACAGAGTTAATCAAAAGCAACATAAAAGAATGTGACACATCTTTGCATCATTAAAACAAATGTTCCACAGCATAAACAAATGTAACACATCTTAAAATATTATCCCACAATAATAATTATTATTTTTAAAAGCAGAATCTCATGTAGCCCAAGCTGGCCTTGAAGTTGCTATGGTGCCTATGGTGACCTTGAACTTCTGATCCTCTTTCCTCTACTTCCTGGATGCTGAGCTTATTGGCATGCACCACACTGGTGGTTGAAATAAAAATGGCCCCCAAAGGTCTGTAGGGAGTGGCACTATTAGGAGGTATGGCCTTGTTGGAGTAGATGCAGTCTTGTTGGAGGAAGTGTGTGACTGGGAACTGGCTTTGATGTCTCAGGTATTCAAGCCAGGCCCATTGGTTCATTCTCTCTTCCTTCTGCCTGTCAATCTGGATGTAGAACTCTCAGCTCCTTCTCTAGCACCATGTCTGCCTGTGTGTTGCCATGCTTCCTTCCATGACGACAA
Source organism: Peromyscus californicus insignis (assembly GCF_007827085.1). NCBI lineage: Eukaryota > Metazoa > Chordata > Mammalia > Rodentia > Cricetidae > Peromyscus > Peromyscus californicus. The sequence goes on along the minus strand of NW_026294540.1, from coordinate 33,913,231 downwards.
TGGACTAAACCTCTGAACTGTAAGTCAGCCCAATTAAGTGTTTTCCTTTATAAGAGTTGCCGTGGTCATGGTGCCTCTTCACAGCAATAGAAACCCTAAGACAGCCACTATGCCTGGGCTATGCAGTGCTGGGAATGGACTCAAGGGCTTTGCATATGGTGAACCAGCACTCTACCAACCACCAGCTTCATGCTACCAATATGACGTCCTGCTCCATCCAACTGGAAATCACAACTAAACAGGGTAAGCTTATGTAGGATAGAGGACAGTCCCAGGACCTTGAGGACCAAAGGCTTATGTGCTGAGCTAACAGATCAGATCTAGAGACTCACAGCTCCAAGCTCTGAGTGCTAGAGGCGTACGGCTCTAGCAGCCAGAGACTGACGGCTGTTGGCGTTTGTGGTAGAGGCTCCTCGTGGTCCTCAGTGGAGTAGACAGTGACAGCAGCAGCAGCAGCAGTGTCTGCCAGCATTGCCGGTGGCCTTGGGCACTGAGATGCCCACTTACAGGCCCAGGAGTCCCAGCTTCTCAGATCTATGGTGTCTAGACCCCGAGCCCTTAAGGCTCAGCAGCTTCCCGACAGCGTCTCACGACCAGGCCATAAGCTTTCTTGTCTTTGGTTTTTCGTGGCTTTCTCATCCTTCAGTCTCAGCTCTGCCTTCTCCTTAACTTCTCCTGTCACCAATGGTTGGGGTCTGGGCTGAGTGTCTCTAGGTCCTTGGCCTCTTGGCCAAAGAATTCAGAATAAGGATTCAGCCAGGTTTGTAGAAGAAGCAAAATACTTTTATTCAGAGTGAAGTGGTAGCACAGGCTATGGAGGGGCCACACTGTCAGTATTGACAAGCCACATGAGTCAGAGTGCTCAGCGGCCCAGGTGCAGCCTGTGTCTCTTTATGGGACCTAAATGGGGGGGGGAGACCGGGTTACTAAGGGGCATAGTTAGGTAGTACTCTGTTTTGATTGACAGGTTAGGTCATATAATCATTCTCTGCTTTACATATCCTTTCCCATAATGCATCTGATTTTAATAATATGCATGCCCAATTATGCACAGGCATAAGATGGTAAATAGGGGATTCTCCCTAAAAGGTTTCCAGAGGATACAAATTTTGCCTTACTGAGCATGCATTTAAAAACAGTTCTGGCCAGATCAGCCTTCTAGTCTTCATATGTGGATAGTTGGGAAAACACTTGAAGAGAAGCCGTCTAAATTTGATTGTTATGAGGGCCAGGATACTTACCCTGTTGTTAAGAGATGGGAGTATGTGTCACCTGATGCAAGTGTATGGGGGGTTGTGTGTCAGAGCATTCCAAGGCTGCTAAATGCATTGTCTGGAGAGAGGTGTGTGCACAGTGTATGCATGTGAGGGAAATAGACTGCCAAGTGCTTATTACAGGGGGTGCCTCAAACTGAATGGGGGAGGTTCTAGTCTCCTTCTGCTTGTTCGCCTCACCAACATCCCTTGTCTCCATCATTTCTCTCCTGGCTTTTGCCTAGGACTCTTCATTTTTTTAAAATGACTTATTCATTTGCATTGGTGTTTTGCTTACATTTGTGTCTGTGTAAGGATGTCAGATCCCTTGGAACTGTACTTACAGACAGCTGTGAACTGCCATGTGGGTGCTGGGAATTGAACCTGAGTCCTCTGGAAGAGCAACCAGTGCTCTTAACCACTGAGCCATCTCTCCGGCCCCTTGTCCAGGACATTTAGTCATTCATCCACTCACTGCTGCTTCCTTCCCTTATGTCACCAGCCCGCTTTCTCTTCTGAGCAGTCTGATGACTCAGGAGGCTTTTGTTGAGTCTAACACTGTAGCACAAGGCGGGCAGCTCGGGAGCGCTTCTCTTGGCTAACTAGAACAGTGAGCCAAACATCCTACTTACATAGCCAGAGAAGGGGTGTAACAAGGATATTTGCACTAATCCAAGCAGAGTGTTTCATGCAAATGAAGGATTATATCTATACCAATCACAGCATAGAATGCTTCATGCAAATGAAGGGATATAGCTACACCAATCACAGCACAGTGTTGCATGCAATTGAAGGCTTGTGCTTGCACTAACCATAAGCCTCCTGCTGAGCTTGCCCTTCCCGTTTGGCATGGGTGGAAATGGCTTCAGTGTCATGGAAACTTCACTGAGGCACATGTTGGCTTCAAGTGCAAACTGAAATCGCGGTGGCTGGACAGGTCCTTCAGCAGCAAGCCGTTGTAGGTGCTGTGCAGCTTCCCAGGGCGTCTGTGCAGAGTTCAAAGCAGTGCAGCCTACTGCTTGGCTGGCCGTCCTCAGCTCAAGACAGCTGAGCAGCAGAGGAGGGTCTAGAAACTGTCAACGAGAGTCAAATTGCCTGGACCCCAACGTCTTGGCATATTTAAAGGCAAAATATACATTAAAATGAACACTTACACGATTGAACAACATTGAACAGTGTTCTGCTCTTAGCCAATATTATCATTTTATCTCTCTCACTGGGACCACGGGAAGCTGTCACAAGGAGGAATGGGCAGGATGACACACGGAAGAGAGGCAGGATTGTCAGCCGACCCCTGAGGTCAGAAACACTGTTGTTTTTTCCAAGGTTCCCAGCCCCGCTTCTAGGAGAGGGTTAGAACCTCTGGCCAAGGATGTTATTCTGCTTCTCTGGCCTCCCCATTATCTCCCTACCCCCACTCCTTTCCTCCATCTGTCCTTTCCCCTCTCCCCTTTCTGTTCCCTCCAACCCCCCCTCTCCTTCTCCTCCCCTTCTCCCCCCCCACCTCATTATCCTTCCCATCTGCCCACCTCCCTGTCCGCGTGCCCCGCCCCTAGCCCCAGCCCCAAGCCAGTCTTTGCCTGCTCAGCACAGGGAGGCAGCTGAGCTGGGCTCCCAGGCTCCGGGGTGAGCAAGCCTGGAAATCCCCCCACTTCTGTGGAGCTCTGCTCAGTGGGAGAGTGAGAAGACAAACACAGCAGCCCACGTTCGCATGTGCAGCGAGCGCTGAGCAGCCAGCGAGCTACTGCCAGCGGGACTCATTTGGATGGGGCGGGGGCGCCCAGAGGACCCGAGAGAAGCCACGCTGGCTGGGAGGGGAAGCGGGAGTCCTTCAGGTTGTAGGGTAGCGGGGAGACTCTATGCCAGTTTGTATGGAGGTCACTGGAGGCCGGCTGGGGACGCAGCACAAGAAGGCCAGGCCTGTGAGTGTGGTTCACAGCAAGTGTCCGTTCTGCCATGCCCCTCCCCCAAGCCTTCCCTTGCCAGACAAGGACTTGTCAGCCCAGCTGAGATTGGGAGGGAAGTGGCGTCAGGGGACAGGGGTTTAATGAGAAAGATGATCCCCTCCCCAAGTCACCTACCGCTTCTCCAAACACTTGAAGCTTATTACTCACCCAGGAGCCTGCTCTGGCTTCACAGACCCTTGGGGACTGGGTGTTATTTAACTCACCCTACAGACTCATTACTTCATTACTTCATTAGCGAAGTCACACGGTGGGGACCCAGGGGCCTCTCCTCTGTAAAAGGCCTTGCGAACATCCATCATCAAAAATTAATTAAACGCTTCCTTCTCTGGGTGTCTCGTAGCTGCAAGGTCCCCCTTCTGAGCCAGCCAGAGAACAGTCCTGTCGATCTGCAGGCACCGCTTCCTAGCCCCCCGCTGAATCTGGGGTGCTCTGGGAGTGGAGCTGGTTTATGAGGTAGCATGATGGGCATCAGACATAGGGCTGAGCGGAGACATGACCTCAGGTAGTAACATCGAGTGCCAGTCTCCCGTGGAGGTTGGGTTTCCAGGCAGAATGAATAACGTGAGACGTTAATGCTTGTGTTTCTGTCCCGGTGACTAATGGGCCTGTGACAGGGATCACATGCTGCCCAAGGAACCAGAACCTAGTGTGTCCATCAGTCTCCAGGAGACCTGAACTCCTAGTCTTTCTCCCAGCCTTGAACTGGGGTACAGTGAACCCCAGTGTAAGTGAGTGGTGTGTAGGGCTGCAATGCATCCCAGTCACCTTCTCTTCAAAACCTCTACAGGGTACCACCACTCTATCTGTAGGGTCTACATGTGTTCATCACAGGCCCTGGGCAAAATGCTAGTTTCCAGAGATGTTGTGCCCGCCTCGTTGCTAACAAGAAGGTGGCTAGAAAGGGCTACATGACATCAATAAATAAACCATGTAGGTACCAGTGAAGAAGTAGGGATTAAAAACGCTGACTGTTGTCGGGCGGTGGTGGCGGCGCACGCCTTTAATCCCAGCACTCGGGAGGCAGAGCCAGGCGGATCTCTGTGAGTTCGAGGCCAGCCTGGGCTACCAAGTGAGTTCCAGGAAAAGGCGCAAAGCTACACAGAGAAACCCTGTCTCGAAAAACCAAAAAAAAAAAAAAAAAAAAAAAAAAAACCAAAAACAAACAAACAAGCAAAACGCTGACTGTAATTAAAAGTGCAGACCACCATACCTAGCTTTTTAAGACATGAGCCCCGGGGATTGAACTCAGGTCCTCTTGCTGGTGCAGAAAGCAGTTTACTGACTGAGTCGTTGACCTGACTTAGCACCCTCCTCTTTTAATTTACCACTGCAATCATTTACATTTCATTTTGTTTTACTTTGCTTGTGTGTGTGTATGTGTGTGTGTGTGTGCGCATGTGCACATGTCTGTCTGTCTGTGCATGTGTGTGTATGGATGCCCCTGGAGTCCAGAAGAGGGCATTAGATCCCTTGGAGCTAGAATTACAGGTGTATGTGAGCCCTGTCTGAGCACTGGGATCCAAACTCTGGCCTTCTGATAGAGCACTAAATGCTCCTAACCGCTAAGCCATCTCTTCAGGTCCCCCTAACTTTGCTCTTTTAGGGAGCTTACTCTGTGGTCCAGCCTAGCCTTGAGCTTTCAATCCTCCTGCCTCAGCCTCCCAAGTTCCGGGGTGACAAGCATGAGTCTCCTTCTCTCTCATGTGTCATGGATTAGCTCATGGACAGTGATCCAGGATGATCCTTACTAACTGCGCAATAAGCTCAAGTAAGGGGCCAGGCATAGCTCGGGATCCGAGACTCGGTACATCTTTCTGGACCACATCCAACCCCCTGTTTTTTTTTTTGTTGTTGTTGTTTGTTTTGTTTTGTTTTTTTGAGACAGGGTTTCTCTGTGTAGCTTTGGCACCTTTCCTGGAACTCACTCTGTAGCTCAGGCTGGTCTCGAACTCACAGAGATCTGCCTGCCCCCCAAGTGCTGGGATTAAAGGTGTGCACCACCACCTCCTGGCCATCCAACCCCCTGTAGGCAGTGGGTGCTTGATGCCTGATGTCACAACTCAGAGAGACAGGTGATCCAGTGGTGGTGGGCAGGGCCAGACTCTACAGGGCAGGGGGGCTGGACACGAAGCTGACTTCAACTTCATGTCCACGTCCACGCCATGGACTTGGCAGAGGTTGGCCCATCTTGTCTCTCACTAGCTCAGTGGTTCTCAACCTTCCTGATGCTGCGACCCTTTAATACAGCTCCTCATGTTGTAGTGAGCCCACCCCCCAACCATAAGATCATTTTCGTTGCTACTTCATAACTGTAATTTTGCTGCTGTGATGGATAGTGATGTCAATATTTTTGGAGACAGAGGGTTGCCCAAGGGGCTGAGACCCACAGGTTGGGAACTGCTGCTCTAGACTAACAGCCCCGCCTGCTGTTGCCAGGGACAGCTGCACAGAGATGGAGAGGCAGATTACAGGGTGGCCAGGATGAAGCTGGGAGCCAGAGCAAGATGCTGGCAGCATCGACCAGGATGGAAGCCCAGGGAAGGGGCGTGGCTGGAGTCTAGGCTTTTGGGGGAAGACGTTGACCATTTTGATTTTTTTTTTAAGGGTTTGGGATGGAGTCAAGAAAAGAGGCTTGCTCCCAGCCTTCTGTGGGGCCTGTGGAGGGCCAGGGTTTCTCTTACTTTGTTGACAGGATAATGGAGGAACCAGGAACCAAGCAAGAAGAGAAGAATGGGGGTGGGGGTGGGGGTGGGGTGAGAGGCCTGTGGGAAAGGTAGATCTCAGTGTATCACATCAAGCCCTGCTCTTTGAGTGGATTCCAAATGACGCTGGTGGAGGACCCAGGTGGGAGCATCTGCGCCCAGAGCACAGTTAGATGGAAAGAGACAGAAAGGTGTACGTTCACAGTCAAGCCAGGCACGGGGCGGACCATCAAGAACTCTGTAGGCTGAGGCAGGAGGATTGTGACTTCAAGGCAATCTTAGGAAAGCTAGTGGTGTTCTGCCTCAAAACAAAAATTAAAGAGGTAGCTGGGGTGTGGCTCAGTGGTAGAGCACCTGCCTAGAATCCCCCAGTGAGGGGCTGGGGTGTGGCTCAGTGGTAGAGCACCTGCCTAGAATCCCCCAGTGAGGGGCTGGGGTGTGGCTCAGTGGTAGAGCACCTGCCTAGAATCCCCCAGTGAGGGGCTGGGGTGTGGCTTCTCTCCACAACCCCTTATTTTACTCTTCATCTGAAGTTCCTCTCAACCTCAGTGTGCTTGCTTGCTCTCTGTCTTTCTTCAGTGTTCTATTCTCTCCCTCCCCCCCTCTCTCTCTGTCTCTCTCTCTGTCTCTCAGTGTTTCTGTGTCTCTCAATAGTTTTTGCTGTTTCTCTCTACCTCTTCTTCTTTGTTTCTGTCTTTCAGTCTCTGTTTCTCTCTGTCCTTTCCTGTCTGTCTGTCTGTCTCCAGATCCCCTTCTCTCTCTGTAGCCCAGACTAGCCTTGTACACACCCAGAACTGAAGCTCTCCCTACCCCCACCTGGCTTTGCTCTCCTTTCTCTGAACCCAGTTTTCAAGTTTGCAGAGGCTAGAAGGAACCAAGCAATCCCATAGCCTCCTGCAGGGATTAAACTCCCGTCCTGACTCCCCAGTGGGTGAGGAAGCGGCTCAGTCCAGCTGCGGCCAGGTGACTGGGCCACTGGGCCACAGGGACTAGAGACTTCCCTTCGTGCTCACTCACTCAGCCTCCGGTGAAGGACTCAGGATCAGCAGATGCCGTCTACTTTGTGGACATTGTCCAAGAGGCTGCAGGACACCCTGGAGCGCAGTGGAAGGATGCAGGGGACAGTGTCGGGACAGGAGAGCAGCAGGGATGTCAGTAGGTCAGCCCAAACTAGAGCATCCCAGGGACCAGGGTGGGTTCAACATCCCCTCAGGGACAGTGATTATAGAATCAGAGGTGGGGGCTGAAGAGAGGGTTCAGGAGGGAAAGTGAGTTTGACCTCCCCCCCAAACCCATGTAAAATTACTGGGTGTGATGGCACACGCTTGTAAACTCAGTGTTGGTGAGGCAGAGACGGAAGAAGCCTGGAGCTCACTGGCCAGCAAGCCTAGCCAAACCTGTTGAGTTCCAACCTAAGAGAGACCCACAAGGTGGTCAGTGCATAAGAAACAAGACCAAACCGGGCGGTGGTGGCACACGCCTTTAATCCCAGCACTCAGGAGGCAGAGGCAGGTGGATCTCTGTGAGTTTGAGGCCAGCCTGGTCTCCAGGACAGCCAAGGCTACCCAGAGAAAGCATGACTTAAACAAGCAAACAAACAAGCAAACATACACACAAAAGAAACAAAATCAACATTGCTTTCTAGCCACTTTACATATACACAAACACATATGTGCACACATATATTTACACACACACACATGCACACAGAACTAGAGGTGGTCCAACAGGCTGGCCACTTCTAACATTTGTTTGTTTGTTTTTGAGATAGGGTTTCTCTATATAGCCCTGGCTGACTTGAAACTCTATGTAGACCAGGCTGCCCTTGAACTAACTCATAGAGATCCACCTGCCTTTGCCACTGTGAACACTTAGAAGCCTATCATGGGAATAAGGAAGGGGGTTGTTCTACATGACCCCAGGTGGAGCATCATGGAGTCAGTAAAATCAGATACCCTAATACCGGTGAGACCCAGTCACAGCCACACAGGAATAGACTGGCTGACCCTGTGGGTAATGAGCTCTTCATCACTGGAGACATTCAGTGTGAAGACCGCGGTGTGGCAGTGATGTTGAATAAGGTGGCTGCTTGACCCTCACAGTTCCTTGGATTTTTCTCTTCTGATGGCAGAGAGAGAGAGAGAGAGAGAGAGAGAGAGAGAGAGAGAGAGAGAGAGAGAGAGAGAGAGAATTTCAGTGTAAAAAACGACACTGTCTCTGTCACGTTGAGCCCCACAGTAACAGCTGTGGGAAGCCTCACTCGTACCTTCGCGGAGCGTTCTTGCGTTCTTGAACTTGGAGTGCAAATTAACTTCATGTGATCTGAAATATAAAAGGTCGCTTCTCCCACAAATTGGAGTCTAGGAGATGCTTGCCAAGCTCGTGAGCGCCTGGGGTTCCATGGGGACACCGGCCAGGAAGGGCTGGCGTCCACTCTGCTGCCTCGTTCCTGAGGATGGCTCTGCACTGTCCTTTGTCAAGGCCGTTTGCTCCGGTCACCACATCCCTCAGGCTATGACCTCTTCTCCTTCTCCAGGTATCTCCTCTCCTTGGGTCCCCGACTTCTCTGAGACCTCCTGGTCATGTCCTGTTGGAAGTGGGCAGACCACCGCTAAGGGTCCCAGGAAGAGACCAGACCACCCTAGTTTTCCTGACTTTCCAAATCTTTGTTCTGAGCTCTACAAGGTCAGCCCTGTTTCCTCAAGCTGTGCTGGAGGTTTGCACACGGTACTCTACCCTTGAGCACAACCCTTTGCTCTCAGTACTCTTCAGTGAGCAGCTGCCCTGGGAGAGGCTGAGCGGGCTGCCTAGGCCATGTGGGGGACTCAGAGCCTACAAGCCCCTTGAACTCTGATCCATGAAGTAACCCCCAAAGGTCCGAGTCACCTCCATCTACCTCCCTCTCCCATACTAAGCCCTTGGCCTTGGGCACTCCCAACTGGCTACCAACTTGGATCTTTGCTCCGCCTGACACCTGATTGGAAACTCTATGATCACCCTGAAGCCACTCCTACATGCCTGTAGGTAAGGCTAAGCCACAAGGACTCATGAGCCTGACATACCTTAAAATGTATGCTCAAAACCAGCTTCCAAGGGCCCCTGGTGTCCAGTGATGATAAGAGGTCCTTTGGGGTTGTGTTGTGTGTTTGGGGTTTGTGGTCAGCACAAGGCCCTCTCTAAGTGTCCACCAGGCCTCAGAGGCCTGGATAACACAGCTTCCTGGACCTTGGGTGTGGAGCCACACACAGCTGCGTGCACAACCGTGCTGATGCCATCCATGCCCATGCCCACTCCCCCTCTCTTTCCCTCCTACCAACTGTTGAAGTCCTCTGAGCCTGCCTTTGCTGGTCCGGCTGGTCCAAGGAAGTCCTGTAACCCAGCTATCCACTTCTCAAATGCAGCCTCTCTGACAGCCGTGGTTCCCGAGGGGGAGAAACCAGGGGTGGAGTGGTGTCAGGTGGGGGAATCAATGACCCGGCAGAGCCTTTCAGATCCGCTGTGTTTAGAGGAGAGTGAGTTGCCAGATTTGGGGGACCGTGATTAGGAGGTGGCAGGGGGCCCCAGGACCTGCAGCTGATGAGAGGGAAGGCAGGATCGCTCCAGGTCACTGGGCACCTAAGAATGGATAAAACCCTGACTTTACCCCGAGTCGAGGTCAGAGGATAACTTTCGTTATATGGTACTGGGGATGGGACTGAAGGCCTTCCATATGAAGATGCTCCACCACTGAGTCACATCCGCAGCCCCTCACGGGGGGATTCCAGGCTGGAGAGAAGACATCTACCCCCACAGCCACACCCACAGCCACACTTACAGCCACACACCCACACCTACACCCTCTACAGCCACACCCCACAGCTACATTTCACACTCCACAGCCACACCCACAGCCACACCCCAACCCACACACCCACAGCCACAGCCACACTCCCCACAGCCAACCCCACAGCCACACCTCACAGCCATACCCCACAGCCACCGCCACAGCCACACACCCACACCCACACCTCACAGCCACCTCCCCAGTCACACCCCCACACCCACAGCCACACCCAACCCACACACCCACAGCCACCTCACAGCTACACCCACAACCACACCCACAGCCACACCCACATACCCACACCCACACCTACACCCTCTACAGCCACCCTCCACAGCCACCCCCCATAGCCACACACCCACACCCACACTCCCTAAGCCACTCCCCACAGACACATCCCACAGCCACACCCACACCCACAGCCACATCCCCACAGAGCCCCCTGGTGGCTGGTGGTGCTCTGGCTATCTGGCCCTAAGACCTACCCCACTTCTAACCACAGTGATATGGACAAGAGACCAGGACTCACCAGCATTCTCGAGGCCCACCCATCCCCATCCATGGGGATGCCCTAGCTTGCACATTAGCACTCCATCTCTTACCTGCCTTGGCTGGGTGAGTGGTTCCAGCAGAGCAAGCTGGGTATCCATCTACTTGTGCCTTTGTGTGCCTTTTGTGATTGGTGCCTCTCTGATGCTGCTCCTTGGTGCCTGGCAGTAACCCTGCCTGGTGCAATGGTACCAAGTGGAGCCTGACGAGGCTGAGGTGCCCGATGAGGCTGAGGTGGTAGCCTTTTTTGTTTGTTATTTATATTTGAGTCAGGGTCTCACTACAGAGCCCTGGATGGCTTGGAACTTTCTATACAGGCAGGGATGGCCCCAGACTTACAGCAGTCCTCTTGTCCCTGCTCCCTGAGCACTGGCATGACAGGTGTGTGCCACCATACCTGCCTTTGATGGAGTTCAGAGCTTTGACCAAGAGTTTTCAGAGACTGCTGTGCCAGGCAAGTGAGCAAACTGCCCTCTCTGGGCATTTGTTTCCTGCATCCTCCTCCTCCCATCCTTCAGGGATGGCTCCTGGAGCCTTTATGATACAGGCAGTTCATTTGCCCAGACCTGGTTTCCATTAAGGATGGCCATTCACCCCACTGCTGTTGGCCAGGAACTCGGCTGAGGCTAAGGACCAGAAAGGTCTCAAGTCTTCTCGTGGACCTCTTCCTGTGCCCCAGGCTCCCTCACAGCATGGTGCCTGTCTCCCTCTGTGGTGACCCATCTTGGAGGTTGTCTTTGGTCTATCATTAGTTGACTTGTGTCCTTACAAGTTCCTGTGCGATAGCCCAAAACCCAGACTCTCAGGATGTGTCTGCATTTCAGCCCAAGTCTTATAGAGGTCATCAAAAGTAAGATGAGGTCATTGGGTGGTCACAATCCCACGTGCTTGCTATGTTAGGGGAAGAGATCAGGTTGAGTGTAGTGGCGGAGGCTTCTTAACCCAGCTACATGGGAGATTGAGTCTAGAAGGTCACAAGTTCAAGACCTGAATGGGCTACAGAGTGAGTTCAACCGAAGCTCAGATAATTTACTGAGACCTTGTCTCAAAAAAAAAAAAAAAAAAAGTAAGAAGAGGGTGGGAGATGTAGTTCAGTGGTAGAGCCCCTGCCTAGAATCCCCCAGTGAGGGGCTGGGGTGTGGCTCAGTGGTAGAGCCCCTGCCTAGAATCCCCCAGTGAGGGGCTGGGGTGTGGCTCAGTGGTAGAGCCCCTGCCTAGAATTCCCCAGTGAGGGGCTGGGGTATGGCTCAGTGGTAGAGCCCCTGCCTAGAATCCCCCAGTGAGGGGCTGGGGTGTGGCTCAGTGGTAGAGCACCTGCCTAGAATCCCCCAGTGAGGGGCTGGGGTATGGCTCAGTGGTAGAGCACCTGCCTAACAAGGTTGAGGAATAATTAAAAACAAAGACCAAGAAACTGAAAAAAAAAAAAAAAGCCACCCCTTCCCCAAACAGAGGAACAACCCTGTAAGGACAAGAGGGAAGAGGTGCGTGCATGTGTGTGTGTGTGTGTGTGTGTGTGTGTGTGTGTGTGTGTGTGTGTGTGTGTCCAAGGTGGGATGAGGCTTCAGTAGGAAACAACTCTGCCACAGTGTGACCTTGCTCTCGAAGCTTCAGGACAGCAGGGCTCAGGGCCTGTGTGAGCTCTGGGTCTAGGACTACAGCACAGCTCAGGGACCCGGCTGTGTCCAAGCAGCTCACAAGCTGCTGCCGGCAGTGGGGACATTTGTAGCTGGCTGGGGCCTCGTGGGGCTGAATCTCCTAACACTTCAGAATGACTGTTTAATGCAGATTCCCTCCGAGGCAGAGAAAGCGCTGAGGTGTCACCTGCCCAGAGACAGCTGACAGCCCTGATCACGGCCACAGTAATCCCGCAGGCCCGGTGCCGAAGCACACGACTGTGGGGATGGGGACCCCTGGCTCGTGTTCCCCCAGCTTGGATGTCTCCCACTGATGTGCTGATCCACAGGAGACCCTTTCCTAGTCTGGCTCAGTAACTCCAGCATTGTGTGCTGGGTGGGCCTCAAGGTCCCGTGTCTCAGTGGGTTTTATTTCTCTAGTTATTTGTGTAATAGGCTGTTACGGCTGCCTCTGACAGCAAGGAGAGAAAAATTACACCTTTCTGGAGATGTTGTTATAGAGAGAGAGGTGGGAAAAGACCACTCAGTGGAGAAGGCAGTGCTCGGCTGAGGCCCCTGAACCACAGACGGTGAAGACGAGTTAAAAGCCTGTGGTATCCCAGGGTCACTTCTCGGGGTCTCTTCCAGCACCCACCCAACCACAGGACCTGGCGGTGTCTGCCTTCACCAGCATTCACCTTCAAGATGGCTAACACTCAGTTTCTCCTATCTGTCTCCTCTTCCCTCAGATCGCCTCGTTCATCCGTTAATTCAGTCATTCATTCAGGAAGCGCCTACTCGGCCTCAGGACACAGCTATGAATGGAAAGCATTCCCAGTCTCCCGGGGGTGAATCTGTCCGACTGTGCCCTGAAGGACGACTTTCTGTCTCCTTGCTTTTTATTTTCAAAATAAAGTCCTTTGAAAGCAGTCTGGCAGTTAAACAGCTAGTGCCTGAGCCAGCCATTCTGCCTCTAGGACATCCCCGGGAGCAAAGGAAATACTCACATATGCATGTCCCCGACATGCTCAGCATTCCCGCAGCAAAGCTGTGGAGGCTTCCATGTTAGCGTTCCATTGCTGGGACAAAATACCGGAGACAGATCACTGCAGGGAAAGGCTTGTGTTGGCTCACAGCTTTAGCGCCTCCAGTCCATGGTCAGCTAGCCCTCTTGCTGGTAGGCCCATGGCGGGGCTGAAATGCTGCAGGTGAAGAGAATCGGGAGAGGAAAGCGCTGCTCACAGTATGGGGGCTGGGGGCTGGGAGCCAGGCAGTGGTGGCACATGCCTTTGATCCCAGCACTTAGGAGGCAGAGGCAGGCGGATCTCTGTGAGTTCGAGGCCAGCCTGATCTACAGAGTGAGTTCTAGGACAGGCTCCAAAGCTACACAGAGAAACCCTGTCTCGAAAAACCCAAAACCAAAACAAACAAAACCAAAACAAAACAAAAACCATGGTGGCTGGGAAGCATCCAGAGATAAAGTATCTTTCCAGACCCCGCTCCCAGTGAGCTATTTCCTCTAAGTAGGCCCTGCATCTGGTCGTTTCCACCAGTTCCAAACATCTCCATCAAATTATAGACATATCAGTCTGAGGAGGTGGCTCGGTTTACAGTGTTTGTCTTACAAGCATGAGAAGTTGAGTTTGTCCTTCAGAACCCATGGAAAAGAGTCAGGTGTGTTGGTTCAAGCCTATAATCCCAGCACTGGGGAAGGAGACAAGGTGGATCCCTGAAGCTCACTAGCCACCTTAGAGCCTAGCCTGCTTGGTGTGTTCCAGGCCACTGAGAGAACCCGTCTCAAAGGAGAGTGATGGCATTTATAAGGACGACACTTAAGGTTGTCTTCTAGCCTCTACATGCATGGGCACACATGTGCAGCTGCACACACACAATCATTGTCCTAGTTAACATTAGCTGTCAACTTAGCACAGCCTAGAATCACCTGAAAAAGGATTTCAGTTGAGTAATGTTGTTTATCAGGTTGGTCTGTGGGCATGTCTATAAGGGATAATCTTGCTTGTGTTAATTGACGTAGGAGGGCTTAGCCCACTACCGGCGGCGCTGTTTCCTAGGCAGGTGGTACTGGGTTGTATAAGAAAACTAGCTGAGCATGAGCCAGTGAGCCAGAAAGCTTGAGCTCTTGCATTGACTTCCCTAAGTGCTAGATTGTGACCTGAAAGTATAAGCCAAGGAAATGCTTCCCTCCCCAAGCTACTTCTGCTCAGTGTTCGTCACCGCCTCAGAGATGAGACTTGAACAAACATGAACACACACACATACACCTATGCATAAAAATCATAGACACCCTCATGAGTTAAGCCATTAGTAAAGTCAGGGTCCCCGTGATTCAATCACTTACCATGACTCGGCGCTTTCCCAGAGCTCACCTCTGACCATGCTGCACTGGGAACACTGTCTGAAACACATGAGCATCTTGGGGGGCACTCAAACCATAACTGTTTCCTGTGGGTGGACTGTGACTGTCGCGTATTGAAGCAGAGCAGCTGTGATAACCGGCATGTGATTGGGTCCGTGATGGTTAATGCCGTCAACCCAACAGGGTCCAGAGCCACCAGGAGTCATTCTGAGCATGTCTGCATTGAGCAGAGAGGAGCAAGCGAGCTGAGCACCGGCATCCATCTCTCTCTGCTCCCTGACTGTGGATGCTACGTGACCAGCCGCCTCACGCTCCTGCCGCCACACTGCTGCCGTGGTGGTCTACAGCTCTTCAAACAGAGCCACAGCAAACCCTCCCCTCTTAAAGCTGCCTTTGTGGGGGATTTGTCACAGAAACCAGAAAAATGACAAATATGGGATCCATTAATGTTCCCTCAAGTGTGTGTAGGAGGTGGAGGGCTAAGAGACCCACATGGCTCATGAGATCCTCTTGAGGCCCTGCTGTGCCTTGATAGCTAAGACATAAATAATTGACAGGGGTAGGAACTACTCCGTGATGATGCAACTGTCCCTGAGTCACCCATGCTGCTGTAAGGGACCCCAATAAACTCATGGGTTCACCAAGCTGGATTTGGGTGGAAACCGTTCTTTGGTCTGCTAGTGACCTCTCTATCTGGGTGAACAGACATTTCCTCACTTCTACCTAAGAAAAGTCAGCACCCCTCCTACTTACAACCTTATATCTCCCACCAATAGTTTCATGGGCAAGTAGAGTGAGATCCATCCACTGAGTGGAGTACCACTTGGCAGTGGGAAAGGATGCAGACGTGCTAGGATGTGCCTGAGTCTTGTCAGTGATCAATATGCTGAGTTAACAGAGCCAGACATGGAAGACAGACATCTGATATGACTCCATCAACATGAAATACCCAGAATTCCACAGAGACGGGAAGTAGATGCATGATGGTTGGGGGCGGGGCTGGGAAGGAGCTATGGAGTGATTGATGGTCAAGGGTGCCAGATCTCTCTATGAATTGATGGGGATGTTCTATGGGCTGGAGAGGGGGTTCAATAGGTAAAGTGCTTGGCACACAAGCGTGAGGACTTGAGTTGGGATCATCAGCACCCACATGAAAATTTGGGCATTGTGGTGCATTCCAGTAGTAACAGCACTGGGGAGGCAAACGTAGGATGATCCCTGAACTCCCTGGCCAGCCAACCTAGCCCAATTCATGAGCTCCAGGCCATTGAGAGAGGCTGTCTCTAAAAATAAGATAGAAGGAGATTGAGATATATACCCAAAGTTGACCTCTGGCCTCCACATGTGTGTACATGCATGAACACATGCACATGCATGTGCCACATACACACAGAGTATTCTAATATTGGCCATGGTGACAGATTACAGCATCGGTGGCTGTATAGAAGGCCATTGGACTGGGTTGTCCCTCCAACTGGGTGAATTATGCAACTGGGCATGCAAATTAGACCTTAACAAGCCCGTTAAGATACAGCAGTGCCAGCCCTCCACGGGTTGTTAAGACAGTTGTTTGTTTTCTGTAAAATACTTTAAATATTGCCTGGCATATGCCAAGTATTCAATGACTGTTAGCTATTTTAAAAGAATAAATCCCTGACTGTAGCATTAACTGCTTGGGAGTCTAAGGCTGGAGGATCGATCCGGGATTGATTCATTTCGGAGGTGGAGACTGGCCTGGCACCGTGGTGAGACCCTACACATGAAAATGAAACAGTAATCAAAACCATTCCTTTTCCACTCTGGAAACCCTGTTTCCCCAGGAAGCCAGCTGAGCCTGCAGGGAAGGCTCACCAAGGCTAACAACAGGGTCCCGCTACCTGCAGGCTGCTGGGACCTTCTCATCTCTGTGTTCCTTCTTTTTAAAAATCTCCCTGTGTGTGGTCTGCGTGTGCACACATGCTCATGTGTGTGAATGCACAACGGAAGGTTGTGTGTACACATAAATGCACGTGTAGGGGTTGGAGGACAACCTCGGTTGTTGATCCTCACCTTTCGTCTTGTTTGATATGGGGTGTCATCATGGCTGTGTATGCCAGAAGAGCTTCCGGGCAGTCTCCTGTCTCCACCTCCTATCTCGACATAGAAGCGATGGAGTTACAGATGTGCACTGCCGTGTCTGCCTTTACGTGGATTCCAGGGATCCAAACATGGGTTTTCACGTTTGCATGGTAAACACTGCATCCACGGATCCATCTGCCCTCCCTCTGGTCTCTTTTTACTCTTTGGGCTTAAGACATAGACGCCTGTGAGGGGCCCAGCAATGGGCTGCTCTGCCTCTTGCCCCAACCTTGTCTTCCTCCTTCTCTTCCTCCTCCTCACTCTCTTCATCCTCTTCTTCCTCTTCACCCCCCTTCAAATGCCCAACAGCTAGCATGCTCCGACGACATTCTCCTTTTCTGATCTCAGAGTCCCAGATCTCCTAACACCCATCTAAGTCAGAGGAGGCCACATCAGCAGGCATGCCTGACATGCACACACACACACACACACACACACACACACACACACACACACACACATATTCACACACACATACATATACATACACACAAATACACATACACACACACACACACACACACACACACCATGTTATTGCCCTCCACGGGGAATATGGATGGCTGCCTGTCACATTGACTTTCAGCCCCGGAGACTGGAGCTGGCTCAGCCCCTGCTGCTACTGCCCTAGTGAAGCACACTGATTCCTACTTTGGAGGGCAGGTGGCAAATCCATCAAGGGAAATTTGTAGATGAAATTAAACTGACAGGAAGCCTGATAATATAGGAGATGTTAAAACCATCCAATATCGTCTGAGTAAATTAGAGGAATAAAAAAAGATTTATCCCCAGCAAAGCTGGAGCCATTTTAATGGGAGAATATGTCTGAGTAGAAACAGAAGAAATTTGGAACAACATCGGGAGAACCGGAGGTAACTCGGTAACTCGGATGTCGACATTAAGCACAGGAGTGGGACATCCGGTCACCCGGTGCTCCAGAGCCGTCACCACACCCTCCTGCTTGAGGCCCTGTGAGGAGAGGTCCTGGCTTTGTTTGGCTCTTGGTGGTCATGGGGTAGGGGCTGGGCTTCCGGTCCCAAGAAATACCCAAGACTCAGCTCTGCAGGCTCAGCTTGGCATGTGTGTCCGCTCCATCTTCAGCGTTGATTGAGTGCCCGCTGCCTGCCTGGTGCCCTTGGTATTTGGTTTTTGAAGGGGCGGGAGAGGTGTCCTCACCAAGCATAGGGACCATGTTTGGTCTTCATCACAGGCTTAGAAAGGCCAGGTGTGGTGGTCCACACTTGAAGGATGGTCCCTGAGGAGACAAGTGGATTTCTGGGGCTCCCTGGACGTCTGGTCTAGCTGAATCGGTGAGCCCGAGTACCAATGACAGCACCTTTCTCAGAAAACAAGGTTGAGCCTGAGAGATGGCTTGGTGGAAAAAGCGCATGCCACGCAATCCTAATGGCCTGAGTTTGATCCCGGTGACCACGTCTTTGCAGGAGAGAATCAACTCCACAAAATTGTCCTCTGACTTCATACACGGAGCATCCCCACACATCTCTGCCTCCGTCCCTCCTCCTCTCTACCGCTCTCTGAGAGAGACACACTAGAAAAAAGATGGGATGACTCCTGAGGAACAGCACCTGGGGTTGACCTCTGGTCTCCACTCCACATGTGTACACCCCCACCTACACACACATGAACGTGTAAACACTCACATACATAGAAATGTATACGCAAGGGTGTTGATGTGAACAGTTAGAAGCTGTGACAGGGTTTCCAGATCATATTATAAGGGTTCATGAGGGCTCCCAGATGAAACCCTGGACTGGGTTGCCCTTGGGTTCCCAAGTAGGTGACTGGCAGGCCTTTGTCTGCTCACAGGGGTGGCCATGTAAAGAACACTGCCTGCCAGTGGGTCCTTCCTGAGGCCGAGTCCCAGCTGGAAAAAGTGAACACTTTAATGATGGAGAGAGGGAGGGGGAGAGGAAAGAGAAGGAAAGGAAGGGAGGAGGAAGGGAGTCCTCAGCGGCCCCTAACATGACCACCCTCCCAGCCTGGGGCATACAAGCCCAGGGTCTCCCATCACCCACATGAAAAGAGTTGCAGTGGGTGCAGCTGGCTGAGGAGACAGAGAGGTGAGGAGGAGCGGGCAGCTGAGGCCGGGGCTCTGGGAGGGACAAAGTGGGGTTTGGGGGGTGAGCCTTCATGGAGCTGCGCAGCCTTAATGACAGTCTGGTGTCAGACAGGCCCCACGGCTCTCCCCACACCGGCATCTCCAGCGGCCCCTTGCCAATTAAAGATGAGCCGAGCATAGCATTCGTTAGCTTCCCAATCGTCAAGAAGCCAATTAGAGGCGCCTTAGATCCACTTGACCGCGTCTGCCGATTGTCAGCCTTGGGGGACCGCCGAGGCGGGGTGGCCCAGCCAGGCTGGGGCTGCACTAAATTGGCCCGAGAAGGTGGATTCAGGCATCGCTCTGTCTTCTGATCACTCCAGCGTGGTCCCGGGTTTGGGGTACCTTCCTCCTGGAGGGGGACGGGCTACCTCAGGAAGAAGTCCCCGAGAGGCGGTTCTGAGCACCAACTGTCAGAATTGGCAGTCAGGTCAAGTTTATAGTGAGAGAAACAGGACCCTGAGGGACAGGACCAACGTGTCACTGCCCCGGGGCCAGGAGGGACTGTAGAGGACACCTCTAACTACTCCGAGTGGCCTCTCATCTGTACAGATGTTTGTTTTGTCTTGAGACAGGTCTTATTCTGTAGCCCAGGCTGAACTTGAACCCACTGTATTTTAGCTCAAACTGGCCCTGAACTCACGGCCTCCTTTTGTCTCAGCCTTTCCCGGTGTTGGGGTTAGAGGAGTATGCCATTGTACCTGTCCCTCAAGGTTTTTCATCAGCAAAGGCAGCTCCCTGCTTTGCAGGTCGTACCCGTGCCTGTCAGAGTTCTCTAGAATGAAGCTGAGGTAAGAGGGAATTTCCTGAAGGAGACGCCCTGGAGATTTGTGTAAATCAGGGACTGGGGCAGCATGCTGCGGCTCCGCTGCATTACCTGAAGCTCCTAGCACATGCAGCCCCCTCAGGAGCAGCTTCTTCCCTTGGGGAGACAGACTGCAGCGACAGAGCTCCACAGAGCTCAGAACCTTACGTGACAAGGGGAAGTGAGAGCTTTCCCTGGAAAAATCAGTCTGGAAAGTGCGGTTGTCAGGGATGGCTGGGGGTTCAGCGAGTGACAAGTGGCCGATCCGTGAGACTTTGACACAGGAGCCAGGTGTCTGTGACCACACGCCAGGGAGACAGAGGCTGGAAGAGCTCAGTCTGGGGGCTAGGGACATGGCTTGGCCCATGACGTGCTTGCCATACAAGCATGAGGTCCAAGCTCCACCCTCAGCGCCCATGTAAAACATAGGGTGTGGTGGTGCATGGATGTGATCAGGGATGGGGAGGCAGAGACAAGAGGAACCATGGCCTCATTAGCCAATTACAGAGCAGAATCAGGGTGCTCCAAGGCTATGGGCAGCCTGTCTCAAAAGAAATGGTGCCTGAGGAGTGACACCAGAGATTGTCCTTTGGCTCCACACATACAGAGACATGCATATCTCACACATATACATATAATATACTACACACACATACGCACATACACATATACCATATACATAAAACACACACATACCACATGCATGTGTACCACAGGCATATCCTACGCACACATGCAACACATACAGACACATACACATCTGCACACACACCACATAAAAATACATGCACTAACACAAATATATACACAGGCCATGCACATAAACACATATACCATATACATACACCACACACACACACCACATACACATGATATATGCATACTACATACATACAACACACATATCACATACACATGGCACATACATGCTACACGCATATAACACATGCATATAACACATGTACATACACATGCAACATATATAAAACACATGCACTCATCAAGCCAACACAGGCTACATGAGATTCTATCTCAGAAATAAAGAACTTAGATGGCAATTAGTTGCTTTTTATCCTGTGTTGCCCAAGCCCGGGCTGTGTGCCAGGCACTGCCCCATGCATAGAAGACAGATCATGCCAGGAAGCCGGGAACAAAGGAAGTTCCCGTGTAGTGGGGAGCACTGAAGACAAGGTCACAGTCATGCCATGCCCTAAGCATGGTGGAGGGTGTCTGTCCACGCTGGCCTGTAACAAAAACCCGCAGACAGGAATTTTATCCACGGTAGACCACAGTTTCTCACAATTCTGTGTCTGGAAGTTCACAGCCACACGCTAAGTGGATTCTGTGCCTGGTGAAGGTGGTGTCCAGGTCCTCCATGGTGGAAGGGGGCAAGGTTTTTGTGCGTGTGCATGGTATTGTATGTTACATAGGTATAACATGTGTGTTGTATGCCACATGTATGTATGTGGTGTGCAAGCAATACATATGTGGCATGTATATATGTGTTACATACATGTGGTATATGTGTAGCATACATGTGGTATATGTGTACATGTGTAGTATATCTGGGTTGTGTATGCACGTTGTATACACGTGGTGTGTATACATGTGATGTGTTTGTGTTCTTTGTGTGTACATGGTATATATGTACGGTGTGTGTGTGTGTGTGTGTGTGTGTGTGTGTGTGTGTGTGTGTATAACATATATTCATGCCTGTGTGAAGACTAGAAGCCAATGTTGGGTGTCTTTATCATTCCTTCATTTTATTTTTCAATACAGAGTCCCTCACTGAACATGAATCTCACCCATCACTGATTCAGCCGGGCTGGCTGGCCAGTAAGCCCCAAGGATCCCTGTGTCCACTTCCCCAGGGCTGGGGTGACAGGCGTGTGTACTGCTGTGCCTGTTTTTTTATGTGGGTTATGGGTGTCCTACCACTGAGCCACACCCCAGCCTCTCTCTCACTGGGAGACTCTAGGCAGGTGCTCTACCACTGAGCCACACCCCAGCCCCTCACTGGGGGATTCTAGGCAGATGCTCTACTGCTGCACCAAACCTCACCACTCTAAAAATAAATCCTTATTGTGAGTATGTGTGTGGAAAACACTTATGAGTTTGGTCCAAGTCAGGCATCGTGGGGTCTTAGAATGTCTCCCCTACACATGAAGAGGGAGGGGAGATCAGAGGCAGGTGTCTAATGTAATTGAAACAACTTCACTCTCACCAAAGAGTGCCCCTCTGTGCCCACCTGGTGGTTTGGAACCAGGGTGTGATTCTGATCTTCCTGGGTGTCACTGCTGTGACACGCCTCTTGTTCATGGAATGCACCCAGGACCCTCTTCCTGGACCCTCACATGCCCTTGCCCATCCCACTCCAGTCTTCCATCGGGCTGTTCATCACTTTATTGATTTGTGGGCGTCCTCCACAGATCTGGGACATTCATACTCGCTCGGTTATGTGGGATGTAATCATCCCGCCTGTCTGCGGCTGCATCTGTCTTGCGGCTTTGTTGATGGTGCAGTTTGTCTTACAGAGATTCTTAATTTTGCTCTACTGAGTCCTGTGTGTCTTTCCTTCCATGATTTGTGTCTTTGGTGCCTGTGGAGGAAGCTCCCGCTGCCTGGAGATGGCAGGAAGCTTGCCTTGCTAAAGCCTGCAACCCGCTGACTGTGTGTGCAGTGCTGTGGGGGGAGGGCTCCTTTGGAGTTTCCTTTATGTGGCGCCCAGCGGACAAACCTGGGGTGTCGACTCTCGCTCTCTGTCTTTTTTCCTAGTTGTGACCTATTTTTGTTCTGTGTGTATGGTGCGTGTGTGGTTGCACACGGGCCAACGTGGAGGTCGGAGGACAACTTGGTGGAGTCAGTTCCCTCCTTCCGCCTCCACGTGGGTTCCAGGCATGGAACTCAGGTCACTTGGCTTGGTTTCAGCAAGTGCTTTTCCTGCTGAGCCATCTCACCAGCTTTCCAGTCTGTTTTTTGAGACACAGTCTCTCCCTGAACTTGGAGCTGAGTCAGCCAGGCTGGCTGGTCACTGAACCCCAGGAATCCTCCTGCCTCCACCTCAGCGCTGGGATGGCAAGTACACACCACAGTGCCTGGGTTTTATGTGGGTTCTGGGCCCCAAACTTAGGCCCTTGTGTTTCACTGTACTGATGGAGCCATTTCCCCAGACTTCATTTTGAGTTCCCTGGTTGGGTTCTAGCATAACCCGACTTTACCCCACTGGTCAGTGCTGTAAGTTGGTTTGCGGTGTTTTCCATGTATAAGGCTGATTTGAGATTTGGAGAGGTAAGCGGGGAGGCTTGGGGATCACAGAAGTGGAGAGTGTGGGAGACTGTGGAGGGAGAAGGGAGTGTTAGTGACTGGGCCATGGGGAGGACATGGAGGGGAAGGAACTCTGTCATAGTTACCTGTTCTCGTTGCTGTGACCTGTGATCCGGTGGAACCACATTAAGGGGAAAACAGGCTTATTATGGCTCATGGTTTGAAGGGAGACGGTTTGTTATGGTGGGAAGGGCATGGTGGAAGGAGGCTCGTGGGGATGGGGGCATGTAGCAGCTTCTTGCTACCATCTTGGTAGGTCAGGAAGCAGAGAGAGTTTGGGCCCGAAACAGAGCCAGCCTATAAAACAAAACAAAGCAAAACAAAACACAAAATCTTTGCAGCAACCCATTTCCTCCAGCTAAGTACTATTTCCTAAAGGTTCAGTACTCTCCCAGATGGTGCGCACGTGCGCGTGTGCATGTGCACGCACACACACACACACTTGGGGTTGGGGGATGGAGAGGGGGAGAGAGTAACAAAAACCTGTAGATGTGAGGAATGTTTGCCCTCTCATCTAAGTAGCCGCAGCTGGAGGGTCTGTGAGTAGCTCTCTTTGCTTCTCTTCTGGTTTGCCCATGAGATGTCCCCCACAGGCTCTTGTGATTGAACCGTCAGCCCCCAGCTGGTGGCACTGTTTGGGAAAGTTGTAGAACCTCTGGTGTGGCATGCATGGCTGGCAGAGGTGGGTCACTGAGGGTGGGTTTTGGAGTTTATGACTGAGTCCCACATCCAACCTGAGCTTTCTGCTGCCCGAGCTTCCAATGTGGGAGCAAGTCACGCTGCAACTTCCTGCTGCTGCTGCTGTTGCTATGGCAACCTGAGCTGCTCCCTCCTTTCCAGCTGCCATGACTTCCCTGCTATGAACCCTGAACCAAAATAAGTCCTTCCTCCCTTAAGTTGCTCCTGTCAAGTGTTGAGAATTTTTTATGTTCATCATCATTACCATCACCATCATCATCATCATCATCATTTTTTTTTTCAAGAGAAGGTTTCTCTGTGTAGCCCTGGCTGTCTGGGAACTCCCTCTGTAGAACAGGCTGGCTTTGAACTTAGATATCAGCCTGCCTCTGCCTTCCAAGTACTGGGATTAAAAGCACCACCACCTAGCTATTTTCATTATTATTACTATTTTTTTTTGTTTAAGGTGAAAGCTGAAAGACCAGAGAAGCAGAGCAGCAGCCACAGTCACTTCTCACCTCTTCAAAATCTCAGACCAAATAGGTGGCAATCTTGTCCCTGTGAATCCTCAGACTGTATAGGCCCGAGATCCTGTCTTCACCCGCCTTATATTCCTGTCTCCAACTCCCTAATGCTGGGATTAAAGGCGTGTATGTCCACTGCCAAGCTCTGTTTCTCTTTTAGACTAGTTCAGTCTCGTATAGCCCTGATCTTCCTCCTTCCTCCTCCTAAGTGCTATTTTCATTATTTTTAATTGTATGTATATGTGTGTCTTTGGGATATGAGTACAGGTGTCCATGGAGGCTAGAAAAGGTATCAGATCCCTTGGAGCTGGAGTCAGTTGTGAGTCACCCGATGTGGGTGCTGGGAACTCAACTTGGGTCTCTGGAAGAGCAGGGTGTGCTCTTAATGGCTGAGCTACCCCTGCAGCCCTCCGCCAGGGATTCTGTCACAGCGATGGGGAAGGAATGGGCACAATTCCTAAACTTTCCTCATGTGCTTACGGCAAAGGCCTTGTGACTTTCTGGGAAGCACAGGACAACGGCCACTACCCAGGGCAAAATGCCTATGATGCTCTGTCCAGTGTCTCTCTTTTCACTCAGCCACAGAAATTCAGGTTCCCTCCCTAAATTTAGGTTCCACTTGGGGATCAGGGCAGGTAACCCAGCTAGGAGTTACAGGCTTGGTCTGTAGGGCAGTGGAAGGTTCTAAGGACTGAAGGAGAAAATTAGGGGATATCCCAGAAGATCAAACTGTGGACAGAGCAAGTTCCACTTGAAGCCATCTTGGGCTCCGTGTGTGTGTGTGTGTGTGTGTGTGTGTGTGTGTGTGTGTGTGTGTGTGTGTGTGTGTGAGAGAGAGAGAGAGAGAGAGAGAGAGAGAGAGAGAGAGAGAGAGAGAGAGAGAGAGAGAGAGAGAGAGAGTCTAGCCCAGGCTGTCCTGGAACTTGCTTTATAGGCTGCCCTTGAATTTGACTCACAGCAATCCTCCTGCCTCAGCTACTCAAGTGCTATTACTGCAGACTTGGCCCCTAGTCCTGGCCTCATCTCCCTCTTTTTTAAAGACCCCATGCCCTGTTCATTTGTGTCGCAGTGCACATGTGGAGGTCAGAGGGTGACCCGAGGTGTCCTTTCTCACCTTCCACCCGACAAGGGTCTTCACTGTGTGCACCCAGCCTAGCTGGCCCAGCGACGACGTCCAGGTGTCCTCTGTCTATGCCTCCCATTTGCCTTCGGAATGTTGGGGTTATAGACACATGCTGCCTCACCTAACATCACAGAAGTCTGGGGATCCGAACTCAGGTCCTCACACTTGCACAGTGAGCGCGTTATCCACCCAGCCAGCTCCCTGACCCCTAGCCTTTTCTTTTAAAAGATTTGCTTGTTTTTATTTTATGTGTATGAGTGTTTGCCTTCATGTATGTCTGTGCACCATGTGTGTGCCTAGTGTCCACAGAATCCAGAAGAGGGTGTCAGATCCCCTGGAATTTGGGTTGTAGACAGTTGTGAGCCACCATATGGGTCCTGGGAATTGAATCTGGGTCCTCTGTAAGAGCGGCAAGTGCTTTTAGCCACCAAGCCATCGCTCTAGCCCCCTAATCTTTTCTTATAAGGACCCTCATCAGACCCACCCAATGACCCCGTGTCCTTTAACCACCCTATCAGAGCCTGTGGGTTAGAACTTCAGCATATGAAATGGGGGAGGCACGATTAAGCTTGTATTGTGGGAGGGGTGGGCAAGAGGTCTCAGGACCTGGGGGGACTTTACTTCACTGGCCACAACGAGCCAGAAGGCGGTCACACCGATTGAGGGATGGGGGATGCTGAGGTATCTGGCAACCAGAAAGACAAGGATGTGATGGGGTGGTTGAGGACAAGGAGCCACCCCCAGCCACTGGCAGGATGGCCCAGCGGCAGCAGCATAGAGAACCAGCCCCCTCCCCCTACATGCATGCTTAAGGGCTTTGGAGCCCACTGTTTAGGGAGGAGGCGGAGAGTCCGGGCTCCGTCCTGTTACAGTGAAGGAGAGGTGAAATTCTGGGCTTCAGAGAGAAGCCCAGGCCTGCTTTCTTCCTGCCCAGTAGCATGGGCAGAGTAGTGTGGCCAGGAGCTCATGTCCCTTGTATCCCCAAACTTTGGAACCACATCGCCAAGAAAAAACAATCCCCTCCGTGCCATAAGAGGTGTACCCTGCACTGGTGGAGACTTACAGCGAAGAGCCTGCGGCCCTCTAGTGGGGTAGTCAGCTCCCCACTTGAAAGCCTCCTGCTGATGCTATGCCCTGGGGAGCTAGAAGGGGGTGCTGAGAGGGCAGTTGGGGTCGCCAAGTCGGCCAGGTCTTTGGACTCCAGGCTTAAGACCTCCGGAAGGGAGGTGGCCCCGAGGTCCAGCAGCTGGTTCACTGGCCTGAGGCCAAGCGAGTGCAGATGGGAAAGTCCCTGCTCCAGCCCTGAGGCCAGCACCGCGCCCCTCCCCCTCCACAGCTCGCCACAGCCCAGGCCACCTGCCTGCCATCCGGATTAGCTGAGACTCAGGTTTAAGGCTGGCTGAGTCCTTGGGCTGTTAGGCACCTCCCCTGACCTTGAGAGGACACTGAGCAGGTGTCCGGGCAGTGAAGAGTTGGTGGAAAGTAAGGCCACTTAATCCGGAGGCCCAGCATGACAGGGGCGGAACGCTCTCTAGAACCTTCCCCTTGCTTCATTCCCGTTTAATGTCATCTCTGCTTGCTTGCTGTCCTGTCTGGTCTCTCCTCTCCCCTCCCTTCCTTTTCCTTCCTCACCTCTTCTTCCTCATCTCCTCTCCTGCCCTTCTTCACTCCCCCCTTTCCTCTCCTTCCCCCCTACCCCCCATCTCTCTCTTTGTGAGGCAGGGTTTTACTATGTAGCCCTGACTGGTCTTGAACTGCAGTCCAGGCAGCTGGCCTTGAACTTGTGGCAATCCTCTTGTCTTGGCCTGCCAAATGCTGGGAAAATGGGCATGAACCATCATGCCCAGCCTCTTCCCCCTCCTCTTCCTCTTTCCCTCCTCCCACGTACCCTCTGTCTCTCTGGATAAAAGGGGACTGTGTGACAGCGCCATTCCGTGCCTGGCTGTATCACCCAGCAGTGACTTCAGGCCCACTCTTTTCCATCAGCTGAGAGCTGGGTACCCGTGGGCTCTGCCTTGCCCATCCACTCATTTGCACTGTCTGCTGTGAATAGCGTAGTAGTGAGCACTTTGGACACGTGACTATGGAGTCCTTGTGTCTCAGTCACCTTTCTCATCACTGTGAAAACAAAACAAACAAACCACACCTAAGAGAAACAATTCAAGGGAGAGGGGCTTTTCCGGTTCAAGATTTCAGAGGGTTTGGCCCATTGTGACAGTTCGCCACATCCTGCAGTAGACAGGAGGGCAGAAGTCTGCAGGTGGGCACCCTCAGTGGTCCGGCCCCAGGGACCCATCTCCATCAACCGTGCTCCCAGACTCCAAGGTTCCACAGTGCCACCAGCTGAGTCCCAAGTGTCCAAATGCACGAGCCTGTGGGCGACGATTCTCAGCCAAACCCTAGCACCCATTTTCTTTGGAGTACACAGTGGGGAACAGGGTTTCTGGGTCACGTGGGAAGTCTATGTAGACAGTCTTGCAAAAATCCTGGACTGTCCTCCATGGCGGCCGTACCATTTTACAGTCCCACCAGCTTGTGTGAGGCTCCACTTTCTCCACATGTGTGGTCCTCCCCGATGCGGGTTCCAGGGACTGAACTCGGGTGGTCAGGTTTGGCAGCGAGCATCTCTACCCACTGAGTCATCTCACCAGCCCATCCACCTTGGTTTTTGAGTCAGGGTCTCTCACTGGCCTAGAACTTGTTAGACTAGGCTGGCTGGCTAGAAAATCCCAGGGATCCACCCATCTCGTGACAGATCTCATCTCTCAATTGCCCATCTCCTCAGTAAGCCCAGGCCACTATGGCTAGCTTTGTCACAAGGCTTCTGAGGATGCAACACAGGTCTTTGTGCTCGCAGGGCAAGTGCTTTACCAGCCGACACATGTCCCCAGCCTTATTTTCTTTTCTAAGGTGATGGTGAACTTATTGGTGAGAGATGGCACTGCGTCCCACTGAGGCGGTGATTTACACTAACTCTGTGCGATGCTCAACGCCTTTTTCATGTCATTTGGTGGCCTTTTAGTACTATCCCTGGGGAAATGTCTTGTTCCCCAGCTGATCTCAAACTCCTGGGCTCAAATGACCCCACCCCTACCCCACACCCTCTCACCCCTGCCACAGTCATCCACAGCTGGGACTACAGGCTAGGTGTTAATGGTTTTCTTTACTTATTTCCTTGTTTGTTTATTCATATTTTATTCTGAGGTGCTGGGGCTTGAACCCAGGGCCTTCTACCAGTCAAGTCCTTCATCATTGAGCTCTAGCCTAAAAAGAGTAGATTTTTAATGAAATAGATCAGGCTTTCGATGCCATACTTAAAACAATCTTTTTGTTTGTTCATTTTTGTTTTTGTTTTTTTAGATAGGGTTTTTCTGTGAAGTAGTCCTGGCTGTCCTGGAACTCACTATGTAGACCAGGCTGGCCTCGAACTCACAGAGATCCACCTGTCTCTTTAATCCCAGAGTGCTGGGATTAAAGGCATGTGCTACCACCACCCAGCTTTAAAACAATCTTTATCTAAACAAAGACACAAAGATTTTCCATGTTTTCTGACAGAAATTTGATAATTTTAGGTTTCACATGTATGAAGGTCCACGGCCCATTTAGGGTTGGTTTTGTATGTGGAGCAAACTGCCATTCCGTGTTTATTCTTTGCACATAGGGACACCCAAGCATCACAGTTTCACCACACAGCCTTTGCCACTTTGTCAGAAGTTAGCCATCCGTGGTGCTCTGCAACCAGGGGACCCAGATTTTATCCCCATGAAAAACCCATGTGAAAAAAGCCAGATGTATTGGTTGGCCTTTTGTAATTCCAGCTGGGAAGGCAGAGACAGGTGGGGCTCTGGGGCTCACTGGCCAGCCAGTCTTGATGAATTGGCAAGTTCTGGGTAAAAGTGAGGGTCTCTATCTCAAGAAGCAAGATGGCTAGTGCCTGAGCAGCCACACCCGAGGCTCACCTCTGGTCACAAGGCACTCACACACAGGCACACACCTGCATGCACATGAACTCACACAGCTAAAAATCAGTCATCATCTATGCGTGTGTCTGTGCCAAGGCTCACCCTTGAGTTCATGGGTCTTTCTGCTTACAGTTAGCCAATGCCAGGCTTTTTCGTTTACTGTAGTTTTGTAGGGTGTCCTGAGTCCAGCAGTGCAGCATGAGTGTGCTAACCTTGTTCTTTCCCAAGGTCACTTGAGCTACTCACATCTTTTGTAACCCGAGTAAGTCTGGCAAATCCTCTGGCTTCTCAGTGGCTGGCCTCATCAGTGGCGATGGCTGATGTTGGTTTTTGCTGCTGGGGGCTGATCTTCCTAAAATCCTGCTTTCCCCTGGCATGGTCCTACTGGCACCTGCTGCTTTCTCACTCCTGCCCAGATGCCAAGTCTCCTAGGGGCTGAAAATTATCACTTCCCTGCAAGGTCCGAAGCCCAGGAGGGTTTCAAATGTGGAAAAAAATCTGTCCTAATGTTTTGATCCTGTTTCCAGGGCAGCTCTTTATATTACTGACTAACACCAGGGTACCAGCGGGACTATCTAATGCTTGAGTTGTCATTTGTCAATCATCTACCTATCACCATCTATCCATTTATCTATCCAATCCATTCACCCACCCATCCAACTTATCCATCCATTCATCCATCATCTATCCACTCATAGTTCATCCATCCATTCATCATCCATACATCCATCTATCATCCATCCATTATCCATCCATCTAAACAATCTATCCATCCACACATTCATTAGTCATCTATCACCCATAAACCCATTCATCCATTATTCATCCATCAATCATCCATTTATCCATTCAGTTTATCCATTCAATCATCCGTCGATCACCCATCCATTTACTTATCCATCATTCACTCATCTACCCATCCAATCCATTCACCCATCCACCTATCAGTCATCCATCCATCCATCCATCCATCCATCCATTTGTCCATTCATCCATCCATCCATTTGTCCATCATTCACCCATCCATCCATCCATCCATCCATCCATCCATCCATCCATCCATTTGTCCATCATCCGTCCATCCATCCATCCATCCATCCATCCATCCATCCATCCACATTTAGCCATTCACCCATCTACCTCACCTATATACATCCCCACCTGACCCATGTTATTTCTCACCTCACTTATCTACAATGAGGGATACTGGGATGCAACATGGTACCCTGGCAAGGCCCAAACATGCTGCACTGTGAGCAGGGAATGCTGGACAGGCAGGTGACATGCCTAGGAGTGCCTACCAGGGCATGGGGGACAGCTGGCCCTCCATGCGCCCTGGCTCCTGCTGTGCTGTGCATGGCCCCTCCATGCAGCTGATGCATTTCTGATGAGATGCATTTTGGAGCTGTAACCAAGCTTTTTTTTTTTTTTTTTTTTTTTTTTAATCTTTTCCTTCATTTTCTCCTGACTCCATGGCCTCCTCTGCCTGTTGAGTCAAGGGCCCCAGCTGCCTCAGGGGGACTGCGGACAGAGCTAAGAACAAATAAATCAATGGACTCTCCAGGAGAATGTTGAAAAGCTCACAGCAGAGGCAATGTTCTGAAAGCTTGGAGGCTTTCTTTGCAAGAGCAGGGCTTTTCAAGGAGGAAAAGGATTTTAGGCAAGAACACAGATTTCATTGGCACAAGCTGTGGCGTGGGAAGAGGCTGTGGGGGGCCTTTGTGCTGCTTGAGAGGGGACCGTTGAGGAAGCAAGAGGGGAGGCTGAGAAATCCTGAGGTGGTTGGTGATATCAGTAAAGACAACATGTGTCTGGTCTATTCTCTCTCTCTCTCTCTCTCTCTCTCTCTCTCTCTCTCTCTCTCTCTCTCTCTCTGTCTCTCTCTCTCTCTCTCTCTGTGTGTGTGTGTGTGTGTGTGTGTGTGTGTGTATGTGAGAGAGAGAGAGAGAGAGAGACAAACAGACAGAGAGACAGAGACAGAGACAGACAGAGACACAGAGAGAGGCATCTGTGTACAGCTGAATGTGACTGTAATGGATGTAGGCTAGAGAAGGACATCAGGTGTCCTTCTATATCACTATTCATATTATTCTTTTGATATAGAATCTCATTGAATCTAGACCTAGACTGATGGCCAGCATGCCCAAGTGATCCTCTTGCCTCTGCCTCCTACAGCACTGGGGTTGCAGGTGCGTGCATGGCCACATCCAGTGTTTTCTGTGGTTGCTGGGATCTGAACTTCAGGAACTCATGCTTATACAGCAAGTACTCTTACTCACTGAGCAGCCTCCCTAACCCTGACCCATTCTTTAGAATAGCCCTGGCCACCCCAGCATGGTACCCAAGGAGAGGAGCCGTCCATCCTGGTTCTAGCAAGATGTTGGGGGTATAGTTCTGGGGCTGTGGTCTCACTGGGACTGGCCTCAAGGTCAGCAAAAGGAGCCTCAGGATGCCAGAGTGAATCTGGCTTCAGAGACACGGTGGCAGAGCACTGACGGAGGAGCGGGCTTCTTATGGGCCCCACAGCTTCTGGAGGTGCAGACAACGGGAAAAGACAGGCACAGGAGAAGTGGAATGGTATGAGCATCCATCCAGAACCTCAGCCAGCTGGAAGCAGCTGCGACTCGGGTATGGCTGGACTCAGGGAGTCTCCTACAGAAGCTGAGCTCTCCCCTGTGAACTGTTCCAAAACTGCATCCCTTGCCAGGCATAGTTAAGCATGCCTTTAATCCCAGCACTAAGAGACAAAGGAAGGTGGATCTCAGTGAGTTGGAGGTTAGCCTGGACTACATTGTGAGTTCCAGGCCAG
Source organism: Peromyscus californicus insignis (assembly GCF_007827085.1). Taxonomy (NCBI): domain Eukaryota; kingdom Metazoa; phylum Chordata; class Mammalia; order Rodentia; family Cricetidae; genus Peromyscus; species Peromyscus californicus. The sequence goes on along the minus strand of NW_026294540.1, from coordinate 33,881,485 downwards.
CCGGGACTACATAATGAGGCCTGTCTCAGAAAACCAAATGAAGACAATCACCCCTTCTTTTCCCCCTTATGCTGTTTTTTTAAAATTAATTATTTATTTATTTATTTATTTATTTATTTATTTATTTATTTATTATCAACTTCCAATCGATCTAGTCATACCTGGGAAGAAGGAATCTCAACCGAGGAATTGCCTTCATTAGCTTGGCCAGTGGGCTCGTCTGTGTCAGCATTTTCTTGATAGAAAGATTCAGCCAAGTGTAGGTGGTGGTATCCCTGGTCAAGTGGGCCTGGGCTACATAAAAAGGGTAGCTGAGCTAGCCGGGGGAAGCAGGTCAGTAAGCAGCATTCCTCTGTTTCCTGCTTCTGTTCTGCCTTCGAGTTCCTGCTTGGATTCCTGCCTTTGATGTCCCTCGGTGGTGGACAGTAAACTAAAGCCTCATCCTGTCCACGTTGCTTTTGCTCAGTGTTTTATCACAGCAACAAAGAAGCAAACAAAATTGGAACCAGACAGAAATTGGTACCAGAAGTGGGGTATGGCTGTGCTGGAGCTAGCCTTGTGGCTTTTATGACTTGGACCCTTTTGTGTGAAGCAAATGAGGACTGTGGAGCTCTGTGCTGGCAAAGTTTTGAGTACTCAGAGCTTACTGAGCTCTTGTGAGAACTTGGAAGATAACGCTGAGAGCAGTACAGATAATGGAGACCTGGCTTGTGACGTTTCAGAGGGAAGTCTGAGAGTCGCTCAAAGACACTAACAAGGCTATTTGTGTGATGTTTTGAATTAAGAACCCAGGGTTCTGATCAGCTAAGCCTGAAGAATCAGCTGTAATTAACAAGAGACCAGCACCACTGAAGTGAAACATTTGCTTTACTGGGAAAATCAATGCTGGTTAGCTAGGGCTGAAAAACCAACTGTGATTAAGAAAGGAAAAAAAAAAAACAACCCAGCATCACTGATGCAAAATCTTCTGGGAAGTATTTCCTTAGAGTCAGCACATAGAAGCTGCGGTCCAATGAGAGACCAGCCCCAGGCCGCACAGCAAGCTGGCAAGAAGACTTGACAGATAGTGTGTAAGAATTTCTTACAGGGTGCTGATTTGGAATACACAAAGAGGTCATGGAGGGAAACTGAGGCTTGTCGCTGGGTAGCAGGGCCAGAGTCTCCCTGAGGAGAGGCCATGGGTTCAGCCTCAAGTGCAGTGGAGACTCCAGCATTTGGAGATGCCAGGAGTGTGGGACAACCATCAAGGACAGCAGTTGGTGTAGAGTGGAGACTACCTGAGCCTATGTGTGTGTTGCAGATGGCTGGTAAGCTGGTACGTAGGCCTGCCCAAGCTGTTAGGAACTCAGAAGATCATTAATGAGTCCCAGATGTCGGAACACAGAAATACCAGCTACAAAGAGGGGAAAAAACAACAAAAATGAAAAGCTTCATTGGAACAAACAGTTACAAGAAACAAACAAATAAAAAGACATGCAAATAAATAAAAGACATGGCTGGTGATATAAGTCTGTCATTCTAGCTACCAGATATTGTGGAGGCTGAGTGGAAGATTATGAGTTCATGGTCAGCCTGGGCAACTTGGTGACACCATCTCCAAGTAGAAAAATAAAAAAGCCAGTGAGATGGTCCAGACTGTGAAGGTTCTTGCTGTTAAGACCTGAGTTTAATCCCTAGAACTCCTGTGGTGGAATGAGAAAACTGAATCTTGCAAGTTCTCCTTTGACCTCAGCACATGCAACAAGGCATACACACTAAATTAATAAATTGCATTTTTTAAAAAGTGAATAGGACTGGAGATGTAGCTCAGCAATATCTTGTTTGCCTGGAATCCCCCAGTGAGGGGCTGTGGCATAGCTCACTGGTAGAGCACTTGCCTAGAATCCCTCAGTGAGAGGCTGGGGGTGTGTCTCAGTGGTAGAGCACCTGCCTAGAATCCCCCAGTGAGGGGCTGGGGTGTGGCTCAGTGGTAGAGTACCTGCCTAGAATCTCCCAGTAAGGGACTGGGGTGTGGCTCAGTGGTAGAGCACCTGCCTAGAATCTCCCAGTAAAGGGCTGGGGTGTGGCTCAGTGGTAGAACACCTGCCTAGAATCCCCCAGTGAGGGGCTAGGGTGTGGCTCAGTGTTCAAGTAACTCCCTAGCATGTGAGGTCATGGGCTCAATCCCAGTACCATGTAAAAAAAGAAATAAAAGAGAAAAACAATGCAAGCTAACAATGGTAAACTGATGGGGGGCTGTCTCAGGCCTGACTAACAGCTCCCAACAGAAGCTATCATTTCTAAGAAGCTTCCAGAATGATCTGTTTGTTCAGAGGCTGGGAGAGAGTCTCTTCACACCATCCCTGGCATCTGTGGATAAGCAAGGACTCCTGGGGTGATTTTAGCACTGGATGTGAGGAATGTGGCAGTATTTGCAGACCTTGTTTAAAGAGGTTTCTAAGAATGCTCGGGAGTGGGCATGTTAGCAACCGTGTAAATATTGTGGCCTTAAGTGTTTATTGAACAGAAGCAATAAGAGCCCAGACAGACCTCCTTAAAGGCGTTTCTTACCAGTGAGCCGGCAGGTCCTCCAAAAGAGGCTCTTGCAGGCAACGGATACAATGTATTTCAGATGTATTTGTAGATGCTTTTGGAGAAGTTGGTTTGAGGGGCTGGGGAGATGACTCAGTTGGTAAGGAACTTGCTGTGCAAGCCTGAGCACCCAGGACCTGCATAAAAAGAAGCTAGGTGCAACAGTGCATGTTTGTAACTCCAGCACCGGGGAGCAGCCTTGGCAGATTCCTGGGGTCACTGGCCAGGCAACTAGCCTACTGAGTTGGCTCCAGGCCAGTGACAAACTGTCTCAAAAAAAAAAAAAAAACCAAGTGGACAGCTCCTGGGGAAATAACACCTGAGACTGTCCTCTGGCCTCTAGACACAGGCATGCACACGTATGTGACTGTGCACACACAGGTGTGCAGCCGTTCGAACAGGTGCACACACAGGATTCTAAATGTATATATTTGTATATATAAATTGTATATATCCACACCTGACCAGTTTAAATGCTTGCACACAGAAACCCATGCGAATTAGCCTTCTGCAACTGTAACAAAATACCCGAAACAAGCCGGGCAGTGGTGGCGCACGCCTTTAATCCCAGCACTCGGGAGGCAGAGCCAGGCGGATCTCTGTGAGTTCGAGGCCAGCCTGGACTACCAAGTGAGTTCCAGGAAAGGCGCAAAGCTACACAGAGAAACCCTGTCTCAAAAAACCAAAAAAAAAAAAAAAAAATACCCGAAACAACCAACTTAACAAGGGAGAAAAAGTTACGTTGGCTTATAGTTTTAAAGCTTTCAGACCATGCTTTGAGGCTACGGTGGCCCAGTGCATCATGGGAGGAGTGTGGGCTAGAGGAGGCCGAGCCTGCAACACGTGGGACTTTAAGGCCCATATCACATCTAAATGGTAACATCACAGGCTAGCCGGATGGCTCAGTGGGTAGAGGTGCTTACCTGCTGGCCTGAGTTTGATCCACACGGTGGAAGGAGAGAAGTGACCCCCTCAAGCTGTCCTCTGACCTCCATACACACAGTGTGGCACACTCATGTGCACACATACATACATAATAAAGAAATAGAATAAGAACATTAAAAATTGCTTAACAAAATAAACGGTTACACCAGGGCCTGGGAGGTGGCTCAGCTTAGGTCAGTAAAGGGCTTGCCATGCGAGCACAAGGGCTTGAGTTTAATCCAAAGCCTCACGTATAAAAAGTCGACAGGGTGACGTATGTTTGTAATGCCAGCACTGGGGAGGCAGAGACAGGCAGGTCACCGGCCAGCTCATCTAGCAAAATCGCCAAGTCCTAGGCCAGGGAGAGACCTTGTCTCCTAAAACAAGGTGGTTGGCTCCCGAGGAACAACACTCAAGGCTGACATCTGTCCTCCACATGCCGGTGTACAGTCATGCATGTACTCACCCCAGTATGCACGTGTACGCATGTGTGCATGCACACACACAGATATGCATAAAATAAATATATAAATAAATATAGATGAACAAGTGATCTGTAACACTTTCCCAAAAGACCAAGTCTGGCTGCCACATGCATCTGGGTCATACCTGTTACATATTGATTGCTGGGATATAATGGTGAATGGCTTTGGATGTTGCCTTATGTCCCTCATGGATCTATAACATGAACAGGGTTTGGTGGGAAAGGCTTGTCTTCACTCCGTGGTGCATTGGCCAGAAGGCAAGACAGGAGCTTGGACTCTACTCAAAGATGGTGCATGAGATGGCGGGTGGTCCTGCCTGTCAGCCAGAAGCTCAAAACTCCTTCCCGGGCGGTGAGAGACGGGCTCCATACACGAATACCCCTGGAAATAAACGGAAGCAAAACAGTATTGTATTCATTTATTGGTTGTGTGTGTGTGTGTGTGTGTGTGTGTGTGCGTGCGTGCGTGTGTGAGTGTGTGTGTGTGTGTGAGTGTGTGTGTGTATGTGTGTGTGTGTGTGTGTGTGAGTGTGTGTGTGTGTGAGTGTGTGTGTGTGTGAGTGTGTGTGTGTGTGTGTGTGTGTGTGTGTGTGTGTGTGTTATGGTGCATATGAAGGGGTCAAAAACAACTAATGGGAGTTGGTTCTCTCCTTCTATCATGTAAGTTACAGGAATCAAACCCAGGCCGCCAGGCTTGGCAGCAAGCCCCTTTGCCTGCTGAGCCGTCTCGAAGGCCCTGCACGGAATTTTCAAGGGATCAAGGACATCCTTTCTGCTGTGCTACATGTGACAGGGTCAATTGTATTAGGCTTGGGCTCTGGGCTACTCAGGCCATGCTCACCGGCAGCAGTCTCTCTCCCTCCCTCCCTCTCCCTCTCTCTCCCTCTCTCTCTCTCTCTCTCTCTCTCTCTCTCTCTCTCTCTCTCTCTCTCTCTCTCTTTCTCTCTGTCTGACCTATTGTGACCTTCTGTGAGACCATGGTTCCCACTTCCACAAAGGAAGTTTCCCCAAGCACCCAAATCTGTCAGTCCCTACAGGTGACACATCGGGGTAAGGACACACACTCCTGAAGGGCTGTCCACTTGTCCCTTATCTCACGCAGGGGAACGGAGAGAACCTGATTGCAAGCACACGCTATGGGTTAATCATCTGTGACACGCCACGGCACCTCCCTCCTCTCTTCAAAACCTATGTGAATGAGTGATTAAGTTTTGAAAGTAAGTTTTAAAATATCACCTTGACACAAGCTAGAATCCCCTGGGAAGAGAGGCTGGATGAGAAATTGCCTAGATCAGGTTGACCTGTGGAGATGTCCATGGGAGATTGTCTTGATTATAGTTCACTGAAGTGGGAAAAACTGTTGTGGAATATTATTTTAAGACGCATTCTATTTTTTTTTAATGCCGTAGAACATTTGTTTTAATTATGCAAAGATGTGTTGCATTCTTTTATGTTGCATTTGTTTAACTCTGTGAAGCTGTGTTACTTTGCCTGTCTAAATCACCTGATGGTCTAATAAAGAGCTAGGCAGGAGAAAGGATGGGCGGGGCTGGCAGGCAGAGAGAATAGATTGGAGGAGAATGGATCAAGGAGCAAGAAAGGAGAAGGAGGAGTTGGAGATTTAGCTCAGTGGTAGAGCACTTGCCTAGCAAGTGCAAGGCCCTGGGTTTAGTCCTCAGCTCCAGAAAAAAAAAAGAAAAAAGAAAGGAGAAGGAGAGGAGGATTCCAAGGGCCAGTCACACAGTCACACAGCCAGACACAGAATAAGAAGGAAAGATAAGGTACACAGAAATAAAGAAAGGTAAAATCCCAGAGGCAAAAGATAGACGGGAAAATTTAAGTTAAGAAAACCTGGCTAGAAATAAGCCAAGCTAAGGCCGGGCATTTATAAGAAAGAAGTCTCTCTGTGTGAATTTATTTGGGAACTGGGTGGTGGGCCCTCCAAAGAGTAAAGAGTGAAAAAGAGTAAAAAGAAAAAATAGCAACAGAAAATCTACCCATTGTGTGTGGTGGTGTTCCCTGGTCTTGGATCCCAGACTGTATAAGAATAGAGAGAGCTAGCTGAGCACTAAGCATGCATGTTTGCATTGCTCTCCATTCTTTTTTTTTTTTTTTTTTGGTTTTTTCGAGACAGGGTTTCTCTGTGTAGCTTTGCGCCTTTCCTGGAACTCACTTGGTAGCCCAGGCTGGCCTCGAACTCACAGAGATCCGCCTGGCTCTGCCTCCCGAGTGCTGGGATTAAAGGCGTGCGCCACCACCGCCCGGCTTGCTCTCCATTCTTGACTGTGGATGGGATGTGAATAGCTGCTTCTAGACCCTGCCTTGACTGCCTTGCAGCGAAGGTCGACCTGTGACCTGGAATTGTGAGCTAAAAGAAACCTTTCTCCACTAAGTTTCTCTCTGTCAAGGTACTTTATCACAGCAACAGAGAATGAAACCAGGCCAGAGGGGAGCCCCCACATTGCCTCGTGGGTCAGAACTCTCTTCAGAACATACTGTGCTGTGCTGTCTACGTCATCAATATTTCTTTTGATCAATCTCTTGCCCCAAAGGACAATCTGCCTTCGTGTCCCCACTGAATCCTGAAATCCAGGATTTTACAAAATAGAAGACAGACCTCAATGCTCAGAAGAAGGAAGGCCAAAGTTACCCTGAAAGAGTAGAGTGTCCCCATAAGAGAGGTGGCACAGCCAGCTTTGAAAAACACAAGTTACCACAAGCTCTTAAAGCTGTCTGGGCCCTTCTGTGGAAGTGACTAGGGCCATTATGGGCTCTGGTTCCTGTTAGACCACAGACCCTCCAACTGACCTTCTCTCCTCCAGAAATAGAACCATGTACCCCTGTAGTTCCCTTTGGGACAGAGATAGTTGATAAGAAGCAGTGCTGTGCTGTGGCCTTGACCTGCCCCACGCAAGGTCAAAATAAGTATGTGGTTTGTGCCCCTTGATGTATGGACCAGGCCAGACTAAGTCATACGGTGTGGAACTCCCAACACTCCCTGAACACTAATGCAAGCCAGAAAATTCCCTCTGTTCATGTTTTCTAAAAGGAAAATGAAGGGCCTGTCTCTTCCTCCAGGGCCCCCATCATGCTGCATGTGGTAGCTCCCCCTCCCTCTCCCACTTTGAGCATTTCTCAGCTTCTCCTGAGATTTTAATTGTTTTTTTTTAGTTTTTTTATTTTTATTTTTATTTTTTTTGGTTTTTCGAGACAGGGTTTCTCTGTGTAGCTTTGCGCCTTTCCTGAATCTCACTCTGTAGACCAGGCTGGCCTTGAATTCACAGAGATCCGCCTGGCTCTGCCTCCCGAGTGCTGGGATTAAAGGCGTGCGCCACCACCGCCCGGCTAGTTTTTATTTTTAATTATGTGTTTGTGTGCGGGGATATGTGTAGAAGAGGGCGTTGTAGACACCTTAGCTAGAGTTGCAGGCAGTTGTAAGCCACCTGATGTGGGTGCTGGGGGGCCAAATTCTGGTTCTCGACAAGAGCAGTGCATATTCTGGAGCACTGAGTCACCCTTCCTCTTGGGTTTTGAAGGTGTTGGGAGAATTCCTGCCCTGGGGCAACATAAACATCTATCCCTCCTTGTAAGGTTCCAATGACAAGCCAAAGTATACTTCCTGTGCTGGCTACCTTTACATCAACTTCACCCAAGCTAGAGTCCTCTGAAAGGAAGGAACCTCAATTGAGAAAAACGTCTCCATAAAAGATCCAGCTGTAGGGCATTTTCTTCATTAGTGATTGATGGGAGAGGGCCCAGCCCACTGTGAGTGGTGTCATCTCTGGCTGGAGGTCCTGGGTTCTATAAGGAAGCAGTCAGAGCAAGTCATGAAGAGCAAGCCAGTAAGCAGCACCCCTCCATGGCTTCTGCATCAGTTCCTGCCTCCAGATTCCTGCCCTGTTTGAGTTCTGTCTGACTTCTTCCGGTGATGAACTATGATGTGGAAGGGTAAGCCAAATAAACCCTTTCCTCCCCAAGTTGCCTTTGGTTATGGTGTTTCATCACAACAATAGTATTCCTAACTAGGACAATTACCATGGGGGACCACTGAGGTTATCAGACTTGTTCACAGAGCATGGGTCACCCTAAAGAAGCCACACTAAGAAGTCTACACTCAGTGCAGATGATGGCGTTCCCACAGCCACATACAGGAAGCTCCCGGGTAACCTTCCCCAGTCTAGTACCCCCGCGAGGCCACAAGCATCTAGGACAGAATTACACACACAAGGCTGTGAGGAGTGGCTGAGATCTCCCTCCAGCTCCTCCTTCCATGGGGGAATGTCAGCAGTCCACAGCCTGACTGTGACAGTCCCCTGCAAGCCTAGCTGATCTGATGAAGTTGCGCCTCAGGGGGTGGTTCTCTCCAGTGGAAGGGAAGCTTCTCCCTCCCTTCACGGCCCCATCTTGCCGTCTCTGGTGTGGCAACACTGTCTCTCGTAGCTGCTCTTCTACCTCAAGGCCTGATCGTGCCCACCCCATCCTGTAGTCACAGGTCTCCCCCACCATCCCTTTCTCCCTCCTCCCCTTCCCTTTTCTCTCTCTCCTAATAAAGCTCACTCAGATGGGTAATTTGACATCAACTCCTTTTCCAAACCTAAGCAACTGACCTGGATTTTTTATTATGGCAGAACTCACCTAGAGACCCCCTGAGTGGTCCCCTAAAGACAATCATGGGGAAGCCGGGTGGTGGTGGCACTTGGGAGGCAGAAGCAGGCGGATCTCTGTGAGTTCGAGGCCAGCCTGGTCTACAGAGGGAGTTCCAGGACAGGCTCCAAAGTTACACAGAGAAACCTTTCTATGAAAAACTTAAAAAAAAAAAAAGACAGTCATGGGGACCCCACAGGCCAGTTGTTGCATTAACTTTTCCTGGGAAGATTTGCACAAACGTCTATTCACCCCAGATAGGGCATCAATGACATTTCAAAGCACAAGTCTACCCAATGAGTTTACTGGGCTTCCTTACTGAGCATGGATGAGGGATGACTGAGGAGCCTGAGTGACCCTTGAGTCATGCCAAAGCCCTACCCCATGATGACCTCATGGAAGCTACATCACAGAGTCTCCTTTTAGTCAACCCTCCACTTCCGGTATACTCTAGCATCTTTCAAGATCGCTGGCAGCTAGGGGAGGGCAGGAGGGAGTTGCAGATGGAATCCCAGCGAGGGACCCTGACTCTCCCCTCCTCTTACTAGGAAGTGTCAGTGGTTCATTACCATCACCATCTACAGGGTACCTCTGTATTGTTCCCATCAGTTAAGTTAGTTGGCATGGCTACAGGGTCCAGGTACTCTCTTCTCCAAGATGGTGAACACGTCATGCCCGGAGGGAAACTCCACAGTACAGCCACAGTCCTCTCATTCCCTGGGGCTCAGTCTTCCATATCGTTATGGGGGATGAGTTAGCCTTGCCTTCTGCAGATGGGGTCAGAGGAAGATTTACATCGAAGTGTGTGTTAATTTTGAAGTTTATTTTGGTTGTTGTTATTTTATTTTGGTTCACAAAACAAATGGTTTGGATATCAGCTGCCTACAATTACACCACAAATTGGCCAAAAATGTAGCAAATTATCAACAATAAGTGTGCATTGTCCTATCTAACTTCTGGGAGGAAACAGTTTGGGGGGGCTCAGATGAGTGATTCTGTCTTGGGGACTCACACACTGGAAGCTGCAGCCAGGAGTCACTGTGTGGCATCAGCAGGGACTCCAAAGGGACCAGAGGATCCATATCTAAAGTAGTGCATGCCCTCCGGTGGCTGGTGGCTGTGGGCCTTGGCTTCTCACCAGTGTCTTCATAGCAGGGCATGGTTTCCTCCTGATGAGGGGCCTTCAGCATCCAGGAAAGGGTATCCCCATCTTTGCAGCCTCACCTGGGGGTCACTTTGCCTTCTACAGTAGCATTTTTGTTCAGACCTGAGTTCAGGGGGCACCCGCAGAGATGACCAGGTTCTTGTGTCCCGGAACAATTCGTTGGACACATGGATGGTGATGGGAACAGAGTGAAGTTTATTAAGAAAGGTAAAGGTACTTGTGAGCTGTGAAGGCAGCTGGGGAAAGATGCTCAGAAACCCCGTGCCACGTGAATTCTGGTCCTTTAGAAGTTGTCTGTGTTGCAGCTTGAGGAAGGAAGATAGAGTTGATGTGACTCTCAGTTCAAGGGTACGGTCCATCACGGTAGCCAAAGCATGGCGGCAGGAGCATGAGGCAGCTGATCACATGGCATCCACAGTCAGGAGGCAGAGAGAGATGGATGCTGGGGCTCAGCTCACTTTCTCCTTTTTTTTTTTTCTGAGACAGGTTTTCTCTGTGCAGCTTTGGAGTGTGTCCTGGAACTTGCTTTGTAGACCAGGCTGGCCTCGAACTCACAGAGATCCACCTGACTCTGCCTCCCGCGTGCTGGGGTAAGGACATGCACCACTACTGCCTGGTTCGCTGTTTCCTTTTTATTCAGTCCAGGACCCCCAGCCCGTGGGATGGTGCCACCCATGTTTAGGGTGAGTCTTTGCGCCTCAGTTCACTGGATCTAAATAATCTCATGTAGGCATGCCCAGAGGCTTGTATTCGAAGTGATTCTGGATCTGGTCAAGTTGAGGGTCAGTTTTAACTACCACTTATTCCCAGAGCCCCTAACTTCTGTGCATCATGGAGTTTCTTCCCATCTGTTTTTATGTGTAGCCCAGGCGGGGAGAGGTTTCCAATAGGTCTCTCTCCTATGTGGATTTTTTCATATATTCATCTCTACAGTTCTTTCTCCACAACCCTTCTCTATTGCTACATCTTGCCACCCAGAGAGCAGACTGGCAGTCTGAGGTCATAACCTCAGGAGGAGGGGGTCTTGCAGGAATCATGGAGGCTGGCCACCAAGTGCATGCTGGGGCTTGGAAGTGCGTGAGCATCAGAGAGCTCATTGCATCTGATGGTTTAGATTGACTGTCCCCTGGACAGGACCTGAAATCACCTTGGATACAAAGCTCTGGGCATGTTGGTGAAGGATTATCTTGGGACAATGAACTGCATTGAGAAGACCCACTCTCACTGTGGGTAGCACCATTCCCTAGGCTAGGGTTCTGGACTAAATAAAAAAGAAAGGAGAAAGTGAGCAGACTGCCAGCATTCATACATCTCTACATCCTGACTGCAGTTGCTATTGCTACCGGCTACCTTACGCTCTTGCCACCAAGGTGGACTGTATACCCTGGAGCTGTGAGCCAGAGTAAGCTCTACCTTCCTTTCATCACTTGTGAGTTTTGTCATATCAACAGGAAAGTAATAGACGCAGGCAGATGCTTCAGAGTTTTGCTCAGGTCGTCTCAATCTCAAGACCACGCTGAGGTAGATAGAGGCTTGAGAACTGTTGCTATTGTGTGGCCTTTGGCTGGGTGTCCAGATTGTGTGGGGTCCAGGAATGTATCTGCAGGAGACATCCACCTCCAGGTCCCACAGAAGAGGCCAGAGCCAAGGATCAAAGGTCAATCTGGGTCAGCAAGCAGCAGAGAGGGCAGTGGACCTGGAAACATGGAGGGGTCCATGAGGGACCTGGATGCCAGGCGGAGACATCTGTAGTGATGCCTCCCTTCCCTGTGTCCCCTCAAACACAGTCACTAAGATTCCTCCCCCGTGGAAACAGAAGCCACCAACAGGGAGAAATGTTTCCAAATATTTATCCAACAGAAGACTTGCATTCTGAATATGTAAAGAACATTTACAGTTCATTAACAGGAAAGTAAGGACACGAGCTTTTAAAACACTCTAAATGTTTAAACAGATGCTCCACTAAAGAAACGTAAGAGGCTGGGAGCATGAGGACTCATTTGGATTCCCAGCACCCACAGAAAACCTCGGACATGGCCTCATGCACCCATAATCCCAGCAGTTGGGGAGGTAGAGGCATGCAGGTCTCTGGGGTGCATTGGCCAGCCAGTCTAACGAAATCAGTGAGTTCAATTTCAGGAAGAGATCTGCTGCAAAAAATGAGGTGGAGAGAGACTGCGGAAGATACCCAAAGTCAACCCCCAGCCTCCACATGAATTCGAACACTCATGCACACGCGCCTGTATGCATGCACGTGTGTACAACAGAAACACACCAATTTCTTAAAAAAGAAAACAAGCACACACAAAAAGGATGTTTCTCTCTAAATCCAGGAAAGCTGGATCACACCTATCATCCCAGTGTTCAGGAGACTGAGGCAGGTGGATGGAGAGTTGGAGGCTAGCCCAGCTACCCAGCAAGGTTTTATTAAAAAAAAAAAAAAAACAAACAAAACCAAATACAAACAAAAACTTCTCAATGTTATTAATCACTAGGGAAATATGTATTAAAACCATAGTGAGATCTCAAGTCCCTCTTGTGGCTAAAGTCAAAAGACCTGACTATAGCAAGTGTTGACAAGGATACGGGACAACAGGCAAGCACTTCTGTGTAGACTGCTAATGGAGAAATATAAATGCTGTGGCCAATTTGGTAACATTTTCAGTCTCTCAAAGAGTGAAGCATATACCCATAAGTTGCAGCCACCCCCTCCTTAGCACTCCCAACAGTATCTGTCCACACAAAGATAGAGGTGTGAAAATTCATAAAGCACAATTTGCCTGTCTGAGTTGTGGGGTTCATTTAGCTGAAGGGTAGTAATGACTTGTGCAGACTGTCCCTTGGGATGCCTGAGCAAATAATCAGTGACATTATTGTCGGATCTCCCATGCTGCTTCATCTGCATGAGGGGAAACTGAGGCTGCGAGAGTATGGGGCAGCAACAAGGATCGGCCAGCAGGTCAGTGTCCAAGCAGGGCCCAGCAGGAAGGGGACATTAAGGTCCCTCCTCACTTCATCTTGGCAGGGCCACATTTCTGCTAGACAATCTCCATACTTCCCTCTGTGGCTTAGGGCAGCGTTAATTGGGCAGAATCTGGACCAGGTCCTCTCAGAACCACCCTGCTAATAAGCAGGCCATCACATGAAGACGGGAGCCGCCAGAGCCCTCGCTGGGTTGGGCTCAATTAATTCAAACAAAAAGAGGCTGTGAAGCTCTCATCCAGCGGGCAGGCTTGACAGGCATGCGGCGGGAGTGGGGGTGCGGGGCAGGCTTCAAGTGGCCCCTTTGAAAATTCAAGCCCTGAGTTCCCCATGAGGACAGGAAGGTGTGGCCTCTCTCAGCAACCCAAAGAGGAGAAGACCCAAGCCGGTTCAGAAGCTTAGTGGGCTTGATCAGGGAGATGGGTGGGGCTGGGGAGTTGGTTCTGGGCAGGTCTGGTTTGTCCAGGCTTGTTTGAGCAGGCTTGCTCTTCTTTTCCATACTCATGCCAATTTATTCATCCATCTGAACCCAGTGCCTTAAAATAATGAGTCTTAGCCAGGCGATGGTGGCACACGCCTTTAATCGCAGCACTCAGGGAGCAGAGGCAGGCAGATCTCTGAATTTGAGGCCAGCCTGGACTACAGAGTGAGATCCAGGACAGCCAGGGCTACACAGAGAAATCCTGTCTCAAAAAAAGAATCTTCGATTCTGTGTGAACTCCTGATCTCCAGGCAGGTTCCATGGGAAATTATTTATTATTATTATTATTAGTACTACTACTATTACTATTATTAGAGACAGGGTCTGGCTATGCAGCTCAGGTTGGTCTGGATCTGAAGACCCTCCTGCCTCTGCCTCCTGAGAACTGGGATGGCAGGAGTGTACCATCTTGCCTGGCTTAGGTGAGTCTGGACTCTATTCCCATGACAGAGTGAAGCGGGCAGCTGCCCTGGAGTTGAAAGGCCCTCAATCAAGCATGCACCCTCCCCTGGCCTGAACACTGGTGCTGGCTGAGACCTGTTTCTGTGATCCAGAATGTCCTCAGAAGAGCGCCTGGGTTCCTAAGAGGGCCCATTACACAGGGCCTCCTGTGACACTTCACCCTGGCAATACTGTATTGGTCCAGGGCATCACAATACCAGATTAGGGTCAGTGACTCACCCAGTACCCAGACTTCAGAAAGGTAGCTCTGGAGTAAATAGGGCTTGGATCACTGTGAGACAGAGGGCAGTGGGCAGTGGGCAGTGGGCAGTGGGCAGTGGCAGTGGGCAGTGGGCAGTGGGCAGAGGGCAGTGGGCAGTGGCAGTGGGTAGTGGGCAGAGGGCAGAGGGCAGTGGGCAGAGGGCAGAGGGCAGTGGGCAGTGGGCAGTGGGCAAGGGCAGTGGGCAGAGGGCAGTGGGCAGTGGGCAGTGGGCAGAGGGCAGTGGGCAGTGGGCAGAGGGCAGTGGGCAGTGGGCAGTGGGCAGAGGGCAGTGGGCAGTGGGCAGTGGCAGCTATATTGTCTTGATGATGGGAAATGCTTCCCTATAAGATGTATTTTCCCTCCTGTCAGTGAGCTCAACAACCCCCCCCCGCCCCCCCCCGCCCCCCCCCCCCCCCCCCCCCCCCCCCCCCCCCGCCGCCCCATTCACCTTTCCTCTTTTGGAGCATCCATGACTGTCTACACCCCACAATGTCAACTGGAGTCACCAGGGCATCCCCCATGTTAGCCCCAGGCTTTCTTCTGTGATTCTGATCTTTATATCCTACAGAGGGGCTATGGAGACTCAGGGTGGGAAATAGATTTGCCAGTGACACACAGCGGGGCTTGAAGGTCACTTCGACTTTGGCCCGGGACAATGGTCCTCATTTTTGTAAACCACAATGACTTCCAGAAGAAAGGACTTGGGGACTTGATCGGGAAGGGGGGGGTCTCAGGCCAGAGCAAGGATTCTCTTCACCATCAGAGTGGTGAGGGGTGGGGGTGGGGGTAGGAAAGGCTGGGGTAAAGGTCTGCACGTGCCTGACTTTGGCCTTCACCTGCCTTGGGCTTCTCTTTGCTTTGTATGAAGAGGGTCTGGGTCCTTGCTTTCCAGGGTGTAAAGATCATGGTGAGGAAAGGCAGAGGCGGAGCCATGCTCACCAAAACTCTGAATACAGAGTGACAGAGGGAGAGTGTTAGCGGGGACCCCCAGGCTCTGTCCTAAAAAAAGAGACACTCTGTGTCCCTCAGCTGAGCCCCACTGCTTCTGACCGGCCCAGCCTGGCCTCCTGCGCAGCTATCCAACTAAACAAGTTCAAGACCTGACAGTAACTAGATGCATAAAGTTGGTGGGAAAAAAAAAATCTGGATATAAATAAGTATTCCTGGGGCACTCCACCTCCTGCAGGCATGAACTTTGAATAATTGGAGAGAATTATGCCGAGGACTAATCAAAACTTTTTTTTTCCACTTGCTAATTACCTCTGGGCTTCATCAGTGTCACAGTCTAATCAACTCCAGACATCTTAATTGACCCTTGGGAAATGCCAGAACCGGAGGGCTTTGGTGTCACAGTGAGGGGGGCTGGGAGCCGGGAGGCTGGGGTCCTGGATGGAGCCGCCTGGGCCTGGGGAGGGGGCTGGCTATGGGGTGGGGCAGGGCAAGCTGCTGGCTCTGCTCAGTAGGAAAGAAGCCTTGCTCTGTCCTGCAGGCCCTCGGACGCCATCTTCCACGTCCTCTGTGGGTTTTAGCCATCGATTGGATGGAGTTCAGGTAGGGTTTGTTCCGGGTGGTCCCCAGGGTAGGGATGACTTCTTAGAAAATGGGGCTGGGTAGCTCTGGAATGCTCCACCCAGTGGTGGGGATTGGGGGAAGCCCTGAGTGTCTGCAGGAGGAAAGAGGGCTTGATTTCTTTTCCTAAATGAATCCATTTGCTCAGGATGAAAGCTCTCTCTTCTAAGAACAGAACTCAGCCTGGGGAAGAAGCCTTGGGATGTAGAGTCCTGGGTAGCAGGCAGGCTTGGGCAAGTGGAGAAATCTGCGCCAGGAGGCAAGGCGAGGAGCTGGTAGGGAGGGAGAGAAGAGCCCTGTGTAGGTGGTGGGGTCCAGAAATGGTTTGTTCCCGGGAAGTCTTTCTCGTCCTCTGTCCCCTGCCTCCCGGATTCTGCCCGTCTTCCTGCCTTCCTCCCCATCTCCTCACCTCCCCATCTGTCCCGACCTTCCTTCTTGCTCTCTCCATCTGTCTCTCTCGTAGGGTCTCCAGGGAGGCTGCTGAGAGGGGGCCGTGAGGCTGCTCTGGGTGCACAGCTGGGCTTGGGAAGCTGTGGGGCCTCCAGCGGTTGATAGCACCCTGGGTCTGACTGGGTGGCCCCACAGGGTGCCCTCTACAGTCCCGCATGGAGGAGATGGTCCAGACACTTTTTTTTTTTTTTGCCAACTAACCTGATATTTCAGCTATTTTCTGTGACTCTCTGAATTCTGAGAGAAAGAGAGCTCCCTGCCTAGGGGCCAGGCTAGCCCACCAGAGCTCCAGTCTGCCAGACCCAGGGTCATTTATTCACTATGGTTAGGATGCCATCCTTGACCTTAGTGCAAAGATACTTCAGGGGATTCTTGGGGACTATTTATTTTGTGGTACTGGTGATGGAACTTATGGGTTCTAGCATACTAGGCAACTGCTCTGTTACTGATCCACACCCCAGCCCCTCACTGGGGGGTTCTAGGCAGGTGCTCTACCACTGAACCACACCCCAGCCCCTCACTGGGGGGTTCTAGGCAGGTGCTCTACCACTGAACCACACCCCAGCCCCTCACTGGGGGATTCTAGGCAGGGGCTCTACCACTGAGCCACACCCCAGCCCTCTCTTTATTTTAAGACAGTCTCCCTGAGTTGTCCCTGGAGGCCTAGAACTCACTCTGCAGTCCAGTCTGATCTTAAACTTGTAATCCACCTGCCTCACCCTATTGAGTAACTGTGATTATGTCTGAGACATCAGTCCTGACTTTTCTTCTGTCTGTTTGGGGTTGAGGTTTAGTATCCCTTGTGCTTTGGAAGTATACTCCAACTCCAGCCCTACACTGTGGACACACTGAAAACCATTCAGTGGCTAGCGCTTGGTGTGTTTTGCTCCTGGTGGGATTGCTCAGACAAGAGTGGGGTCTGCCTGGGACAGTATCCTGATGGGTACAGACAGGGTGCTCTAAGTCCAGCCCCCACCCTGGGAGGGATTCCTCGCACCTGAGGGTCTGTCTGTTGTGAACACAGGGACCCTACCTATGCAACTTCAGCAGCAGTCTGTCCCTCCTGCACAGAGCCCACCCACCCCGTCAGGCCCCCAGGCCTCAGGCCCCCAGGCCTCAGGCCCCTGGATGGACCAGCTTAGCCTCCTTGGCCGGCAGGAGTCATTCATCTCCGCTCTGTGATAGATGGTCTGTCCTGTTTCGCGCCCGCCGCTCTTGCTATTTCAGTAGCAGAATAATGTTTATCGGTTCCCAGGGCAGTGCCACCCTCCCTCCCACACCCTCCCTCCCGCCCACCCCCCCTTCCTGCACACTGGGGACTCTCAGTGGTATCAGGGCAGGTTGCTTGGGCTATTTTCATTCTCTTAATTCGCTGTCCCCATCTCCTCTTTCTTATTGCATTTTTTTAGAGGGGTTCGGGGAGGGCCTCTGGAACGAGGCAGATATTTTCCTGGTGAACTTTTTTCAAAATAAAAACCATCATTTATGATTATTTACCCACCCGACTTGCTGTCAGCCTTTGGTTTCTTATCAGTGTGATTTCCCTTGTCCTCCCCCCTCGCCCCCCCACTCCACCCCTGCCTCCCTGACAGAGGCAGGGATGCGGGGGGGGGGGGTTGTCTTAGCTTGAAGGTTTGCTGGAGAACCTAAGACCCTCCTGCACCTCATCATCACATGCCCCCTGCCCTGCCTCCTCCTGGACTCTGTTCCCAAGGCCTCCCCAGTCGTGCCTTGCCGGTAAGATCTGTGTGAGGTCACTTTATACGGACACAGACAGAGGCCTGTTGATCATTCCTTCATCCAACAAACACTCCCTGAGGGTTTCTTCCCTTTTCCTGTGTATATGCCTGTGGTGTGTGTGTGTGTGTGTGTGTGTGTGTGTGTGTGTGTGTGTGTGCATACTGAGGCCATAGGTCATTTTCTAGTGTCTTCCTCAATTTCTTTCCATCTTAGTTTTTTGCGTGTGTGTGTGTGTGTGTGTGTGTGTGTGTGTGTGTGTGTGTGTGTGCGCATGTAGTTGATGTTACGTCAGGAATCATTTCAATGGCTCTTCTGTCTCATTCATTTTTTTTGTCTGAGACAGGGTTTCTCTGTATAGCTCTGGCTGTCCTGGAACTCACTCTGTAGACCAGGTTGTCCTCGAACTCACAGAGATCCGCCTGCCTCTGCCTCCCGAGTGCTGGGATTAAAGGCGTGCGCCACTACCACCCCGGCTTGCTCTGGGAATCCCACCTCTGCCTTCTGAGGTGGGCTACCATGCCCACTCAGCTCTGGGTATCCTCCAGCTTGCACAGCTTTAGCTGCTGAGTCATTCCCCAGCTTCCTGAGGATTTTTTTTATGTCCCACGAAAAGCCACACACCTGCCTAAGTAGGAATCTACCCTGACATATCCCAGTCTGCCTGTATCTCAGAGACATCCTCCCTCTAAGTTCATAAAACGGAGCTCTGGGCTTCCTGTGGTTTTGCTGTGCAACACTGGGCAACTCACCAACCCTCTCTGAGTCTTCCTCTCTTTCTTTGAAAGCAAACCCTGGGTACTGGGTGCCTCCGATCTAGCGGCACATTTTCCTACCAGCCCTCAGGTGACACCTGTTCTGAGCAGCTTTGGCCGGGCCCAGCCCTTTCATGGCTTCCTGCCCAGTCACCAGGAACAGCCAGGCCTGTGTGGGGCACTTCCCCCAGCCTGCCATGCCCAAGTGTCTAGCCAGCTGGGCTCCGGAACCCTCATTCAGCTCAGGAAGGGACCACGTGTTCCAGATCCTGGGTGACCCTTCCTGAGGGGGTTCTGCCAGGTCTTGGATGGAGGGGGCCCCAGGGTCCAGGCTGACAGAGGATCAGGTCTTGAAATGGGCTCAGGAGCATCTGTCCACACTGTCTCTCCCTACACTGGTAGAGGAGGTCATCATGAATATTTATGAGTTTATGAATATTCATGATGCCGGTGATGCCACTCTCCCTACCCTCCCGCCCTTGGGCACTTCCACAGCAGCTAAGTCCCCCAAAGCCAAGTGTCTCTGTTGACCCTGCATGTGACCCAGTGAGGCACAGCAGCTTCACCAGGAGCCTGTTGAGCACCCTACCTCAGGAGAGAGAGCCCCAGCTCTGACTCTCTTCCTCGTTAAAGACTGGCCCTTTCTTAGGCCTCAGTTTCCCTTTTGACCCTCCAGGGGACTTGTGCCTCCTAAGAACAATGGCAGGCTCTCTGGTTCCACACTCAGAGTCTTCATTGTCTCTAGGACAAAGGCAGGAGCCTCAGGTTTCTAGCCTTGTCAGACTGGATGTCAGGCATGGAATCCAAGAGGCCTTGGATCAGGTGTCCCTGACACACTCCGGGCTACCCCTGGGGACAGCCCAACTCTCCCCAGCTGAAGCTAGCTCAACCACAGGAGAAGCAAGGATCTTGGCACACTGGACCATACTGCCCAGTCAGACTCGGAGTCCCACTACTCACCTGTGTGACCTCTGTGGGGCCCTCAGCTCTGTACTGTGACCCCTCTGAGTGAGTTCCCTGCCTGTATTCCAGGCCTGGCCGTCCTTGGCGGGTGTAGGCTGTTTTGTGTCAGGGAGCTCCAAGCTGAACACATCTGGTCATTCTCCCAGAGGATAACCAAGGAGGCCAGGCCCAGAGTGGCTGCAGAGCACCCCTCTACCCAGAGGAGCCAAGGACCCCAGTTTTGCTTGTAAGTCCTACAGGCTTTGGATTTTCAAGGTGCCTGGCACCATCTACCTACAGAGTGGATACTCCTCAAGGCTGGCTTGTCCACAGGGCTCCACCAACTAGAACAAACTATTCAGTGCCTTCTAGAATGTTCCAAGATATGTGCTCTTTGGCGTGCCTTCTCCAATGTCCAGCAAGCACTTGCTATCTACCCCATTGTGTGCTGGGAGCTCCAGAGCTTCCTATGAGATGAGCCCTGCATACAATGAGACTAAAGGCATTGCTAGGTCCCGACTTCTCACCCTGGCTCTGGGCTCACTTGCCCAAGGTCACACAGCAAGTATATGGCAGGATTTGAACCTGTCTCAGTGTGTGCTTAGGACCACCTTCCAGCGTGGAGGGCGAATAGAGGTCCCCCTATACTTTGGATCTTTGCCTAGACTGACCCTGTGGGAGCTTCATGACTGAGACCCAGCCTGCTCGGTGCTGTTTGCCTAAATAAGTCCAACCTCTGTCTTCCCATGGGACCGACGCAGCCACCGCCAACATCTGTGGGGACAACGGCACTGGAATGCCTAATGAGAGTTCGACGTGGCCCTGCCACGGAGCGTGGGCCGGGACAGATGGTCCATCATTATCTATCTTTATTAATTACTGGCTCCCCGGGCAGCGATTGGCTCTGAGCTCAGCCTTGTCAGAGGCACCAAGGCCCCCAGCTCTTCTGGAAGGAAGAAACAGCCCTTCGTTGAGAACAGCACGCTTCTCCTTCCAGCTGCCTTGGAGGCCACAGACATTTTTGGCTCAGTGAGGTCCCTAGGGGGCTGGGCTAGGCAAGAAGCAAAGTTACAAAGGTAGTTACCTGAGGGTCCTGGGTGGAGGGGTGTGTGCAGGGAGAGGCAGACACACTCCCGCCCCCCCATCCCCCAAAACCCACACAGCAGCAGCCGGGATCTAGTCAGTTGTGCTCAGGCCTGAGCACATTGTGTGCATGTTCTTGAGTGTGTTTGCATGTGTGCCTGTGAGTGGTTGTGTGTGTGTGTGCGTGCACATGCACATAGAGGCCAGAGATTGATGTGCGGTCTCTTCCTCAATCCCTCTCCACCTAGCTTTGCAGATTTAAAAAGAAAATGCGTATGTGTGTGTATTTCTTACATGTGTGCAGGTGCTCAGGAAGCTGGAGGAGGCTACTGGAGCTGGAGTTACAGACAGCTATAAACTGCCCAAAATGGGTGCTGGGAATCAAATCAGGGTCCCAGGGCTCTTAACCTGATAATCACGGAAACACCCAGCTCCTCTCTACCTTTATTTTATCTATCTATCTATCTATCTATCTATCTATCTATCTATCTATCTATCTATCTATCTATCTATCTACCTACCTACCTACCTACCTACCTACCTACCTACCTATCTATCTATCTATCTATCTATCTATCTATCTATCTATCTATCTATCTATCTCTCAATTCTCAGATAGGGTTTCTCTGACTGTCTGAAACCTGCTCTGTAGACCAGGCTGGCCTCGAACTCAGAGATCCGCCTGCCTCTACCTCCTAAGTGCTGGGATTAAAGACGTGTGCCACCATTGTCCAGCTCCACCTTGTTTTTTGAGACAGCATCTTTCACTGAACCTGGAGCTCTCCAGGTCACTGGGGCTGGCCAGCCAGTGAGCTCCAGGGACCTGCCAGTCTCCACTGCCCATTCTCCCAACACCGGAGTTACAGACATAGCCAGTGAGCCTGGCTTTTATGTGAGTGCTGGGGATCCATACTTGTGTGGTAAGAACTTTACCAACTGCGTTATCTCCCCAACTCAGGTCCTTCTGCATCCCTCTCAGTCTTGGGTTCCTGGTGTAGGGGCCTTGGAGACCCACGGACCTCCGAGGTCTCATCCTGCCTCACCTTTCACATGTTCAGAGCACCATCTGCCCTGGGTCACCTTGAGCTTTGGTCTGGGTCCCAAACTCAGCCTGGCCCCAAACTTTCCAAGAGGCTCAATAGGTCCCTTCTCACTTCCCCTCCCCGTCATGTTCTCATCTATGATGAGGGAGTGCAGGGACCCCTCTCTGGTCTGTGCCCAAGGTGCCAATGAGATAACTGGGGCCACTGCCCTAGGCCCAACATGTGGCATGTCCTCCATCACCCCTGGTCCCACCTCAAGGGACATTGATATCCTCCTACCCTCCAGGAAGTGGATAGAATAGTCACCAGGGAAAGAGATCCTCTGGGCTCTGGGTTCAGATTCTGTTGCTGGGGTAAGAACCAGGCATCCCGAGGCTGTGCCAGCGTAGACAAGGCTGTACGTGCCTGCCAGTCAACACACATCCCCCAGCTTGTGTGCAGCCTGTTAGTCAAGGAGATGATGGCAGGTGAAGCATAAGATTTCCAGTCAATAAAAAGTGCCGTGGAGGCTTTTTATACCCCGTCTGTCACACAGGGTAGGCGTTTTATCTGCTGCCCATTTGACAGCTTGTCAGGAAGCAAGGCCCTGCCGAAGCCTTGGTGCTGCTGATTCAACAGTGCCCTCAGGAGCTGGCCAGCTTCTGTGAGGGGAGTGATAGACAGAAAGAACCCTCTAGACCCCAGACCTATCCTGAGCTGGAGTGTGGAGTCAGGAAGAGCTACCTGTGCCTGCTTGTTTGGGTCACCATAGCAAAACACAACAGGAATTTGATCTCTCATGGTCCTATGGGCTAGAGGGCGGGGCTCGGGTACGGACTGAGCCGGCTCCCCTGGGGGCCTCTCTCCTGGGGGGCCTTGTAGATTGTGTGTCCCCTTGTGTCCTCGGATGGCCAGCCTTTTCGAGTGTCTGTCCTGATCTCTTCTTGGAGGTGTGTGTCTGTGTGTGTGTGTGTGTGTGTGTGTGTGTGTGTGTATAAATGTGGAGGTCAAAGGTCAGCCTCAGGATTTCCATCATTTTGCTTTTCGTTTTGGAGATATGGTCTCTCACTGAACCCGGAGCTTGCCCATTAGTCTAGACTGGCTGCTCGGACCTGCCTCTGTCTCTCCGATGCTGGGCTTATAGGCCTGAAACCTCATGTCCAGCTTTCTGATGTGGGTTCCGCCAGCCAAGCACCAACTGAGCCACCTCCCCAGTGTATGATGTCTTCTCCTTCTTTTGGGGACCCATTGGGAGGGGCACTCTGTGTGATAACCTCCATGAAGGCTGTGTCTCCAATACAGCCCACATTCTGAAGTTCAGAGCCAGGACTTCAAGACGGAAATTGGGAGGGAGGACCCAATTAGCCTCTAATTCTGCTTTCTTTCCTGAGTTGTCCTGATGTCTTGCTGAGTGGCTCTAGGTGACCCCCCACCCCAAACCTCTGTGTTCTTCAAAGGGGTGGCTGGGATCCATAAGGGTAATCTTCCTGCAAACAGTGAAGGCCACACCCATAGGAGCCTTGTGAGTGGAAGGAACATGAGCAGCCATCATGGTCACAACAGAGTCAAGGGCCCCAAATGGGGATCGGACTCAGCTGAAACACGGCCTTGAATCCCAGCCCGGTCAGTGACCACACAAAGGTTGCTTTGTCTCAGTTCCCTAACCTAGCAAACAGAACTGGAGTAGGGATGAGTGAGTGGACAGACGTAAACACGGCTGCTGAGCAGTGTGCAAGCCAAGAGGTGGAGGCGTGGTCCCGGAGGAGGGAGTGGGAACTGGCGGAAGAAAGCCTTGAACCCTGAGGTAAATAATATTCACGCTTAACTCTGCGGACAGCAAGCAAGTTCAGGGGTTTCCCCAGCAGAGACACCTGAAAGGTCAGCTCAGGTCGGTGGCACTGGCGGCTGTCCCACCAGGACAGTGCTAGGGGTCTTTGTGGTGATCCAGAAGGAATGGAGGTGTAGGGGCATATGGCAAGAGGAGACCCACTCAGGCTTCCCTGAGAGGGTGGCTGTACGGTCTGGGGCAGGAAGGTTTGTTGGAGCCTGGGATCCCAGAACTCAGGAGGCACCACAGTTCAAGACCAGCCTGAGTAACTTAGTGAGACACTATCTCAAAAGAAGCAGTAAAAAGAGGGCTGGGGTGTGGCTCATTGGTAGAGCACCTGCCTAGAATCCCCAGTGAGGGCCTGGGGTGTGGCTCAGTGGTAGAGCACCTGCCTAGAATCCCCAGAGAGGGGCTGGGGTGTGACTCAGTGGTAGAGCACCTGCCTAGAATCCCCAGTGAGGGACTGGGGTGTGGCTCAGTGGTAGAGCACCTGCCTAGAATCCCCCAGTGAGGGGTTGGGGTGTGGCTCAGTGGTAGAGCACCTGCCTCGAATCCCCCAGTGAGGGGCTGGGGTGTGACTCAGTGGTAGAGCACCTGCCTAGAATCCCCTAATGAGGAACTAGGGTGTGGCTCAGTGGTAGAGCACCTGCCTAGAATCCCCCAGTGAGGGGCTGGGGTGTGGCTCAGTGGTAGAGCACCTGCCTAGAATCCCCCAGTGAGGGACTGGGGTGTGGCTCAGTGGTAGAGCACCTGCCTAGAATCCCCCAGTGAGGGACTGGGGTGTGGATCAGTGGTAGAGCACCTGCCTAGAACCCCCCAGTGACAGGCTACTTTGACCAAGAGCCTCTGGGTGGTAGTCACAAGATAGGACAGAAAGCTTCAACGGCTTCCTCCAAACTGGAAAGAAAATATCTTAAAAATTGTCTCTCTACTTTTTCAAACAATAAAACCCCCATGGAACAGATAATACCCAAACCAACCAACCTCCAGGAAGCCACCTGAGTTGTCGAGGGCAGAATGCATCTCCACCTTTTCAGTGCCTATGAGCTATAAGGAATATCATTTTCCAGGCTGGGTGATTGTGGGTCAATAGCTTGACATCTCTGAGCTTCAGCTGCCCTTTGAAAAACAGATAAGTGAGGTTCACTTTCTGGGCTGCTCAGGGAAGGGAGATGGGGTGCCATGGGCTTAGTGTGTTGCATGGCAGTATGCCAACCCCAAGACTTCAGAGTGAGACATTACTGAGCACAATCTTTACAGAGGTGATCTAGGGTAAATGAGGTCATTGGGGTGACCCTAATGCATTGTGACAGTGTCTTTAAGAGAAGGGAAAATCTGGACCCAGAAGACATGGAAAGGAAGAAAACGAGACAGCTGGCAGCCACAGAAAGCCAGACACAGCTGTTAACCGGGAAGGGAGGTGAGGCAGGGTGCTCCTCCACAGCATCCCAGGAGGCAGCTCGGCCCTCAAACACCTTGGCTGTGAGTAGACACCCCTCTGCTGCATTAGCAGAGTGTGGCATCCCATGACAGTGGCCCCAGAACATTGGCACAGACCTAGGTGTGTCAAGGTCCATCCTGTGAGGGCTGCTGGCTCCTGGCAAAGTTAGCCTAGCACTCTGCCTGCACACATGCTCTTCCACAGATCCCTGCACCCTAGAATGTGGCATTAGTGGCACCTACTCCCCTTTGTGGTCTAGGTAAGAGTAGAGTGAAACTCGATAGTTAGTGGACAATGGTGAGGGCACATGCACACATATGTCACACACACAGATATTTATGGACTTGTGGATGTACACACATGCAAATGTTACACTTAAGTCATGCATGCAAAGCACCCAGCAATGCATATGTACATACATGCATGCATACACATGTGCACACCTCCATACAGGCACCCTGAACACATGGACACACACACACATGTGCACACATACCATGCACATAATCCTGCAGCACACACATGCACATGACTCCCTGAACACACATCACACACATAAGCATTCAGCACACACGTACTTTGCATGCACTTGCAGGCACATCTTCACACATACGTATGGAGGCCCCAACGCAGACTTGTTCACACACAAGGCATATCACACGTGTATGTGTATGCACACATGCATATATCAACACAGGGCTCCAATGCACAAATACGCACACATATGCAGACACACAGACGTGCTTACATTCATACACATGGCAGACATGCACCAACACACACATGGTTGGAGATCACCAGCCTAGTGCAGAGGAAGTTCCTATAGCCTCTCTCTTCCCTTGCCAGCACTTGAGTGAAGCCAGACCTGGTAAGTGTCACCGGGCACAGGCTGCAGGCTGAGCACGCCTCTGGGCAGGGTACTCAGTTCCAGAAAGCTGTCTGCAGCTATTGTGAGTACCTACTATGTGCATGACTGACAGTGATTACCAGACAAATGTGACCCTCGAGGAGATCACAGTGAAAAGTCCAGAAAGATACTGCCTTATGGGAATTTTCCCAGGGGCCTGCCTTGAGAAAATTCTTCCCAGAGTCATGTGGAAGATGCTATGTCCAGCGTGGGATTATCTGAGGGAACAGAATCTGTGTACACCAGTTTCTTATGTCCGTTTACTTTATTTCTCTATAACAAACTTCTGTCTACACAGCATCAGTACTGTTCTGATGCTCAGTTCCTCTTGGTCCCTTCTGTTTCTGTCCTCTCAAGCCCTAGTAATAACTAAGCTCTTACGCTCTCGATCTCATCTTTGTCCTCTGTTCCTTCATCCTCCATCTTTCCTTCCTCTCCTCCTCTCCTGACCTGATTCAAATCCACTTACAGTCTGCAAAACTTTTCCTTACTCCTTACTCCTCGGCCTGAGCCAGTCTGCCTTACCATCTACAGAAACTCGGCCTTGTTCTCTTCTCTCCGGCCACACTGCTCTGCTGGACCAGGAATTCTGCTCCAGTCTTTACTGTACCTGGTTATGCAAAAAATTCTTTTGTCTTGAGTCAATAGCTCTGGCATGCCACTAGGCCTAAGGGAAGGGGTGGTCTGAGCTTCATTTGCACAAGAAACAAAGCTATGCATCTACAGTCTGCCTGTCTCCTAGGCTCTGTAGAGGTGTTACCTAGTAGATCAGCAGTAGGTCTGAGAAGCTTACACTGTTTGCCATATGGCCTAGTAGTATATGAGCACACAAGAAATTCATAGCAGAAGACAGCTGATATATTAAAAGCTGAATAACAACAAATATTCCCAGATAAATGCTTCCCTCTAGAAAGATTCCTTGACCATTCTAGGTATAACTTTATAATATACAGCTGAATCTCTATAATATATTCTTGCGGCTTTCAGCACTGCCGGAAGCACCTGTTGTTAAAGGAAGCAGGAGTGTGCAGTGTGTTCAAACCCACATTCATGGGGGCAACAGTGCCCTTCCGTCTAGACTCCAGGAATCCTTGGGCCACATGGCTGAAAGCCCTGTGCTGCTCCCGCTCTGCTCCTAGGCTCCTCTTGTATCTCCCTCCCTGGGAGAAACCCTGCTTGCCTGATGCTGTTTTTTAAGAAATAAAGGACCTCTGGGCCCCGTCTACTTAAAACCTTGCAAAATGTCACTTTTGTTACCTTCTCATTCAGACCCATTTGAGTCAGAATTGGAATGAACGGCTGGGACCAGGGAACAGGTCTCACTCTGGGGGCTTCACCTTCACCTCTGAGGAGAGCAACCCCACCCTTCAAAATGCAATCATGTATTAGGGAGCATAAAGAGGGTGCCTGCCCAGCCCCCAGTCCTGCCCAGTCTCTTCCCCACCCTGGCCTGCCCTGCCCGCCTTTTCAGGACCAGAGCGCCCCAGGCAGAGGAACAGCTTCCCTTTCTCAGTCAGTCTCTTCTTATACCTTCTTGCAGTAAGCAAACTTTGGTTGGACAGGATGGTGGTCCCCGCTCTCTATCTTCTAAGCTGTGAAGGGTGCTGGTGTGAGCAATCCATCCACACAGGGAGATGTCGATGGCCTGAGGGACTGAGGTGAGGAGGGAAGCTGGGAAGGCCACCAGGGGACAGTGGAGCAGGCTGTGGGATCTGGTGTCAGCCAGATAGAAACTTCAGCTCTGGGGGAAGACTTGCTGAGTGAAGGGTGAGAAATGACAAACGGGAAAGTCGGGCAGCGATGCGGATTGTCATTCTAGTTACTCAGCCTGGCTACTCAGTGAGGCCTTATCTGGAAATAAGAAGCAACAGGAGGACTGGGTGGATGCAGCTGGCAAGACAGCTCTGTCATCAAAGTGTGTGCTGCAGGAGCACGAGGATCTGGGTTCGATCCCAAGAACTTTGTCAAGTGGGAAGGTGTGGTGGCGTGCACCCCAGCGCTGGCCAGTCAGCTAGCATACTTGGCCAGTAAGAGACTTTTTCCCAGAAAATAAGATGGGTTGGGTGTGGTGGCCTCTATCTTCAATCCCAGCACTTGGCAGGTGGATTTCTATGATTTCAAGGCCAGCCTGGTTTATGTAGAGAGTTCCAGAATAGCCAGGGCTACACAGTGAGACCCTGTCTCAAAAAACAAACAAAAAAGTAAAGACAAAACTGAATAGCACCCGAGGAACAATGTTCAAGGTTGACCTCTGTCCTACACACACACACACAATATACACACACACATACACGCACAATGCACACATGCACCCATATACATGCACAAACACACAATGCACACATGCACATGCACACACACACACAAATAAGTAAGTAATTAAATAAGTAAAAACAGGGAGGCTGAAGAGCTGATTCAGTGGTTAAGAGCACTTGTTGCTCTTGTTTTGGACCTAGTTTCAGTTCCTAGAACCCATATGAGGCTCACAACTGTCTATAACTCCAGTTCCAGGGGATCTGATACCCTCTCCTGAACTCTACGGGCACCAGGAACATGTGCTGCCTAGATATACATGCAGACAACACACACACACACACACACACACACACACACACACACACACACACACACACACACCAGAGAGAGAGAGAGAGAGAGAGAGAGAGAGAGAGAGAGACAGAGAGAGAGAGAGAGAATGAGAGAGAGAGAGAGCCTTAGAGAAGAACTTCAGGAGCAGAACTTTATCTTAAGCAAAGGGAGCTCAAATGTGTCACCAAGAACTCAAGAGATTAAGAGAAATATGGACTTCATTAAAATTAAAATTCTCTGTGCTGCAGACAGCGCCCATGCAGACAAATGATCCACAGGGACAGAGAAGACACTTGCAAGTGATATGCCTAATGAGGGACTTGTGTCTAAACTATGTAAAGAATTCTGACAACTCAATAACAATAATATAAATATACTGATTTTTAAATGGGCAAAAATATGAATATGCATTTATCCAAAGAATTTATGCAAATTTCCCAAGCACGTACAGAAAAAAATTCTCAACATCAATAGCCATTGGGGGAAATGCAAATCATGGTCATAATGAGACAGTACTTCACATCCTCTAGGATGGCCATCATCTCAAACGACAAGGTAAGTGTTGGTGTGAGGGTGGAGGTGTGGAAAATGCAGGGCTTCTCTAGGAAAGGTTGTGGGTTCTTCAGAAGGTTGAGCACAAGGGTGTCAACAACTCAAGGGCTAGGTATATATATGTGGAAAATGAGACCAAATGTCCACACAAAACTTTATAACAACGTTCCTTCGCTCATCAGAGGCCCAGAGCAGAAGAAACCACTCAAATGTCTATCCTATGACATGGACGAATAAAAAGTGTGGTATATCCATACAGTGGAGTATTACTCAGCAATGAAAGGGAATGGACTCCGGATACTTGCTTTCTCATGTGTGAGCCTCAAAAAATCATGATGGCCAGTTAAACAAGTCAGTCACAGGGGACCACACTGCAAATGATTCCATTCTTAGTGAGGACCCAGAACAGTCAAATCCACAGAATTAGAAAACAGGTGGATGAGTCTTCTGGGGTTGGCAATAATTGTACAGGATTTTCTTTTCAGTTGGGGGAATGTCCTGAAATCAGATGGTGGTATGGTCACACAATGCTGTGTATGTGGTGTAGTGTGTGTGCATGTGTGTGTGTGTGTGGTGTGTGTGTGTGGTGTGTGTTGTGTGTGTGTATAGTCATATGTATGTGTGGAGTCAGAGGACAACTTTCAGGGACTGGTTCACTCCTTCCACTGTGGGTCTTGGGGATCGAACTCAAACCACCAGGTTTGGAGACAAACACTTTTGCCTGCTGAGCCCCAGCCCCTCAAGTTGTACACATGAAACGAGGTCTCCTTGCTGGAGTTAGGATCACCCCATGAACTTTGGGCTTGTCACCTACGAACTGGGGCGGGAGGTGTTCTCCCTGATTACCACAGAGGTGAGGAGAGAGAAGGGGCAGCGAGGAGTCTTCATTTTCACTTTTGTGTTTGCATTTATTATGAGAGGAAAAGCCTGAACAACATACAAATGAGAAGTAGAGCCACCACGGGACATCGGTTCTATTTTTAGGGGGTGCTGACACTGTTTAGCATGGTCACCACGGTGGAAGTGACCCTGCTTGTACACACGGTCCGAGCTCCCAGCACTCGGGGCGGTGAGATGGCTCAGCCGTTAAAGATGCTTGTTGCCACACTCGATAACTCCAGTTCGGTGTCCTCCGGACCCACGCAGTGCAGGCCAAGAACCAACTCCCGCAAGCTGCCCTTGACCTCTACACATCACCATGGCAGGTGCCTCCCCAAATAAGTAAGCATAATTTATACAAAATCGAAACAAAACACACCAAAAAACTCAGCACCGCATTCCCAGCTGGACACAGAAGTCTGCATTTTGCTGTCCATATAAATAAGTATGATGATTTTTTTTTTGAGACAGGGTCTCACTGTGTCACTCTGGTTGGCCTCAAGCTCCCTCTGTAGACCAGGCTGGCCTTGAACTCACAGAGATCCACCTGTCTCTGCCTCCTGAGGGCTGGGATTAAAGATCTGCACTCCATGCCTGGCTGAAGAATAATTTTAAAAATTAATTCTCTTTACCCCCTCCTTCCTCCCAACTCTGGCCACAGATCCTTATGGCTAGAGAAGTAATCCCTGTGCACAGCAAAAATTCCTGTCCTTTCCTTCCCGTCTTTTGTAAACAAACGCAAAAATTACGGACTAGATATACTGGTTTGCTTCTTGCTATTTTTTCTCCTCTAAAGAAAATCTTAGACCTGGGTCTTGGTGGTACAGGCCTGTCAGACCAGCTACTAGAGAGGCTGAGTGAGAAGCACAGCAAATTCAAGGCCAGTCTGGGCTACAGAGTGAGTTTAAAGCCTGCACATTAGACTTAGTGAGACCTTGTCTTAAAATAAAAAGTAAAAAGTAGCTAGAGGTGTTCTGTGGTAGAGCCCCTGCCTAGAATCCCCCAGTGAGAGGCTGGGGTGTGGCTCAGTGGTAGAGCCCCTGCCTAGAATCCCCAGTGAGAGGCTGGGGTGTGGCTCAGTGGTAGAGCACCTGCCTAGAATCCCCCAGTGAGGGGCTGGGGTGTGGCTCAGTGGTAGAGCACCTGCCTAGAATCCCCCAGTGAGGGGCTGGGTGTGGCTCAGTGGTAGAGCCCCTGCCTAGAATCCCCCAGTGAGAGGCTGGGGTGTGGCTCAGTGGTAGAGCCCCTGCCTAGAATCCCCAGTGAGGGGCTGGGGTGTGGCTCAGTGGTAGAGCACCTGCCTAGAATCCCCCAGTGAGGGGCTGGGGTGTGGCTCAGTGGTAGAATAATTGTCTAGAATCCCCCCAAAAAGGGCTCAGTAGTAGCATGTTTGTTTAGCACATGCAAGGCCTTGGCTTCAGTCCCCAGCACAAGAAAATAAGTAAATAGATAAGAGGAGCTGGGTTCAGAGTGTCCGGTCTCTCTCTGTTGGCTGCACTGCTCTGCTGGCTGTGCTGTGAGGCACATAAGCCCTCCCTCATCTGTGGGTATTTAGGACACCTCCGATCTGCTGCTGTTACAGAGTGCCTCAGCAAACAACCTTGCACACAGTCATATATCACTTTTCGAATTCGTGACAAGCATCTAGAGGACACATTCCTAGAAGAAAATGCCAGGCCCAAGGGTGTGTGGCTTTGGAATTCTGACATCCTCCTCTCAGGAGTTCCCAGAGCATCTCCTTCCCTGTACTGTGGCCTCAGAGTAGCTGGGAAACTGTCTAACCTTTGCCAACTTGGGAGTGAAAAGTCATGCCGAGCTTCATTTGCATTTTGTTAAGTGTGATGACTTCTCTTTTGTTGAGAGATCTTCCCCGCGCCCTCCTTTTCTGTTTGCTTTCTCTCCCACTTTCCATGCCTTTATCACCTTTTTCTTATTGAGTTGCAAGAGCTCTTTATATATGAGGAAACTTATATGGCTTTGGGGTCTTCTCGGGGTTGTGGATTGTCACTGTGAAGTTCTGGCTATAGGAGGGATTGTCACCATTTTTCTCTAGGCTGCACTTCCTTTGGTGGTGTGTGGAAATGTCCCTTTACACTTCTCAGCCTTCCACAGAAATGAGATCTCACTGACTCAATGGATGTAAAGTCATTTTCCCCCGGCTGGGCCTCTGCTGAGCCTGCAGAAATCAATGTGGGTAGCTCTGAGCTTGGGGTTCCACATGTACCCAGTGGGAGAGTTGAGCCCATCCTTCTAAATCTGTTCTAGGCCTGCCCCTTCACCCTCATCTCAGGAAGGACAGTTGTCATGGCTGCATCTGGTTCTGTCCACAGACAACCTTGCCAAAGAGGCCTGTGTGGGGTGTGGGGTGAGTGAAGGTTATAAGCAGATGTGTGCAGGAACCTGTGTGGGAGCAGATAAAGAAACGTCAAGGGCAAGCTGGGCCTGTTGGCACATACCTATAGTTCTGGCACTCAGGGGCCTGAGGCAGGGCACTGGAGTCCCAGGCTAGCCTGGGCTACATAGCAAGAGCCTGTAGATGGATATGGAGGAGGAAGAGAGGAAGCTGATGAAGCAGAGGAAAAGGGAAGGAGGTGGTGAACAGGTCAAAGCGGGGTGGGGTGGGGTGATTTCTTTTCTTTGTTGGGACGCAGTCTGATAGACCACAGTACAAACATCTGGCCCTTCTGAATTCTTGAGAATGATGCTTGCAGTCCCATGTCAGTTTATAAGCTCAGGTACCCAGGTACCCTGAGAGCACCCTCTGGACCCAGGGAATGTGCGATCTGGGAGCAGAGTGCAATGGGTGTGCCTTGGTGACTGGCTTCACAGGCTCTGCTCCGCAATGTCTCAACGAGGCTCCTGAGGCGTGTGTGGAGTCCTTCTACTTCCTGCCAGAACCGATGTTCTTCATGAGGGTGAGCTTGGGGATGAATTATGGGGTGTGCCCACTAGGTATGAGGCTTCTCTGCAAATGTGTGGTTTCACTATCCAACATGTCCACATGGCAGGATGCTCTGGGGTCCATGTGTCTGCTGGTGACAAGGTTCAGGCAAATAGGAGAGGGGTGGAGGGATCGTGGAGTGTGTGCGTGTGTGGGGGGGGGGGGGGCTGCGCAGTTGAGAGAGCCAGGGCTCTCACTGGGAGAAAGCTCTCAGAATCCAGCCTCTCTCCCGCCTCATCCCTTTGGCTCTGGCCTGGGGTTAATTTTGTGGTCCAGCCTTCCCAGCTTGAGGGATGCCTGACTTTTTTTGGGGGGTGTGTGTGCATCATTCTAGCCAGCCAAGCATCATGGGATCTCCCCCCCCCCAACATCTTAAAGAGCTCTGTGTGTGTTGGTGGGGTTGAGGGTGGGCATACAGACAGTACCGGCTAAGAGCAGGGATGGCTCCCAGAATGCTGAGGAGGGAGGAGAGGTCCTATCTGTCTAGGTTACTGACAGCTAGACTCTGAGGGAGCTGGCAAGAGAGACCCTAAGACCCTGGGCTTTGGGGCTTCAGTCTCAACCTGGTTCTTCTTGAGGTTTGAGTGCCCCGAGCAAGGATAGACTAGACGGGACAGCTCTGTCCTTGACTGTAATGCTTTGTGTCCAAGAATCCACCGGAAGGGGCGGGGTGTAGACCTTCCTCTATCCCCGGCCTCAACTGGGATTTCACTCCCCTGTGTTCCAAATGAAAGATGGGCTGGATGAGGCCTAGGGTCCTGCCAAGTGTGGGCCGCCTGCCGATGCCGCAGGCTGGATGGAGTTTATGGCCTACAGGAGAGTCTCAGGATAGGCCACCGGCCCTGAGCCTGGGGATACCCATCCTGGTCCTCTGGTCGCGTCTGGGCATGGGAGTGGTGTGAGGCTTG
Source organism: Peromyscus californicus insignis (assembly GCF_007827085.1). Lineage (NCBI taxonomy): Eukaryota > Metazoa > Chordata > Mammalia > Rodentia > Cricetidae > Peromyscus > Peromyscus californicus. The sequence continues at coordinate 33,847,928 of NW_026294540.1, read as the reverse complement.
GCGCAGCGTGGCCAGAGGACCAGGATGGGCATCCCGGGCTCGGGTCCCGGTCCCCAGCCGCGCGCTGCGGCTCTAGCCTCCGCGACCTGGCTTCGTCGGCGATGCTTCCCAGAGCTCGACTCTTGGGGTGCTCTGGCTAGGAGGTGGGGTCTAAAAGGGTCACATCCGCTCTGCCCAAGGGGGTCCTCCAGCTCTGCAAGCGCACGGAGGCTCGGAAGCTGCGCACAAGGCCTTAGCCCGGCGAGGGCGCTCTTGAACTTAATTTTGAATTTCAACCCAAAGCCAAAGCTACTGGCTAGGGAAGGGGCGCGGTAGGGAGTGGGAGACCAGGCAACCGGTTCTGTCAGTGTTCTGGGAAGGATAAAGGGGGCGGGGTGAACTTCCTGGGGCCCAGAGCCCCAGAGGGGCGACTTGGATCCCCCGAGAATCGGGAGAGGCTAGTGGGAGGGGAAATCCACCACTCGGAACCTTCCGGGAATGGGAAGGTGCCAGGCTGATCTCACGCCTCCGGGTCTCTCAGCCCAAGGGGGTGGTGACAAGTGATACAGAGGGGAGGGACTGTGAAGTGGGTCGGTGACCTTAGGGGGGGAACAAGTCACTGGTGGGAAGAGGGGATGTTACATCTCGAGAGCCAGACAACCTTGTACCACCTCCTATTCTCCTCCCCCGCCGCCGTCCGGGTGAAACAACTGTCCCTGCGGGTGGTGCTGTGACACACGCGCTTACACAGGGTCTGACTTCGGGGTCAACTTCTACATGGCTTCGTGCGGGTGCGTGTGTGTGCACAGCCGTGACTGTACGCGCGTGCACATCCCCGTTTCTCAAACCCACCTCCCATCGCCAGGAAGGGTCCCAACCCCATGACACTCGGGGACTTGGGCTCCACGGCGCAGTTCAGTGGCCTGGGGCACGGGCAGGGGATGCCGGCAGGGCCACGAAAAGGAGGAGAGGCTGTGTCGGCGTCCTGAGATGTCCCTACAGCTCCAGCCAACTTCCCCTCGGGGAGCCCTGACCCCCTCCCCGGGCCACCGACCGACGTGCAACGGCCCCCGCCCCTGCTCAGGTCCCCTCCCCGTGCGGCTCCCACGTCCGACCTGCCTCGCGCTCACAAAATGAACCACCGCCTCGCGTCGCCGCGGCCGCTGCCGCCGCGCCCGCGCCCGAGCTCGAGAGCCGGAGCCGCCCGGCCCCTTCGGCGTCGCCGGCGCCGCGGCCGCCCTGCCTGCCCGGCCGGTCCGGGGCTGCTCCGATCGCGCGGTCCCCGGCTCTTGACGCAGTGAGCGCCGCAGCCCGGCTCCCGCAGGCTCCTCTCTGCTCCCGGCGAGAGGCCGATCCCCAAGCCAGGCGGACTCGGGGAGGGGCGGGTAGCGCGGGCGGGGGAGGAGGTCTGTCTGGAGCCAGCCAGAGCCCCGAGGAGGAAGAGGAGGAGGAAGCAGGGGCAGCCACCGCCGCCGCCGCCGCCGCCGCTGCCGCCGCCGCCGCGGCGCTCCCGGGACTTGGGCGCGCGCGCTCTGCTAGCCGGCGACCGAGCCTCCAGACCTGGGGGCCGCAGCCCGGTTCAGGTAGGAAGGGGTGTGCAGCGGGCGGGGGTCCCCTTTGCCGCAGACGCGGGGTCTACAGGTCCCCGCCCCTGGAGGGGGAGGGGCGGGGAGGATGCGCTCTCGCCGGCTTCCCGGGTGGCGCGGGAGTCCCCAACGGCTCCCACAGCCCTGATCTCCTCTATCGCCCCAGTCCCCCGCGCCCTGCCCTGGGTGTCCGCATCTGGGCCGTGTCCCCACCTAGCCCGTGGGGGCTTCGGATGCAGCGCTTTGAGCCCGAGGCTCCAGGGCGCCCCCCACTCACTGGCGTTCACTAGGCGGGTGCACCCGAAGTTCTCGATCGGCGAGCTCCGCGGCCGGACAAACTTCCCTCCCCGACTCCGCGGATCTGAGAGCCTGAGCTTAGAACCCCCGCCCCCCTAGGATTAGGGAGCACCACCGGGGACCTGAAACTTTGCTGAGTGTGCTGTCTAGGTGGGGGAGGGGGAGAAGAGGGGTCGCTTTGCTCTGAGGTGCACGGGATGGCCGTGGTGCCCCAAGTTGCCCCAGACGCTGCATCCCCGAGTCTGAATACCTCCACTCCTAGTCCAAGGAGGAGAAAAAGTGGGTGGTGGGGACTTTGATTTCGTGCGTGTGGCTCATTGATCTCCAGTCGCTGGAGCCCTGGTATTGTGAGACCCGCGCCCCCACCCCAGTCGGGTGTCTTGCCTCTGTCCAGCTCCCTGGAAGGACCTGGCTCCTAGTTATTAATAGGCGCCTGTGACAGGAGCCTGTAGGGATTGGGAAAGCTGCTGGACTGGGTTTGGCTGCGCCTTGAAGCTGACCCTCCTCACTTCTCATGGATCCCATTCCATCGCCTGCCCACCCCTCTCCTTTCACTCTCCGCTCAGGCCTGGGCGAGGTGTCATCACCCCTCACCTAACTTTTCTCTTCCCAGACAGCCGGATCTGGACTGTTAACCACCTGGGGTCAAGAGCCCAGGCCGATCTCTTGACACCAAAGCACTCTTTCCAAATTCCCCCCTCGTTATGGGTGTGAACTCCCCAGGGCCACCCTGCCTGGCATGAATGGGGATCACCCTCAACCAGTTTCGAGTCCTTGCGACCCATCGCCCACGCGTGACACATTCACCAGCAGCTGCCTAGAGGCTGTGGAGAGCAGACTGGCCTGCGAAGCTCCTGAAAGGGTTTGGGGGAAAGAAAGTACTTCGTTCCCTGTGAGGGGAAGAGCCAGTGTCTTCTTGCGCCCCCCACCCCCGCCAGTGTCTCCTTCCCACACCCTGAGGTATCAGAAGGATTCTGTGCCCCCTCCCCACCTCACCCAAAATTTCAGGTCAGAACCTGGGTGGGCTCTAGCATTTGGGAACAAGGGAGTTGGGCACTTCTTCCTGTCTGGGATGAGAGGTTGCAGAGCCCAGACCCCTAACAGCTGGGGACTCTTTGTCCCAAGGGTGCCGCGGCCCCGCCCCCTTTGGGTTCACGGCTTCCGAGCCCGCTTCAACAACCTTAGAGCTTGGAGAGCTGAGGTGGCGCATCTTTTCCGCTGCTCTGGGTCTGGGGAGCGGCAGGGGGCGTGGAGTACAGCGATGGGTCCCTGACAGATGTCCTCGCGTGGCGGCGCCGGCGTCTCTGTGATAGAATTAATGGCTTACAAGCAAACGGCCGATCTGTCCGGTCCCGGGGGAGGGGTGGCCCCATGGGACTCCCGGATCTTGGTTACAACCAGCAGAGCAGCTTGGAGATTGGGGGACATAGCCTGGAAGACCTGACCATCTTACTACCACCCCCACACCCCCCCCCCCACCCGCTCCAGCTAGAAGCTCCAATAATGGATGCTTTGGGGGACCCATCCACGGAAGGACGACTATCAATGTTCCCCCAAGCTGACCTCCTGGGATTTTCCCCCTCTCCTGCAGACTGTTGACCCTTGTTGAAGCCTGGAGGGTGGGGCTGTACTGGTCAAGGGCGCTCTGGGGACCTGGACCTCAGCTTGCTTGTTCTTTGTTGAAGGGATCAGAGAGGCAAAGTTCAGTTGAGTGAACCTGGGGGCACGTAATAACACAGTGGCTGGTACACAAGCCACACTCATCCTAAATCTCTTGGTTATCACAATTTGGGCTAAGGCAGGTCAGGGGGAACCCTAGAGATGTGGAGAGTCTGCCCCCTCTCGGAGTTTACCTCGGGAAACTGGTGGCAGGCCCCTCCTATTCCCCTGCACAGAATTGGCCAGCCCCAGAATACCACCCAAGAGTGATTGGGAGGCCCCAGACACAATCTTGTCCTTGGAGATCAGCTGATGGGAACCCCTTTTAGATACAGCTGTGAGGAAAAGGTGTCCCACACCTCCCATCCCAGGACCATGGGCCATAGCCTAGAACATTCAGGTTAGCAGTATTTATCTATTTGATGTGCTTAGCCTGGGACCCGGCCATGACAGGAGGCCAGGCCTGGGAAACTACGTACATCTCCGATGGCCCAAGGGTCCTGCTGCCCTCTCAGATCTAACCTGATCATATTGGTTGCACAGTTCTAAGACACAGTCTTTGCCCACATTGGGTATCCCTTCCTAGGAGCCCTGCCCTCAATTTCCAAGTTCATTCAGTGCTTGAAGGCCTGGCACGGGGAAGATAGCTAAGAGCCCACCACCCCACTTCCAGCTCCTGTAGGTGCCCAGGCCAGGAGGGAGCCCAGCCCTGTTACCCCCAGAGCAGGGCCAGTCCATACACATGACTGGATGGTGCTGTGGGCGTTCATTCACTTTCCTTCTTCGGTCCCCACACACTATAGGATTTATCTTGATTTGCTCAGCCACTGAATTGAGTCAACTCTTTTGTATGCTCGGTGAATTGCCCAGCTGCTGGCGAGGAGAGGAGGAGCGGAGAGAGCGTGCAGGGGGTACTGAGGCCGGGAATCAGGAGCGGGCGGGCGGGGGACAGGAAATGGGGAGGGGGCGCCGCGTGGGGACGAGATGGGCTGTGTGGGGAGAAGAGATCTGCCGGAGGCACCGGTGGGGCTGCCAACAGGACTTATCCAGGACGCTGTCTTCAGTGTCCTGGCCAGAGTGAGGAGGAGTCTGTAGGGCTCCGAGCCTAGCTAGGGGTCTTCTTGGGCCTGGTGACCTGGGGCAAGCCTCTCCTGACTCGGTTTCTCTCCTGGGGCTTCCTCACAAGCAGGCGCACATCGGGAATGGTAGGCTAAGCTGGAGGGGGTGCTGGAGAGCCCTTGAAGTCCTCTCAGAGGTTGGGGTGAGCGAGTGAAGGATGGGGGTCAGAGCCAGGAGTGTCGTTCTGCGTCCCTAGGTCCCAGCTGTCTGGGATCTGGGCCAGTTACACCGGAAGACCTGGCTCCTGACAAGGTCTTGGTGTGTTGGTGGTGATGGGGTCGCGCGAGGCCCCTGCTGAGGCAGCAGATGCCCCCTCCTACTTAGACGTGCAGGAGGGACGGTCAGGTGCCCCCCTCCCCCGCAGTTTCCTCCTCGATCCCCAGCTCCCATGAGCCGGATCCTGAGGGCGATACAAGCCGGCAGCGCAGAGGGGACCGGGAGGCGGGGAGGAGGGAGGGCGCGCGGCTCTCGCAGCCGGACTGAGCGCCGGCGGAGCGGGTGGAGGGAGCCGACTGGTGGCGAGGGCGGGCGGGGGAGGGGAAGGAGGGCGGGCGGCGGGAACCAGCGCCCCCCCTCGAACCCCCCTCCCAGGCCGCGCGGCGAGGGGCGGGGCACGCGCGCAGATCGATGGGCGAAGCTGGGGAGGAATTTCAATCCGAGAGCGAACTTAGAGCTTGAAGGACGGAGGCGAGGCGGCAGCGGTGGTGGCGGTGGCGGGTGCAGCCCCGGAACGCCGGACGAGCCGGGCCGGGCAGGTAAGCGTGAAGCTCGGGGATCTTGCGTCGCAGCGTGGCCCGAAGCCGAGCTTGGGCCCGTGGGACCCTGGCCACTCCGCGGGCGACCGGCTGGCGACATTGCGCTTCTCTCACGCCAACGCGCAGAGTGCGCCCCTGACCCTCTGGCTGCGCCTTAGGCCCCGCGCACGAACCCGGAGCGGTGCAGCCCGTAAAGTTGTAGCAACTTGGCTGTAGAGGAATCCGAGCCGGTTCAGTCCCGCAGAGCCAGAGACTAGGGGTACGGATGTCGCCTTAGAGTCACTGCCGCAGCCTTCAACCTCCAGATGAACAGCCCCTTCCCCAGCACTATGCTTCGCTGCTTGCACCCAAACCTGCTCCCCAGTGCCAACGACCCTCCACAGCCGCTGCCCTGCCTGGAAACCTCCACACTGTCCACGCACCTCCTCTCCCGAGTCCCTGACCCCCATCCAGCCGGTATCAACATCCCTACTCTGTCTGCCATCCTTCCCACGGTTGGAGAACCTATTGGCAGGGCACCTGGGGACTGTTCGGCCACTGTATCGAAACCAGTGGGTCAAAACCCTGGCGTGGGAGTTGAGGACTTTACTAGAAACTTGGTGAACCCCTCCCCACAAACTTGGAGCTGTCCTCATGGCCATCCATCTAGGGGTTGGGGTGAGAAGCCTGGGAACCTGATCTCTCACCATTCCTAACCAGCTTGTCCGTTAAACTGGGGCCAGAGGGTGTCTCAGGTTGTGTTTACAGCCACGCTCATACCACCACCGCCCCCTCCAGAACCCGACAACATCTGAGATCAAAATTATGCTCTTCCAGGTAGAGGTTGGGCGACCTTGAGTCAGATGACATCGCTGAGCCTCAGTTTTCCTATCCGTAAAATGGGGATAGGATGATACTTTCAGAGAAGTGAAGGGTTAACCGAAGATGGATGTGGGGAGTTGTTTTCTCCAGCCTGGGGCAGAGGGAACCAAGGAGTGCAGAACCCAGATGGAGCTGTTGGGTGTGTACCTGACCCTCACCACCCTGTGCTGGTTTGTGAGGGCTATGAGAGAAGTACTCTCAGGAAAGCCTGGGGTCTTTGGGGATGGGAGTTCTGGAAGGTGTCAGAGCTGGGAGCAGGTATAAAAAGCAAGCCCTCTTCCTAATCTCTCCTACAGACACGTTCTAAAGGAGCCACCCCCCAACCTCAAGAGGCAATGATCAAATTGGAGTTATGTCACTGAAAAGCCCAAAATAACCGCATCTCTTGTGCCTCCCCTGGCCTCCTCAGCTGTCACCTTGTAATCGAACAAGTGTCGAAGGGACAGATACTTAAGTCCCACCCCATCTACATGTCCCAAGTCACCAAAGGTGGAGGGTTAAAGTCCAGATGGCTGAGGGTGGTGTAAGAGAATACCCCTCTTCTTCTTCTCCCTCTGGATTCAGGGGGCTGGGACCTCACAGCTTCATCTTTTACTTTCCTGGACCCTCAGAGGTCCAGGCAGGTTGAAGACGGTCTGAAGTCCCCCATTCTGCCCAGCAGAAGTCCTTGGGGTCTCCAGGTGAGAAAGGTCTGTTGCTATGTTCTTTTCTCTGCTCCCTAAGGGTTAGTGCGCCCCCCCCCCCCGGGCCGTGGTGCCTAGCCTTCTGGGTGTGTGTGTCACTCGGCATGATACAGCAGGCCAGTGCAGGCTGTCTGCTGACTGAGAAAAGCTGGGCTGGGCACCTTCGCCGAGCCCCCACTCTGAGGCCTGAGGGAGTGGGGAGAAAGAGCAGGGAGCTCTGACCCCAGGAGATGAGCAGGCGGTCCTATCAGACCCTCCCCTCTCCAGAAAGCACCGATTTCCCCAAAGTGTCGTGGCCGTGGGTTTCCTACACATTGGTTGGGGAATCTGCTAGACATTTCTCCCTCCCCCCCCCCCAAAAAAAACCCAGGTGGTTGAGGACCCCTGGAAATTCCCAAGCCAGGGACCTTAGTTCAACCCTGCCATTTGAATCATGGAATGTTAAGTCCTTGGACTCATACTCTTCAGACCACACTCCGGTTAGTGGAACTAAAATTCTGACAGAGTTGGACCAGACAACACAGTAGAGCCTCTCTCTCCCCCTGCGTCCCTTGCTGGTCTCCAGTGTCTAGATACCAGCGCTAGATTCTAGGGAAGTTTCCTTAACACCCAGGAAGTCTTTCTCAGATCCTGCCAGTCACTGTCCTACCCCCTGAGGAACCAGTTCCCATCTGTAGGAGACCCAACTCTAAGTAGCAATACACAGTTACTGTAGCTTCCCGGATATTTATGAGCAGAGAGGCCCTGGCCCCGTGGGTACATATTTCTCAGCTGAAAGGGGCTAAGTCTTGTAGCCATCGGGGTGGGTGGCAGATAGATAGGGACAGAAGGAGTGACATGAAAAGGATGCCACCACATTGACAGGCAGGAGACAGATCTCCCGAACCAGCAATGGGGCCATAAATTTCCGGGTGTAAACTTGGATGAGATGATGGTGTACCATCAGACACTGGATACACTTGTCACATACCCCTCCACTGTTCTTCTTTTGTTATCTGTCCTGGATTTAATTTCTCCCAACAACGCATAGAATGTCACCTGGCCTTGAGTGAAGTCTTTGTTGGAGTGACTGATGACAGGTGTCCCCTGCGTGGAACTTGGGCATTATCCATTCCTAAAGTTCACATGAGGAGAGGAGGCCCAGAGAGGCTTAGGATGGTGCCCAGAGTTGCACAGCAAGCTGGGTTGGGAGGAGTAGTCATTTGCTCAGGCTGCTCACCTGTTTTTCTCTTGCATCTGTGCTGGAGATGAGCAAGGAGTGGGGTGCTCCTCATGGCCTTGTGGTACCCCTCTGCATTCCTATCTGGGCATCTGACTCTATGGACCCTACTCTGTCCCCCGAGGCTGTAGGCCAGCTTCCTGGAGGGGAGAGGAAGGCAGGAGTTGAGGGCCAGCCTGGGACTCCCAGCCACCTCAGTGCGCAGGGACTGACCTCCGAGCCTGGGAATGAGGCTGTGGCGCAGACAGAGGGAGACGGACTCAGTCAATGTCGTTCCTTCTAATGGAGATCAACTGATACGGTCCCATTTTCCAGAAAGGTCTAGGACCATCCAAGATCAGGAGTCATGAGCTGTAGGACTTAAACCCCTGGAGGCCGAGATCTACCTCCTCGATGCGGGGCTGCCCTACTGGGCCAGGACCTCAGTACTAGAAAGAGATAGGAAGCCTAGTCCTCCTTAGGCAAGTACAGAATGGGTGGGGGTCTCAGTTCCCAGCTCCTTCTGGGCTTAGGATGAGAGGAAAACAGTCATGGTTGGCTCCACTCACCAGCACTGGGACCACTGCCCCACAGCCCTCTCTCCAATCCATTTGGCAAAGGTTCAGAGGCAGTGGTCTTCGGTGGGGACCTGTCTTGATGATTTGACCTCCCTCTGGTCCCCACCACTGTGACCTGTCTCTTAGGGTCCCCTCTCTTGTGAGACAGTTCCATGCTTTTATGCCCCCAATATGGAGGGGTGTGGCTTGCAGAAGAGGGTCTCCAGGTCCTTAAGGGATGGGCAGGCATGGCCTTAGCCAGGCGTTGGAGAGTGCTAGCATACCCTCCGATGTGGTCTTCTAATATCTGCTGTCTCCTGCAGTTTCTGCCACAAGAGTCTCCCTGTGCCAGCCCCAGACATGGACTCCAGTCACAGGAAGAGACAATTAGAAGAGATTCTGGGGCACAGGCAGGGCCAGGTCCATCTACAAGGCCTTGGTGTCCCCCAAAGAAGCTGAAATTCAGAAAAAAAATGAGGGTGGGAAGGCATGAGCTGGCCCAGAAACTTCCATCAACCCAGCCTGGCAGCTCAGCTCCACTTTCAAAGCAACCCTTCCACATGACAGATGGGTAAATTGAGGCCCAGATCGGACTGTTGCCATGGCAATCTAGGTCAGAGCAGACAGAACGCTCAGACCACACTCAGACCACGCTCACCCCCACACCTGACTTCTCCCCTCAACACGAACACAGCCAGATTCCCAGGCTTGCAGATGGGAACTCCGCCCCTGCCCGTAGGTCTCCATCATGGAGGTGAGGTCTCACTGCCTGTGGTGTCCCCCAGAACCCTCTGGCCTCAGGGGCACATGTCTCCCCTTTGCCCCAGCTGATCACACCTCCGTGAGAGCTTTTCACTGGTGCAGTCAATGCTGACAGGACAACTGAGGCTCAGAGAGCCCATCCCCACAACAGGCAACACCTCCCCCCCCCAATAACACCCCTACCTTGGAAGCTATTGGGTCCAGACAGAATTGTGCCTATCATGGGAACCCCGGGGAAATGATTGACAGCCTGAGACTCGCTGTGTTTACCGACAAATCCCAGTTTTATTTTCAGTAGGATCAAACCCCGGCAACTCTTAGTCATTAACTTCCTCTGGTTTAGTAAACACGGAAGCTCGTATGGGCTGCCACATAGTCCCAACACACAGGCACACATTCAGGGATGAAGGCAGCCCTGGCTGGTCAGGTGGGGGTGCAGGGATGAGGATTGTGTCTGGAGGGACTGTAGACCCTTCCAGGGTACACAGTGAGTGCTAAAGAGTGGACTCTGTGGTCAGCCATGCCCTTCTGGATGGAGTCAGTGACGGCCATGCATTTCTGTAGTGCTTTCTTCTGGCAAAGGATCTCAGGTCAGAGTTCTCACTGTGCCCACAGCACAGATGCCAGAGGCTTCTCAGGTATGTTCCTTGGGAGGTCAGAGCCTTGAGCCGGGAAGGGCACCAGCTGATGGACTGGGAGCTCCTGACCTGCCTGGTAAAGTGCTAGATCTTGGTTCCTGTCTCATGTGAGGTGGATATTTTAGGGGCCTTTCTAGTGCCTAGCAGCATCAGGGTACCCTGGATGCTATCCCTGAAAGAGCTATGATCCCCCAAAGTCCTTAACTCCTGGCTTTTTGGGACCCCAGGAGAGTGGTACACCTAACCACCCCCCCCCATCCAGTGTTTCTCTCATGGGACATTGACATCAGAGCCACTGCTGATCCCTCAACCAGGAGCCTCTGAGAGGGGTGGGTTGCAGTTCAAGGGTGATCCCTTATCAGCCATGTGACCTGGGAGTAAAGCCCTCCTCTTTGTACCTCCAGGTTTTAATTTGTCAAGTGGGTTTGAGGCATCGGGTGACACAGAAGACTGAAAGCATTGTGTGTGTATGTGTGTGTGTGTGTGTGTGTGTGTGTGTGTGTGTGTGTGTGTGTGTGTGTGGTGATGGTGGTGGTGGTGGGGTGGATTGGTGTGCTCTGCTCCAGGGCAGGGGGCTGAGATTGTAAGCCTTTGATGTGGGGTGTGGCCGGATTGGGTCCCTTCCCCTCCTTTGAGCCACGACTTCCGCCTAGGTTTGGCTGGACCCTCACAGTGTGTCTATATAGAAGAGGCAAGGCTGCCGTACCTCTGGAATAGTTCCCTGCATTTGGTGCTCTCTTCTGTGGGGCCCTGACATCCTGGGTGGGGGCGCTTCTGTGTCCTGTGGGGGTAAGAATGTAAAGAGAGAGGGTGCCGAGGGAGGAGGAGGAAGAAGAACTGAGGCCCTGCTATGGCCACAGGCTGGACTGTCAGAGGACCAGCAAGGCCAGCATGGACGAGCAAACAGGCTAAAAAGTCAAAAGAGAAGGCCACAGGGTTCCGGCTGACCCCAGGCTGAAGTTCATGGGAAGAGGTCATTGTTGTTCTCATAGCTCAGGGAAACTTCTGGAAATTTGTAGCATCCTGGAGACCAGCCTCTCTGAACCAGTCTCGGTGATGCTGAGGAGGCTGAGGCAGGAGGCTTGTAAATCCAAAGGTAGCCTGGGATGCAAAGAGGGACCTTGTTTCAAAGTGAGCAAACAGATAAGAAGCTCTTCCCATGCCCTGCGGTGAAGATGTTTGTTCGAAGTACCAGCAGGAATGAGATTCTTGAGGGTCTCATGATCTGGGCTGACATGGAGAAACTGAGTTCTCTTTTGACATTGCTTGAGTAGTTGGAGCTGGGCCAGCAAGGTGGCTCAGTGGGTAGAGGCACCTGCTGCCAAGCCTGAGGCACTGAGTTCAGTCTCCAGGACCAACATGATGGAAGGAGATGCACACGCCCCACCCCCTCCAATAAATGCAATGTAATTTTCTTAAATTGGAGCCACGTTCTATAAATGTTCTATAAAGCAAAACCTTTCCTCTCTCTCTGTCTCTCTCTCTCTCTCTCTCTGTGTGTGTGTGTGTGTGTGTGTGTGTGTGTGTGTGTGTGTGTGTGTGTGTTAGGAAATAAGGGGCACACCTGTGGCGAACAAGACTTTGGAAAGTGAATCTCACTTCTTTCGATGTCCATTAATGCTTCATAGATGGAAACGGGGTACATGTGCCCCCCCAGGATTCCTGTGGGTGCTGGGGTCAGTTGTGCCTGGGGTGCACATTATTAGGAACCGGCATCTGTCTTGGAGACAGGGTCACAGGACATGCAGACATGTGGGCGGGCAGGAGCCACGTTGACAGTTCAGGTTCTGTAACGTGAACATGGGCCTTTTCCTTTTCTCAAATCCCGCGGAGCAAGTGGAAGCTGGAGGGTGAATCTCACCTGTTGGGTCTGAGTGCTGCCTGGCTCCTCTGTCCTGGGAGCTCAGGGAAGAGACAGGCCTCTGAGGTGTTCGCCGCCGCCTGACAGACATCTGGGCTTGTTTTGGTTTTCTCCGTCTGGTGTCCCCACAGAGCAAGGACATGTTAGATCTGAGGGATGCGCTTCACCAGGGATGGCGTTTTAGAAAAACAGCTTGTCAGAAAGCCAGGGTGTCGGGACTGGAAAGACGGTTCAGTCTAGAGCCGCGGTTCTCAGCCTTCCTGATGCCGAGACCCTTTAGTACAATTTCTCATGTTGTGGTGACCCCCAACCACGAAATTATTTTTGTTGCTACTTTGTAACTCGATTTTTGCTACTGTTATGAATCGTAATTTAAGTATCTGTGTTTTCTGATGGTCTTAGGCATGACCCCTGTGAAAGACTTTCAACCCCAAAGGGATCATGACCCACAGTTTGAGAACCACTGGTCTATAAAGAGGCTGCTGCGAGTGCATGAGGACCTGAGCTCCATGCCCAGAATCCTTGGAGGGAGCTGGGTGTGGCGGACCCTGCCTTGTAATCCAGAACTGGGGAGATGGAGATGGGAGGATCCTTGGCGCCTCGCCTATGTGGTGGGCTTCAGTTCAGTGAGAGACCATGTCTCAACAAACAGGATGAATCGCACCTGCGGACCAAGATTGACCTCTGGCCTCTCTGTCCGTCTGTCTCTGTCTGTCTGTCTCTCTCTCTCTCTCTCACACACACACACACACATTCACACAATGTGCAGGCAAGCCTGGCCAGGTGCACACAAGGGCTCACTGCCCCCTCCCCCCACCCAGAAGGCCAGAGTAACAGCCCTGTGCCCAGATGGGACCCTCTGTTCCAATCCTGCCACAGCCGGCTCAATCTGGCTCACAGTGAATGGAGGGTTACTCTAGTAGCATCCAACTGCCTGCCGTACAGCCCCTAGGTCTACATCATTACTCACAGGCTGTCCCTACCTGCTCATGACAGGCTCAGGAGGTGCTGAACGCACAGCCCAGCCCCCCAGTCAAGGCTTTGTCCCCACCTCAGCCTCGAACACCCAATTGTGTGTGTGTGGTCTTAGTCACCCAGCTTTCCTCCCATGCCCCTGCCCCATGCACCCCTTGCGGTCTCTGAGGCACCCTCCTGCTCCATCATGCCTCCCCAGCTGAGTGGCTCAGGGAGGTTGGCCAGTGTCGGGTACAAGTGACTGTACATTTGGGAATGAGGGGTGAGTGAGGCGGAGAGGAAGACATTGGGTTAGTGGATCCCTAGGTCCCTGCTGAGGTCCTTGGGTTGGATTCCCCATGCTCTCCCTGGGAGGGACAGGTGGAGATAGGGCCGTGGTCAAGGAGCAGCAGTGAGCTTGTAGGCACCTGCGTACGTCATACATGGTGCGCGGCAGCCAGGACGAATGTCAAAGACAAGCCGCTTCTCCCTACTCCTCCCGAGTCGATGTCTCCCTCTGAGCCTGTGCCCTGTGCTCTACATGCTGTGTGGGAGAGCCTTTAAGCCCTGGTCCCTCTGAATCTGTGACTGTGTCAAGACACCCTTGAGTCGGAGGTGTGTCCAAGGCAGGTCACCAAAGGGACAGGAGTGTGAGTTGGATTTGGGGCAAGGTCCCCATGGTCAAAGGAAACCTTCTGCTGTGAGTGAAACCTGGTGAGCTGATGGCCACGCAGGAAGTCCTGGCCTCAGGAAGGGCAAACTCCCAGCCCTGGGCATTCATGAGGCGGGGCTGGCTAGGGTGGTGCCTGCTCCAGTCACAGAGTGCACCTTACCTTTTCTCTGTGTAACCCTGGCTGTCCTGGTTCTCAATTTGTAGACCAGGGTGGCCTCGAACTCACAGAGACCCGATTGTCTCTGCCTCCCTAGTGCTGGGATTAAAGGCGTACGCCACCACCGCTCAGCTTGAGCTGTGATTTTTTTTTTTTTACATACTACAAAAAATACCGTGGAGTCCCACCTGTGCAAACCCACTGTGGGTTACCAGTCCTTCTGTGAGTGTATGATTCTGCAGGCTTAGACATTGACAGAGTCACACAACCAGGGCCTCAAAAATCAGTTTTATTCTATTGTATTATTCATTTAGTTTTGAGACAGGCTGTTGGGATGTAGCCCAGGTTGTCCTCAAACTCCCAATCATCTTCCTGCTTGACCTTCTCTCGTGCTGGGATGACAGGCATGTGTTACTCAGCTCAGCTTCTTTCTTAGTGACTCGTGTGTGTGTGTGTGTGTGTGTGTGTGTGTGTGTGTGTGTGTGTGTGTGTGTACGTACATGTGTATGGGCGTTTGTGTGCAAGCATGCAGAGGCCAATGAACCTCAGAAATACTCCTGTCTCCACCTCCTCAGCCCCAAGATATTCTCTGTCTCTCTGTCTCTGTCTGTCTGTCTGTCTCTCTCCCTCTCTCTCTGGTACCACATGCGCCCGGCTGGGGGAAGCATCTGCACCTCCACAAATAAAACCAGAAAAGAATTCTAGGGTGTACACACACCCAATTCACACAACTGGGGGTCAGAACAGAAATGGAGGAAAGGGGCAGCCCCCAACCCTGTCACTCTCCTGGAGCTGGGATGTGGCACCATAGCCTTTTTTAAAAAGCGTGGCTTCTAGGAATCAGACTCCGGCTCTCCTGCTCCTGGGGCAAGCACCCTCCCATCCGAGCCGCCTCCCCACCCTAGTGTAATGGTTTTGAAGTTAGCTCCTATTGCTGCATGAGTCATCCCATATTTATTTTTAATTGCTAAGTAGTATTCCCCTGTCTTGATAGAACGCCTATCCTTTCCCTGCATCCCCGAGGGACAGACATTTGAATCATTTCTAGTTTGGGGTCGTAATGAATCACACTGTGACATTTGTGTACCAGCTTTTATGTGGACTCCAGTCTTCATTTCTCTCGGGTAGATCCCTCGGAATGGATTGCTGAGTCATTTGGTAAGTTTATATTTAAATTCTTAACAAACTGCCAACTTGCCAGACTTCCAAATTGGCTGGACCAGTTTACGTCCCCATCAGCAATCCTTGAGGGTCTGTGCTCTTCTGTGTGTTCTGGTAGCTGGTGCGGCCAGTCTTTTTATTACAGAGAGCCGAGTCGGAGTGCAGTGCTAGCTGGTGCTGGGTCCAATGTGCAGTTTCCAGGCTGACCCGCGATGCTGAACGTCTTTCTGTAAGCTCGCAGGCACCCATATTTCTTCTTTGATAAAATGTCTATGCAAATCTTTGCCCATTTTAATGGGTTTGTCTCATTATTAGCTTTCAAAATTATTCAAATTTACTGTGAGAGAGTTCTGTACGTATTCCAACATGAGTCTTTTGTAAGAAACGGATTTATAAATGCCATATCTTGAAATTCTCTCTCTCTCTCTCTCTCTCTCTCTCTCTCTCTCTCTCTCTCTCTCGGGTCTCATGTACCTCAGGTTGGTCTCAAACTTGCTACACAGCTGAGGATGACCTTGATCTTCTGATCCTCCTGCCTCCGCTCCTGAACCCTGGGAGTACAGGCATGTGCCAGCACACCAGGGTTTATTCTGGGCTGAGGTAGGAAGCCAGGGCTTCCTGAGTCCTGGGCAAGTTCTCTTCCCATGGAGCTGCAGTTCCAGCCCCTGCTTTCCTCATAGCATCTTTCTGGAGCACAGGATTTTCCTATCACAATGTCCATTTTATTCATTTTCTTTTCTTTCACGAATCTGGTGTTTTGCTTTGCCTAGTCCAAGGTCACAAAGATTTTCCTTCCTTTTTCCCCCAGGAGTTGTGGTGTTTGGGCTGTGCTACTCAGATTTATTGGCCATCTGAAGTTAATGTCTGCTTATGATGTAGAAGGACTGAAGTTCATTTTTTTTGGTGTGTGTGTGTTTTAAAAAGACTCTCCTCAGCTTTATATTTTCTTGAGGCTATAAATGTAGGAGCTTATTTTTGGTTTCTTTTTTCTACCCCACTGGTGTCTATTTTTTTAAAAAAAGATGTTATATTTATGTGTTATTAGTGTGTGTGTGTGTGTGTGTGTGTGTGTGTGTGTGTGTGTGTGTGTGCGCTGTGATGTGAATGTTGAGGTCAGAGGAGGACTCTTGGGGGGGTTCTCCCCTTCCTCCATGGATTCCAGGATTGGACTCAGGTCATCACACTTAACAGCAAGTGCTTTGTCCTACTGAGCCATCTCGCCGGCCCTGTCATCCATCTCTTGTCTGTTCTGATGGCTGGGCCACACACTCTGCACTACTGGAGCTCTGAAGCAGGGTTGGAAACGAACAGTTAGAAGCCACCCAAGTTGTTTTTCTCTTCGAACTCATTTTGACTCTTCCCAGTTTCTCCCCACCCCTTGCCAAGGTTAGGGTCCACCTGTCAGTGTCTCCGAAAGTGCCTGCTGGGAGTTTGAGGGGCTTGTGCTTAATTCACAGATCAATTTAGGATTGCTAATGACATTTTAGAGTGTCCTTTCTCTTTATTTGGGTCTTTAATGTCTCCAAGCACTTGGTCATTTTCTGTATGTAATTATTGTGAATTGAACACTTTTCAGACACTGTCTCATAATGTAGCCCAGGCTAGCCTTAAACTCAGGGTCCTTTTGTTTCTATTTCTGAGTGGTGAGGTTACAGGTGAGCACACCCACGCCCAGCTTAACTGAATGTCTTTAGGGAAATTCACTGTAAATATCTTGTTTCCTAGAATAAGCTAGTGCAAATGGAATTATTTCTTAATTTTGCAATGTTTACTGCCAGTACAGAGAAATATTGGTTAGATATGCACAAAATGTATGTGTATATTTGTGTGTGCAGGTTTGCGTGTATGTGGAGGGCAGAGGACACCCTTGAGTGTGATTCCTCAGGATCTAACTTGTTTTTAGAGACGAGGTCTCTGTCGTGTTAGCTTGGAACACACTAAGTAGGCTTTGTTGGCCGGCCATCAAGTCCTAGAGTTTACCTGTTTCTGCCTCTTCAGCGCTGGAATTACAATCAAGCACTGCCACATCCAGATTTATCTATTTTTAAAGATTTGGGTTTTTATGTGTATGAGTGTTTTATCTGCAGGTATACATGTGCACCATGTGCATGCAGTTCCAACAGAGTCCAGAAGAGGGCGTCAGATCCCTTGGAACTAGAGCTACAAGCAGTTGTGAGCCACAGTGTGGGTGCTGGGAACCAAACCTGGGTCCTCTGCAAGAGCAGCCACTCTTAACCACTGAGCCATGTCTTCAGCCCAATATCAAGAGTTTTTCAAATCTGGGTTCAGGGAATTGCATGCAAATACTTTACTGACTGAGCCGTCTCCCCAGCCCAAATTTTACATATTGATCCTTTGTTCCATAGCCTTGCTAAATGTGACCATTGATCATCCCTTCTAGCAGATGTTAGTGGATTCATACAGGATCATGTGGTCTGCAAAGAAGGATGGATTAACACCTTCCTTTTTGAGCTGCATGTCTCATGTTTCTTTTTCTTGCCTTATTGCTTTGGCTGGCATCTCTAGAGTCACATTGAACAGCACAGACTCTTCATCATTGTGGAGAAAAGTGTTTTTGTCTTTACTGTTCAGGATGAAGTCAGATGTGGGATTTTATTTTATTTTATTTTATTTTTTAGGGTTTAAAATTTTCCTAACATTGATACCTGATTGCAAGTTTTCCCATAATAGTATTGTCAACTGCTTTTCCCACATTTGCCAAGGTGACCCTGTGGTTTTTCCCTTTTAGCTATTGTTTTATGTTACTAGCTTGGCTCACTAATATTTTGTTGAGGATTTTGCATCAATGTTTGGGAGACAGAGAGGCTTGTCTATGTTCTACTGGGATGTTTTACTTTCACTGCCAGGAAAAAAAAACATCAGTTTCATGAATATGTCTTTCTGTCTCTATTTCTGTCTGTCTCTATCTCTGTCTGTCTCTGTCTCTCTGTGTCTCTGTCTCTGTCTCTCTCTCTCTCCCCCTACTATTCCTTGGGCAAAGATTCTACCACTTGAGTTATAGCCTTAGCTTTTGTTTAGTTTGAACAGGGTCTTGATGTGTAGCCTAGGACAAGCCATAAACCTCCTACTTCAGACTTTTGAATGCTGAGATCACCAAAGTACACAGCCATACCCAGTTCATCTTCTTTTCTGGTGAGTTCTCTTTTATTTTGTCTCTTTAGTTGTTAGCCAGAATTTACTACTAAAGCCATGTGGGCCTGGGCTTCTCTCCGTGGGAAGATTTCAAACCAGTTGTCTCTTTGGGTCCTGAGTCTGAAGGTTTTCTGTTGCTTGTCAAAGCTTGTGCCTGTCTAGGCATCTGTCCACTTCATTGAAAGTGTTGGTGCTTTCGTCTGTTTGTAACGTCTCTTCATATTCCTGTGTGTTTGAAAGGAATGTACTGTCCCCTGGGTAGAGTGGTTTTTGGAAACATCAGTCAGCTAGTGATGGTGTTGTCCAATCTGTATTCTTCTTCACACCAGCCGCATTTGTTTGTTTTTGTGATACACTGGATTGGAACCTAGGTACATGCTCATCCACTGAGCTACAGCTCTGCCCTGGCTACCTTCATACAATTATTTTTTTATCACTTTAATTTCCACATGTTTATACATTTATGCTAAGATATGTCTTTTATTCAGTGTATGTTATGTTTGGCTCTTGTTCTTTTAAATTCACTCCAATAGTCTCTGCCTTTTATTTGGACTGTTTTGCCCATTTGTAGTTATTTTTATTTCTCGAAGTTTCTATTCACACAGTTATTTTCTGTGTCTCAAGTCTTTTTCTCCTGTTGTTTACTTTGCTGCCTCCTTTTGCGTTGTGGAAATGCCTTCAGGTAATATTTTACTTCTGTTGGTTCTTGGCCAGTGGAATTTCAACTCCAATTTTTCAGCTCCAAATTTATCACTTCCCCCTCCTCCTATTTCATGACAGGATTGCTCTATGTAGCCCTGGCTGTGCTGGAACTCTCTAAGTAGACCCAGCAGGCCTCACAGAGATCCATCTGCCTCTGCCTCCCAAATGCTGGGATTAAAGGTGTGTTAAAGGAGCCACTATGCCTGGCTCCAAGTGTATCACTTTTAAGTAATTTCTGTGAGGCTGGAGAGATGACTCAAGCTGCAGAAGAGCTCTTGCTGTCCTTCCAGAGGACCAGGGTTCAGTTGCCAGCACTCATATCAGGTGGCTCCCAACTCCAACTCCAGCTCTAAGGAAGCTAACACCCCCTACTGGCCTCTGTGGGCACTTGCATGCATGTGTACAGACCCATACCTACACACACACACACACACACACACACACACACACACACACACACACACACACTTAAAAATAAAATCTTAAAATAATTTCTGTGTCTTTGTTGAGGTTGCACACTTTTTTGTTGCTGTTATTTTTGAGACAGGGTCTCTCTGTGTGGTCCTTGCTGTCCTGGAGTTTGCTATGTCGACCAGGCTGGCCTTGAACTCTGCCTGCCTCTGCCTCCCGAGTTCTGGGGTTAAAGGTGTACACTCTGACTGGCTCAGAGGTTGGACACTTTCTCTTATTATTATTATACTTTCATTTAACTCTTTAAACACGGTTTTGTTTCTTTGAGCCAATTTGTTAATATGTAACTGCCTTGGAGTATTTTTCTGCCATACCAGACATCTGAGGACCTTCCAGGATGGTGTTTATGGGCTGCTTTCCTTTTTCCCAGTAGGAGCCATTCTTTCTGATTTTGTCTGTTGTATAATTTTGTATAGAGAATGGACAATTGTCTCAGAGTGGATCTAGAGGCTGAGTTTTTCCTTGGGGAGTTGTTAGCGTTGGCATTTCATGCTGCTGTTTTTATTGTTTGTTTAGTAACTTAATTGGACTAAAGCTGTGGAATAGACTTGTTCTCCCCCTTACTTCTTCAATTCTAATTCCTCCTATTGTTTATCTTTTCTCTTCCCTTCCTCTTATTTTCTCCTTCCTCTTATTTTCTCCTTCCTCTCTTCCCCTTTATTTTCCTCATCTCCTCCCCTAATGTTCTCTTCTTTTTCCTACTCATCCTCCCTGTCCTCTTCTCCCCGATTCCTTCTCTTCCTCACCCCCTTCCTCCTCCTCCTTCCCCCCCCCCTCCACCATCCTATCACCTTCTAGGGGCTGCTCTATGTATGCCCAGCTTTGTGGTCAGTTGGAGGTTGTATAGTCTGCTTGGGGCCTGTCGGTCTCCATGCTCAGCGGGTAGACTTATGGGTGAGTTAGGGAGCACATCAAAGATCAGTCAGCTTTTGTGTGTCCCTTGACTCTTGCTTCCTGCCAGACCCTTCTGTGGCACCTGCATGCTCTCAGTGGGCCAAGGGCTTAAGCTATCTGGGCCTCTGCTTCCCCACATCAGTGTCCATCCACCAGCTGTGTGGCAAGATCGGGTCTCTGTGTGACTGCTCATGCGTAGTCTCTGGTTTGTCCCTGGCCCTGTCATGGTTTCCGTTCCAGCCTAGCAGCCTTGCTGGCTTTCCATACACCAACATCGAGGCTCCTGCACTTTCCTGGCCAGCGGGGTCACGTGCCTTTTGCTCCGACTCACATCAACCCCTGGCAGAGAAGCTTCTAGTACCTCATGGCCTGCTCAGTGCAGCCCTGTTCAAATGCTACACCAGCCGATTGGGTGGGGAGACAGAGGCAGTTCTAGGAAAGAGCAGCACAGACCCCTTTGTTATCCATGGTCAGTGCTTTCCTCCAAATAAATCTCTTTGGTTAGTTTCTAGGATGCTGGAATGATCACCATTGAGAGTTTTGACCAGTTTTGTAGCTGGTGTGTGTGTGTGGTGTGTGTGTGTCTGTGTGTGTGTGTGTGTGTGTGTGTGTTCCCGGCATGTGTGGAAACCTGAGGTCAATGAGGAGGTGTCCTCAGTCACTCCCCATCTTATTTTTTGAGGCAGGGTCTCTTGCTGAATGGAGAGCTCACTGATTGAGCTGGATTAGATGACCAGTGAGCCTCCAGGATCCTTCTGTCTCCACCCCCTTCTGTGTTGGGGTTACAGATGTGTGCCAGCATGGCCAGCTTTTATGAGGGTGCTGGGGATCTGAACTCTGGTCCTTGCGCTTGCACAAGAAAGCCCTTTATCCACTGAGCCCTCTGTCTAGCTTGTGATCCCCCTGCCTCAGCCTCCTGAGTGCTGAGATTAAAGATGTGTACTGTAACACCCAGCCAAACTGGGTTTTGAAAAAAAGATTTTGAAGTCTATACTACACTACAGTGGTAGTCCCACCTCCTTGGTGCTGTCTTAAATACAGAACTTTTGGGTCAACAGGTAAGGGCATTTGCTCCCAGGCCTGACCACCTGAGGTTGATCCTCAGGACCCACACAACAGAAGGAGAGAATCAATTCCTGTAAGTTGTCTTGTAACCTCCACATACCCATCATGGCACATGTGCCCCCCACCCCCGGACACTATGCAAGTAAATGTAATAATAAAGTGATAGTGGGCCATCGAGATGGCTCAGCAGATAAAGGTGCTTGCAGCAAAACCCGACAACCTGAGTTTGATCCCCAGAACCCAGTTGGTGGAAGGAGAGAATTGACTCTTGCCTTCTGACTTGTATGTCACACACACACACACACACACACACACACACACACACACACACACACACACACACAATGTAAAAGGATTTTAGAGGTTTTTAAAAAGCACCATATACATTTCCATGAAATATCACAGAATGAACATGTGAGAACCACCCAAACTCAGAAGTAAAATATGACTCACCTCTCAGAGCCTTCCATCATGTGTCTCCTGTCCCCACATTTCCCTCCTCGTCAGGGGCAAGCACTCTGATTTTGATCCATGTGCCATTTTACAGCTTTGTTCATGACTTGAATGAAACCATGTCCAGAAGTGTATGAGCTCTCTAAATGTTGGTTGTGTGGAGAGAATATTCCATTTACCTGTGGGCAGCTGCATTTATTGATAGATTTTATGGTTGTATGAATGGTTGTGTGGGTCTCAGGATGGATGAATTGGTGGTTGGATGCATGGGTGAATGAACGGATGAGCAGGTGGGTGGATGGACTGATGGGTGAGTAGATGGATGAGTGGATAAAAGGATAGATAGATGGGTGGTGGGTGAGTGGAAGGATAGGTGGATGGAGGATGGAAACAGGGGTTGAATGAATGGATGGATGACAGATGGGTGGGTAGATGAATGGGTGGGTGGGTGGATACATGGGTAGGTGAGTGGGTAAACAGATGACTGATAGCCAACATGGATGTTTGGATGGGTGGATGGAAGGTTGAGTGAGTGGGTGGGTGGATGTATGGTTGAATGAGTGGACAGATGGTTGAATGGATGGATGGTTGAGTGGGTGGATGAGTGGGTGGGTGATAGACGGTTGAATGGATGGATGGATAGGTGGATGTATGGTTGGATGAGTGGGTAGGTGGGTGGATGCATGGGTAGGTGAGTGGGTGAACAGATGACTGATAGCAAACATGGACCATAGGTGTATCCACCATGATAATGGATGGCTGGATGATGGGAGTGGCACAGAATGGAGACAACTGGCTAGATGATGGTATGTGACAGGGATGAGTTGTTATATGGTGGATGTCTATACCCCCGCAGGGTCTGAAAAACAGTGTCACCGTGGTTAGAAGTTTGAAAGTGTAGAATCCCTTCAAATGGAGAGAGTAGCTCATGCTACCAAATAGCATATGGCAGAGACCCTGAAGTCCAGAGGAGTGGCTTGACCAAGCTTATAAGGTTCACTCAGTCACTGTGGTAAGACTTGAACCCAGTTCCAGCTTCCTTCCAACATAGCCTCCTGAGATGTGGAACCTAACCCAGCCAGGACTCCAATGGACTGACTGATCCCTGAAGGCAAGAGCTCAGTCTGTGCCCTCACAGCCAGGTCTGACATCCCCACGCGTTGTGGCCACTAACTGGTCCGAAGCCTTGGCTGAGCACCTACTGTGTACCTGACTTGGGGTAGACCATGAGAGTTCAGAATTGGAGTCTTTTGGTCCTTCACATTAAGGGACACCGCACCACACATTTATGAAGCATGAGGTTAGAATCGATGTCCCTGAAGACGGGGAGTCACTGCTCCCAGGACGTGCCTCTGCATCTCCAGCCTTGTCCACCCCCTGTCTCTGTGTCCCACAAGTCAACTACTGGCATAGCACTTCCGGCAGCATCTGTGGGTGGTGATAGATGCAGGCATGGCGGGAATCTCACAGAGGACAGCCTCCTGAAGGGCCTGTCTTGGCTCCACACAGGGGTGTTGCTAGGCTGTGTCTAAAGGCTGGGCCAGGGAGCCTGGGAGATGTTTAACTTTGAAAAATAGACCTTCACAGCTCATTAGGTCCCAGCCTCTCGGCCCGGCGCCTCGGGCAGCTCGGGAATGGGAGACGGCAGGGCATGAAATCGCTGAGGTATTTAAAAGCCGATTCTGCATTCTCCACCAGTGCTGTCTGTCCGCCAGGCCCCTGGCAGGCCCGTTGTGTCATGCAGAATGGGGTGGGGTGGCTGATGTGTTTCTAGAGCACTGTGTGTGACCTGATTGACCCCAGGTTAGGCACTCCTGAGTCTTGACCTCAGACGAGTCAGTTCTTGGCCTCAGTTTCCCCACTTCTACCTATGCCTGTGTGTGTCAATACCTTTGCTCTTTTTTTTTTTCTTTTTGGAAACAGTCTCATGTAGCCCAGGCTAACCCTGAGCTCCTTAAGTACCTGAGGATAGTCTTGAACTCCTTATCTTCCTTTCTCTCCCTTCTGAGTGCTCGATGACAGGCGTGCCTACAATAGGTTTATGGTGTGCTGGGGATGGAACCCAGGGCTTCATGCATGCTGGGCAAGCACGCTACCAGCTGAGCCACATCCCCTTTCCCACTCCCAGAAGTGGAAACTGGTTGTGAGCTGCCCCTTAGCTGCAGCTTCTCAAGGATGTTGCATTCTAGGCTCCCTCCTGTCTGTTGATGTAGGGATCCCAGGATCCGAACAGTGTCAGCACTTCCAAGTAGGCTAGGCTCTCGGGGCTCCCGGCATGGTGAGGGCTACAAGCACAGGCTGGGCTGCCAGGAGGTTTCCCTTAGTCTGAGATGTTCATTCATTGTCCATCCTAGGGGCCAGGAGGAGGGGCTGGGCTGGGAGGAGGAGGCTCATTTGCATGGAGCCTCAAAGAGACAGCCAAGAAAAATCAGAGCTAATCATTAGAGTCGGCCGCGGCCACAGGGCTCTAAATTGCATTAGGCAGCTTCTGGTCTTCATTGAATGTATCAGATGCAAAGGCAGAAGCAGGAAGCTCTGGGCGGGTGACCTGCCCGCCCGCCCCCGCGGCAGCTGCCTCTGGCTAGAAGCTGGGGGCCAAGGAAGTTTTCTGAGGCTTGGAGCCCTCTAGAGCCCTCCCCCCAACTCCTGCCTCTCAACCCCCACCAGCTCCTGTAAGACTTTCCCAGGGCTCTGTGACCTTGGACGAGTTACCTTCCTTCTCTGGGCTTGTTTCCTTAATTAGAAACTAGAAAGGCTGGCTTCCTGAGTGCCAAAGCTGCCGAATGAAAGTAGAAGCCCAGGTGGGGGTCGGAGAAGCTCCAGGCTTCTTCCTTCCGCTCTGTAGGGTAGAGCGAAGGCGCCTGTAAGGGCCTGGGTGGCCCCCTGGTCCACACCACGAGGCCTGGACTGTTACTCATAGCCTTAGTCTTGTCTATGTAATGGGTAGAGCTCAGTTGGCAGAGTGCTTGCCTAGCACCTCATTAACCCAGCATGGTAGCGCACGCCTGTCATCTCAGCACTCGGAATGTAGACGAACTCAGGGGGTCATCGTGGGCCCTTCTTGGGGGGATGTAGAGCACCCAGGAAATGATCTAGAAGCAGACTCCCTCTGCAGGTCAGGCTTGGAGCAGGTGTGACTTCTTCCTTGGGGGGTTCCAGGGGGTTCTGGGACATAGACATCCAGTTTCAGAAGTGGTTATGGCTGGAGGGTTTTCTTCAGAACCCAGGAGACCCCAACCACGTAGAAGGGACATTTGTGAGGTGTCCTGAAGAGGCTCCAGGGAGGCCTGTGTCCTCCATCTGGGCAGGTACATTAGTGTTGGGTGACGAAGGCTGGGGCAGTCCCAGTGGTGTGTGCTTTGTGCACAGCCTGCCTGTGTGTGCCAGGAAGCACGTCTTTCATGAGGACACACACGGCTGTGTGTGCACATGCGTGTGCTAACAGAACCCACATTTTGAGTAGATACCTGTAGTTACAGGGTCACCCTGAGGGGTTGCTGTCCTGTGTGAACATGCAGAGTCAAGTATCCACGGATGTGTGATCCCCGCTTCCGTGTGCTCACACGCAGCTGTGTGCACCCGCACTTGCCCCTCCTGCTCGTCCCCATGGCAACCCCAGCAGTGTGTCCTGGTGAGACATAGAGCAGGTGTCGGGAGATCTCTGTTGGTGCGAGGGGAGTCACAAGGGATGGGCTCCCCACAGTGGGCGGGCAGGGCCAGCTGGGGTTCTTAGGCAGAGGCTCTGGGTTCAGGAGAACCTTCTGGAAGCCCCCCCTCTGTGATTCCTACAGGATGAGTCACAGGCCCATTCGGGCAGGATTTAGTACTGTGTGGTCCTTGGTGATAGATCAGCAGCATGTTAGGGGGGGGTCTCAATCCCACTTTCTGGGAAGGTAAAGGACACAGGTCCCTCACTCTTCCCCTCCCACCTCTGTGGAGAGAAAGGAAGGGACCCCACCTCACCTCTTGTTCCAGTCATGGGTAGAGTGGGTGGGGCCCTTGCCTTAAAACCCAGCTACCCAGCGGCTCCCTGTTTCCTTTTGCTA
The DNA here is from genome assembly GCF_007827085.1 of Peromyscus californicus insignis. NCBI lineage: Eukaryota > Metazoa > Chordata > Mammalia > Rodentia > Cricetidae > Peromyscus > Peromyscus californicus. The sequence goes on along the minus strand of NW_026294540.1, from coordinate 33,822,244 downwards.
TTTAGCTGATTGTGGGAGATCTCTGCCTTGAGACCCAAGGCTCAGGCCCTCCCCACCCTCCTGTGAAGTCATCCAGCTCAGGCTGGCAGGGTTCCCATGGCAACAGCAGTGACGTCACAAAGGCTGGAGGAGGACAGCCGGAGGGAGGTGTGGGGTGAGGCTGAGGAGGGGATTCCTGGCTTCTCTTCCACCTTCTAGAAAAATAATGCTTTGGCCACTTGTTACCAGTAGGCACGAGCCAGTGATACTAGGAATAAGTCCTGGATGCTCCCCCACACAGTCCTCAGAGATAGGAGGAGTGAGGGACGCCCTTCTGTCCAGATGCCAAGTCCCTTCAGGAGTGAGGAGGTGGATGTTAGCCCCAGAAGCAAAGATGTCACGGTCACCTGGTCTGGTTAACCAGCGGCTCTTGCCAAACTCAGAGTGACAGCCTTCAAGGGCCTGTGACTGTGCAGGTCACTGGGCGTTGTTCCTGTGGGGGCATGGGAGCTGTACCGGAGCTGCTCTCTTCCTTCTGTTACGTGGTGTGTGTGTGTGTGTGTGTGTGTGTCCTGGGGAGGTCAGGGGACAACCGGCTGGAGTCGGTTCTCAGTTCTCACGTTCCATCACCTTGGTTCCGGGGATTGAACTCAGGTCATCAGGCTTGGTGGCCCAGTGCTTTCACCTGCTGAGCCGTCCATCTCTCCAGCTGCCCTCCTCTGACCTTGAAGGCAGGGTCTTGTGTAGCCCAGGCTAGCTTCAGACTCACTGCTTAGCTGAGGATAACCTTAACCTTGTGATCCTCCCGCGTCCACCTCCCAAGTGCTGGGATGACAGGTGTGAGCCACCACGCTGGGTTTATGCGGTGCTGGGAATGGAACCCCGTGCTTCTTCATATGTGCCAGCTAAGCTCTGCCACTGAGCCGCATCCCAGCCGGCACTGGAGTTTCATAGTCTCTCCTTTGATCTGGCTCAACTGACTGCAAGGAGGCGCTCCGTCAGGCTCTTAGGTCTACATCAGGACATCCACAGTAGCAGCACTGGGACCCCTGGGCGCCCCCTGTTGGGCGTGGATAAAGCAGCTTCTCTGCTCTGGCTCTAGAAAGGCACCAGGCGCCTGGGTCACTATTGCTGGGTATGATAGCTCCAGACACAGCCCTGGGAAAAGCTAAGAGCACAGTGGGGGCCTTGAGAGGTCCCAGGTTCGGCTCTAGAGCCGTGTGCCAGGTAGCCCGGTGATGTCAGCATCCCACCTGGCTCATGAAGTCACTGGTACCCCCAGCTGCCCCGAGTGCTGCATCCTGCCTCCACTGGTACCCCCAGCTGCCCCAAGTGCTGCATCCTGCCTCCACTGGTACCCCCAGCTGCCCCGAGTGCTGCATCCTGCCTCCACTGGTACCCCCAGCTGCCCCGAGTGCTGCATCCTGCCTCCACTGGTACCCCCAGCTGCCCTGAGTGCTGCATCCTGCCTCCACTGCTGTCGTTTCTAAGCCAGAGAGGGACCTTGTCTTCCTGGGCTGCACTCTCTATACTCAGATTCCCAGGAGGGTGAATGTGCTTGGAAGCACGGGGCAAAATGTAGTCTCCTGGCCAAATTGTGCAAGAGGCAAAGGCACACTGCTTCTCCCAGATGTGACCTTTAAAAAATCCAGCTAGTTCTGGATGGACCAACTCAGGTTCGCAATCATCTATTTGGAAAATGCTATACTGTTTTTCTTCTTTGAGACAGGGTCTCACTTTGTGGCCCAGGCTGGGCTCAAACTCACAAGCCTCCTGGCTCACCTCCCTCTAGTGCTGGGATTGCAAGCCTGAGCCACCACCTCTGAATTTTATGTGGGTTCTGGGGACTGAACCTAGGTCCTTGTGATCAGAGCAAGTGCTTTACCAACTGAGCATTTCCTAGTTCCGTCAGTCTGCAGCACATCTTGTTGGGTCTATCCCGTACCCCAACCCTGGGGTTACAAAACAGAGCTCGTGTCTTCCTGGGTATGTGATTTTATTTAAAGGAGCCTACTGTGTGTTGTGTGTGTCCTGTGTTGGTTGAGGCACAGACATGACTTCATTCTTCCCGGAACCCTCTTTCTTACAGTCACCAGTATCCTCTGCCACGAACATGTTCAGGCCATCTCTCAGCATCCTGCAGTCACTTGAAAAGGTATCCACCAGGTAGGAGCAGGGACGCAGAGCAGAACTCCAAGGCTTTCTTCCCAGATGCCTCCAGCCCACAGGGGGGCATCCTGATAGGCGGGGCTCAAAGGCAGGTGGCAGGTGCTGACCCCAGGCAAGGGACTCTTTTCCTGATGACTAAGGATCTGTAGCCATTCAAGGTGGCCCATGCCTATCATCTCAGCACTCAAGAGGCAGAGGCAAAAGGATCGCAAGTTCCAGGCTAGCCTGGGCTACATCGTGAGTTCCTATCTCAAAAGACAAACAGAAGATGAATTTGGTAGATTCGAGGTGAGAGAGAGCTGATAAATGAGAGGTATGATCGATAATACTTTAGGGGAGAATCAAAGTCTGCTTGGGGGGTTCTTAGAAGTGAGAAGAGGCAGGGGTCTGGTGGTTACCTGGACAGGGCTGACATTGTGCCTTCCTGGGAGAGGTTCGTGGAGGGAAAGGCTCATGTCAGTGGGAAGCATGGCAAGAGGGGACAGAAAGCATGGGACGACCCTTCCTGTTCCTGGTGAGCACATTTAGACAGGGCCAATACAACTGTCGCCATCTTCTCCTGATATGTCACCTGTGTCTAGATGTGTCTTTTATTCTACGCCTACATTTGAACATCTCACCCAAAATTTTTTTTAGCCCATTAGAGACCGAGGGAAACTTAGCTTCGTCTCAGGCAAACAAGCAAAACTCCAGCCTCATTTTCTTGTCTCTCTAATAAGCACTTCTCAAATGTACAGCTTGCACGCACAATTCGTCAGGTTAATGTCTTCTCAATCCTCCTGCCTCCCCTCTGCAGAGAGCTGCTTCTCTCTGCCACAGCCTGAGAGGGAGAATCCGCCTCAAGCTTCCAGGAGCAAATTAGCACTATTGGCTTCCTGGTGGGTGAGGAGCTGCTGTTGGGGCTGTGAGAGAGTGAGGAGGTGGGGTGAGGGGTCCCCAGCATTTCTGCCACACAGTAAGCGTCCAATAACTCACAGAGCACTTGGGCCTTCTCAGGTCACAGAACACTGGTAAGCTCAAGACTGGTGTCATAATCCCAACACTTGGAAGGCTGAGGCAGGAGGATCAGAGAATTCCAGGCCAGTCTGGGTTACAGAGTCAGACCTTGTCTCAAAAGGATAAAACAGTACCAATTAGTGCGCATGTTTTCTTTAGCCTAGCGTTTAAAGTTATATGAATATAAACCCGGCATGGGGCACATCTTTAATACCAGCACTCAGGAAGCAGAGGTAGGTGGAGCTCTGTGAGTTTGAGGCTAGCCTGGTCTACAGAGCAAGTTCTAGGTCATAGCCAGGGCTACATAGCAAGATCTTCAAAATAAAAAAAACCCAAAAACTTTATATTAATATATTTTGTTTGATGTGTGTGTGTGTGTGTGTGTGTGTGTGTGTGTGTGTGTGTGTGTGTTCCTGTGTATGTTTCTGAGTACGTGTGTGCATATGTTGTGAAGTGCCAAAGGTTGACACTTCAGATCCGCCCCTCACCCAGTGTCTTGAGGTAGTCTCTCACTGGCCTGGAGCTTGTCAAGAAGGTTGGATAACTCTGGATGGTTGGTTCCCAAATTGCACGCACTGGAAATCATGGCGTGAATTTTTTTTCTCCCTGAGTTTATACTTGGGGTCAGGATTCCCTGTGACGATTCATTGTCTTCTGTCATGACTAGTAGTCATTAGTCTTAATTGCCGGAGAAGAATCTACTGGAAGAGCAAACGGGACTGTGCAGTTTGATAGTAAGCATTCCTTCGATAAGATATATGTCACACATTTAAAGTGTTTCAAAGACTTACACGCTGGAGAGAAATCACAGGCTCAGATACATGCAACTTCGTGCCCGACTGCTTCCCACGCGGTGGACCTCAGCATCCCTGTGTGGCTGCCCGTGCGCCTTAGGTGCCGTTTCCTCCCACTGGCAGACACAAGCTGGTGGAAGCTTGCCCGGCTGGTGGGCGTGTCATGGTGCTTGACCAAAATTTCTTCCTAATCTCCCTGGTGCACCCTGGAACTGAGCATCAGGGGTGGGGCTTATGACCCCTTGTATTTCCTCATCTGTGAAATGAAGGCCTTTTTACTAATATCTGTTCATTTTACAGACGAGCTTTCTGAGTTTTCCTAATCAATTTACCAGATTTCTTTCTGGATTCTGAAAAAAGGATATTTGCCTCAGATGACACAGTGCAGGGACAGCGACCTCCTAAAATCCTGTGTGTGGCCTGTGTTTTGTTTGTTTGTTGGTTGGTTGGTTTTTACTTTTCATTTTGGAGGATTTGATAACCCAAGCTGGCTGTGAGAGCATGATCCTTCTAAGTTTCCCAAGTCTGAGAATACAGGCCTGTGTCACCATGCTTAGCATAGGAATTATTTACTTGCTATTTATGCACTGATGATTAAACCTGGAGCCTTGTGCATGCTAAAGAAGTGCTATGTCCCTGAGCCACACCCCAGCCCCTCATTGGGGATTCTAGACAGGTACTCTACCACTGAGCCACACCCCCAGCCTCTCACTGGGATTCTAGGCAGGTGTTCTACCACTGAGCCACACTCCATTCCCTCACTGGGGGATTCTAGGCAGGGGCTCTACCACTGAGCCACACCCCAGCCCCTCACTGGGGGATTCTAGGCAGGTGCTCTACCACTGAGCCACACCCCAACCCCTCACTGGGGGATTCTAGGCAGGTGCTCTACCACTGAGCCATACCCCAGCCCCTCACTGGGGGATTCTAGGCAGGTGTTCTACCACTGAGCCACACCCCAGCCCCTCACTCGGGGATTCTAGGCAGGTGTTCTACCACTGAGCCACACCCCAGCCCCTCACTGGGAGATTCTAGGCAGGTGCTCTACCACTGAGCCACACCCCAACCCCTCACTGGGGGATTCTAGGCAGGTGCTCTACCACTGAGCCATACCCCAGCCCCTCACTGGGGGATTCTAGGCAGGTGCTCTACCACTGAGCACATCTCACTTTTTTTATTTTGAGACAGAATCTCACTAAGTGGCCCAGGTTACCCCTGTGCTCACTCTGTAGCCTAGGCAGCCCCTGAAGCTGTGGTTCTCCTCTATCAGCCTCCCATATCTAGGCTTGCAGGCCTGCTCCATCATGCTCAGCATATGGTATATTTTTAAGAGCAGAAATTCCTCATATTTTAGCAGTGATATTTATTAGTTTATAATTGTGTGGGTGGGCAGGAATTCTTCCCTGTCACCACATTATTAGTGTATTTTCAAACATGATAGCATAATGTATAAAATATCTTAGTATATCATATGATGCACAGTTCTCTTTCCACACATTTTGTATGGTTCAGAGACTCGGCTCACACAGCCATGCTTTCAGTTTTGAATGACTGACTTTATTAAGCATACAACGAACTGAAGTAAGAGAATAAGCAGATGATGAGTGGATGGAGAGAGAGAGAAACAGAGACAGAGAGATCGACACACAGAGACACACACAAAAGCAGACACACAGAGAGACAAAGAGAGATACACATGCACACGAACACACATCATCATCCATCATCATCATCATCATCAAACCAAGGGTTTGTGAACACCCAGCAGAAACCAGCGGGGGAAGTTGAGGCAGTCAGCTGGAGCCATGACTGAGCTTTCTCTCCATGGCTGGACTTCAGGGCTCTTTCCCACCTCAGGTGCTTTCCCATCATGGGATGAACTCTGGAAATAGTTCACCTTCCAGCTGTTTTCAAGGACACAATGTTCTTCTTCTCGGGCCATTTAGTCATTGTCTTCCCTCCCAGTCACAGAGTTAAGGGGACAGTTCATCCTCAGACTCTGGGGGACACTTTGAGACAAACAGATGGATTTGAACCCCAGTGTCAGAGACAGCTTCTCGGTGAGCTCAAACAGCACATGACAATCACCAACACGATGGACCGTGTGAGTCTCGGCTCAGACTGGACTGGTTGGAAATGTGATGGGAAGGGTTGACTCAAGTTCACAGTGTTTGCATTTAGACACCCGATTGACGGAGGGCTGTCACCTTGCCCTGTTGGTTGTTATACCTCCTCCAAGGGTAGATCACAGATGCATCTCTAGGTGGTCCATCTGCTCTGCAGGCATGTGGGAATGCTAATTTAAACTTGTGTTAACCCCATGTGACGTCAGTTGCCATAGCTCCATGGCCAGCTGTCCTCACAGACCCCACAGAACCTTGTTCTCTCAGCCATGCCTCTTGCACACAAATCTTCGAACTCGCTGGTCAAGTTCTACAAAGAGAAAAGAATCTGCTTGGATTTTGACTGGAATCTGATTGAACCTATAGATCTAATCTGGAGAAGGTCAATTGAAAAAATAAAGATATATTCTTTGTGGTGTGTGTGTGTGTGTGTGTGTGTGTGTGTGTGTGTGTGTGTGTGTGTGTTGGAGTCCAGCAGAGGACGTCAGTTCTGTGGCTGGGGTTTAGATGGTTGTAAGCTGCTTGGGTGCTGGAAATCAGTCTCAGGTTCTCTGCAAGAGTAGCAAGCTGTCTTAGCCATTGAGCCAACCCTCCAGACCAAGATTTTTATTCAGTCAATTTTAATCTGCTTTTTGTTGTAAATGCATAGACACCTAATATACAATTGTATGTGGATTTTTACATCTACTACTTGACCAAACACCTATTATTAATATTGTAATCCACACACACTTTTGGCTTCTATATACATATCCTTGAGGAATGTCTGGAGTTTCGTTTCTTCCTTTCTGAGCCTTAGACTTTGCATTTCTTTTTCTTGCCTTGTTGCAGAGGCTGAAATCACTAGGACAGTATCAGATAGAAATGTCCCTGTCTTGTTCTTGGTTTCAGAGCAGCTTCACCATGAGGTGTGCTCTCTGCTCTGAGTCAGTCATGGTTTCCTTTTTCTTTGGAGCCAGGACCTCATTACGCAGTTTTGCTGGCCTGGAACTCACGATCCTTCTGCCTCAGTCTCCCGACTGAAGCAAGGCACACTCTAAAGAGCTTCTAATGTGTACTCCGAAATGATTTTGGCCCAGTCTACCACAGTCTAATGAGCTTTGCTGGGCACTGAGTTTTAGCTTTAGCTTTGTTTGTTTGTTTGGTATTTTGATCAATCCTTATTTGGTGAGCACAAGTTGAATTTCATCTTATTTCATTAAAATATGCATTTCTGGGACTGGAGAGATGGCTCAGCGGCTAAGAGCAATTGCTGTTCTTGAGAAGAACCTGAGTTCAGATGCCAGAACCCACATGGGGTAGCTCACACAATACCTATGACTTCAGCTCCAGGGGATCTGATGCCCTCTTCTGGCCTCTTTGGGCACTGCACACACACACACACACACACACACACACACACACACACACACACACACAAATCCTTACAAAATGTATCTCCCTGAGGCACAAGGTTGAGCAGACCCATGTACGTGTTAGCCATCTTTAGTTCCTTCTTTGGGTCTGATTCTTTGCTCTTGTCCATACATTGTTGGGGCTTCAATGCTGGTATGAGTGGGTGTTGTTCCATCTCTGCCAAATATATCACAGACATTTCCTCTCTGTACCACAGAGATTTTCATTTTTTGTTGTTTTGTTTTTTATGTACCTTTTCCTGATTTTTATTTGGCCAAATTTGCTTCTCTCTTCCTTTACAATCCACTCCCACTCCTCCTGAGCTTGGAAAGCTGGCATCTCTCTTGAGACCTCATAAGGATTGGATTGTGTTTCCACCCAGCTTTTTTTCTTTATGGCTTAATATTTCACATTTAACTGTTTACTCCATTTGGAATTTGTGGGCCCGTGGGTGTGGGGTGAGGGGTTAATTGCAGCTGGAAGTTTACCAGCGGAAGGGGCCTCATTTGCACCTGAGAGTCTCTGGGGTCTGGATTTGGGCGCCTGTGCTGAGCAGGGAGAGATTGAAGGAAGGAAGTGGCAGGCTGCGCAGACAGCATGGGGACTGTGCAGCCCTGATTACCATAGGGACTGTTCTGGCCGCTGTCTCTGCCTGAGCTGAAGTTGAAAGCAGAGCATTCAGTCCAGCTCAACTATAGGCTGTGTAACCCTGGCTCTGACTCAGTTTCTTCTCTGTAAAATGGACACGGTGCTCCACACCCATCATCCCAGCTCTTGGGAAGCAGAAGTAGGAGGATGGGGAATTTGAGGCCAGCCTGGGCAATAGAGTAAGATCCTGTTTCAAAAACAAAACAGGGCCTGGGGAGATGGCTCTGGGGGTAAAGCGCTTATTGCACAAATGTGAGGATCTGAGTTCAATCCCCAGCACTGACATAAAAAGCTGGATACTGCGGCGCACGCTTGTAATCCCAGTGGTGGGGAGGCAGAGGCAGGAAGATCTCTGGGACTCCCTCACCAGCTAGCCTGTCCCACTTGGTGAAGTTCCAGGTCAATGAGAGACACTATCTCAAAAAACAATGTGGATGGCACCTGAGAAACAGCATGCGAGGTTGACCTCTGGCCTACACACACACGTGCACACGTGTGTACATATACATGTAGACCCCTCTACATGTAGTGTAAACCTGCATACACTTGTGCATGCACATGCGCATACATGCATGCACACACAATCAAGGGACTGATGACGCCACTTGCCTTTAAGAGCTGTCACGAGGAGTAGGGTATGCTGGCTGCGGTGTGTGCCCTGTAAGCAGACAGGGACCAGGCAGGCTCACGGCAAACCCCAGCTCTCCTATGTGACCTTAGTCAAGTGACCTGACCTCTCTGATCCTGCGTTTCTGCATCTGAAGGTGGAGACCACAGAGGGCATGGTGGATGGTTCCATAGGACACCCCACAATGACAGTCACGGTCAGTGAGAGGTGCGTGGTCTGGGTCACACCCTCTAACAGGGTGGCATCCACAGTTGTGGTCTTTGCTAAGAACTTTGTTCAGAGGAGTGTGTCCATCTCTAGGGAGTGGCCAGGTGATGGGGGCGGGGAGGGGGGCATGGGTTGGTGAATGGGGCTAACTTCCTGCCCAATCTGATTGGTCTGAGACCTGTTCTGGGAGGTAGGGAGAGGGCCCCTAGTCCCTTGTTCACTCAGTCCTGACCTAGATAAAAGGTCACCAGAGAAAGCCTACCGTACACACACACGTGCACACATAGACACACATTCATGCAACCAGACACGTAGACAGGGGGAAGAATACATATGTGCGTATGTGTACACCTACGCATCACACACTTCTACATGTAGTCAGAGCCTCCGTGTGCACACAGTCATATAGACACAGACCATGGACACAGTGACACACACACACACACACACACACACACACACACACACACACACACACAAAATCACGCTCAGATTCGGGTGTCAAGCTGGCCTGGGAGTTAACCTTGTCCAGCTGTCTTATTCCCACTAGGCCTGGCCTTCCCCTGATTTCCTGCTGGTCACTATGCTGTCCCTGTCCACCTTGAGGCAGCTCCTCAGTTCAGCTAAATCCTGCTGCGTTTGTACCCCAGTCTCCTTAGCCCCCCTTCTTTGCAGCCACGGGATGTTTGTGCTGTATTGGGATCCCACATGAGGCTCTGGCACTTCGGCCCTGTGGCCCGATGGCTCCTGGGAGAAGCAGAACTCTCTCTCAACTGTGTGTAGTTGTAACCAACACCTTGTTACAAGGGGACCCCTCCATCATTTGCTGGCCTTGAAACTTGAGTTATCATAGCCTGACCCCTGGCGAGGGGGCAGGAGTGGCCAACTGGCTCCTCCCATGTCCCTGTGAGCTATGCACCTAGGGTAAGGTGGGTGGGAGATGGAGACCCGTGTGAGGCAGAAACACGGTCACAGATGTGCGTTCCTAGAGCTGGGCTCCTACTCTTCTAGGGTGACCGCAAAAACCTTCCCACACAGCCCTGGAGAAGCGTTTGGGATTTTCCTGAGCATAACTTGGGGTTGGAGTCAGGTAGGGAGATCAATCCCTCTGCCCTTTCCCTTCCCAGTTGGGGACCACCACCAGCTCTCCCCTCCGAGCTCTGTGCACTGCCCAGTGCCCTGATCTGCATGTCCAGCTCTCAGTGGAAGGCAAGGGCTTGAGTGGGTCATCCTTTATTGGCCTAGGCTGCCTGTGCAACACGGGAGGGCTGGCAGCCCCATCCAGGGAAGGCTCGAGGTCCTGGATGGCCTGGAGTTAGAGTTGCTTGTTCCCCACTAAACTGGGCTATGGGGGAGGGCAGTCAGCTGGAGACAGTCAGCTCTGAGTCTCCCAGGCTGGTGGTCCTGATGTGGGGCACTCTGAGTGAGGGTGAAGACACACTGAGGGGGACAGGGAAGGCTCAGTGGTGTGAGCACAGGGTGGGGGGGTAGGGTGAGGAGCCAGTGTGCCGCCTGGGGTCACGGGGTCAGGTATTGGTGGGTCACGACCCCTCCCTGCAGGGAACCCAAGGTGTGGTCTTGGGGACAGGGGTGGCAGGCAGGCAGTGGCGGGCGGAACAGCTGTGCATGAGGCTGGACTGCTGGCATCAGCAGGCGTCCCTCCTCCCCCCATGCTAAACAATCACGGCACAAATATGCAAATGGTATAATTACTGTTATTTGTTTTGCTGATATAAGTGTTTGAAATGCAAATGTCAACTCTGGGCGCTGTTGGTTTTCCCCACCCCTCTTCCCCGGACATTTGCAAGTCGATCAGTTAGCCCTCATCCTGGGAACACTGGGGGTGCCCCCATCTGAGAGAGCTGGAACACAAGGTACCACCTGCCCTGGCCAGTGCACTGACCCAGAGGCCATGACCTTTCCAAAGGTACCCGTCTGTGGAAGAACCTCATACCCTTTTCCCACCAGCCAGGCGGGGAGACCTGGCATCAGAACCTCAGTTTACCTCCCCATATAATGGCCCTAGGCACTTAACTGGCCCATTGCAACCCTGGTGAAGACTCCAGCTAGTGAAGACTCGGTTTCCCGTCTTGGAGTTCTGAACTTGGTCTGACTCTCTTTTCCCCAGTATCCCAGACAATATATATGTTTCCAGATTGGGCCCTGAGTTCTGATCCTGCAGCCGGGATGATGGCTGAGGCTCCTAGGTAGGCCCAAGTGAGAGAAACTGAGGCACAGCAAGCAGTTCAGGGGCTTATTAAAGACCCACCAGCCAGAGATGTCACTTGAATGCCAGCACACACTTGTGAGGCCGCAGGACCGTTTCCTCTAGTCGGAACCCGTGAGCTCTGTTTCCTAGTCTGACCCGAAGCAATTTATAGCCCGAGCCATCCAGGTCTCAGCCACAAGCGGGCCTGGTGGCATGCCTCCTACTGTGCGTGTGTGTGTGTGTGTGTATGTGTGTGTGTGTGTGTGTGTGTGTGTGTGTGTGTGTGTGTGTCCCTTCCAGCAGAGCCACCAATGCTGTTACTCAAACATGTGTCAGGGGCCAGCTAAAGCCCTTAATCACCTCTGAGCCTGTCAAGATCATGTACCTGAGAGACCTGCCCCGCAACCATCTCCCAGAGGACCAGTGAGCCGGGCTTGAAGCTCACTCACATTGACTTCTTCCTGTGCTCAGGTGTGTGCACTCGCATGTGCAAGCCTGCGCTCACGTTCGCGACAGACTCCTGGCAACTGCCTTGACTTGGGTGTGGCAGCACCCAGCACCAGCTACGAGAACACAGAGCTGGCTCATAGCTCAGCAGGATTACAGAGGCCTTGCCCCCGGTCTCCCGACCTCCGCTCACACTTGGTAGTGGTGCTGGTGTTAGTGTTCTGTCTTGGACAGCTTTGCTGCGAGGTCTGATGGTGGCAGAAACTGTGTCCCGGCCCTGCCCTGGGTTGGTGTCATTAGCAGGCTGTCCTCAGAACTCAGTTTTCTCTCCTGTCTCGGGCTGGTTGTGGGGCTAACTGGGCATGCACTCTCCCTTCTCCCCTGGGCGTCGCTGCATTCAGGCTTCGGTCTGCCAAGTGCTGGAAGCTGGGGCTGCTGGGGGTGGACAGGTGGCCCAGAGCAGGGACCTTGACCAGTCCTGGAGATGGAGAGGAGGTGGTGGCCAGGGCCAGGGCCAGGCCTGGAGACGGGGAGGAGGTGGTGGCCAGGGCCAGGGCCAGGCCTGGAGACTGGGAGGAGGTGGGGGCCGGGGCCAGGGCCAGGCCTGGAGATGGGGAGGAGGTGGGGGCCGGGGCCAGGGCCAGGCCTGGAGACGGGGAGGAGGTGGGGGCCGGGACCAGGCCTGGAGAAGGAACATGACTGTTTTCCCTGGGTTCATCTCAGCCCTGAGGCCCCCCTGCTATTTTTGTTCCACTTACCTTTACAGAGGCAGGTTTGGGCCTCGTTAGCATATTCAAATACAGTCCATTATTATTTGAATTAGCTGTTAAGTAATTAGTTCTAATTGATGAGTGCTCCCCCCACTTCCCCACACATTTTTTGGTTATGTACATCCGCTCCTAACCCACAATTTTAGGTAATTACCGCCACTCACTGTCTATTTACACACACACACACACACACACACACACACACACACACACACACACACACACATACACACACACACATACACACACGCACAATCCTCCAGTGACAGGTTCCTTGTCACCTTTAACATTCCCTGCCAGCCTGGGAAATGCAGTTGGGGGCACGGGTACAGATTCATCTGGCCCTCCAGCTCTGCCAGCCTTCCAGGGGCACAAGTATCCCAGAGCCTCCTCGCTACCCCTCATAAAACCCTTTGCCTTCAAAGTCCCCTGCCCAGGATGTTCTGAGGTGCAAGACACTGGAGAATGCTATTCATTCCTCTTCTCAGCCACAGGGCCTCTTAGACTGAATGAAAAGGATGAATTGACATGGTTACCAGAGAATCTACGTACTTTCTAGATGCTCAAGGACTAAAAGCCGATGCGTTGAAAGGATGGATGGATGAATGGATGGATGGATGAATGGATGGATGGATGGATGGATAAATGGATGGATGGATGGATGAATGAATGAGTGAATGAATGCATGAATGGATGAATGAACAAGTGAGTGAATGTATGCATGAACTATTAAATGCACACATGCATGAATGAAGTCATCTTCTGGGTAGATGTAGAGCCTGTTAGTGGCCCCAAGACTGGTAAGTTCAGCTACAGGGATACCCTTGAGCCAAGATTTCATTCTCCTGACTTAGTTTTCCCAAGTCATGGTCCCTGGCTGGCTCCAAACAGCCTGTGCCCTGGGGACGAAGGGAAGGGTAGCTAGTGGGTGGTGGTGGTCTTTGCTTGGTCGGTCTCTCATGGAGATAGAGGCCGAGCCAGACATTCGATAGGTAGGCGCCTTGCTCGTGGAGTCCACTGCAGAAGCTCTGTCCCTCGATAACAGACAGAGGCCACAGGGGATGGACTTGGGACTGAAAGATGCAGCCAGAGCTGTCTGGAGCTGCAGCCACAGATATAGTTGTAGTTTCCTGGTAGGAAAGTTGGATGAGGCTTCTGCCATTAGCAGATGTTTCTGGGACTACCCAGGTGCTGTTTTGACCAGAAGCCCACCTACACCTGTAGAGGTTGGACAAGATCATGGAGATGTGTCCTCTTGGGGCAACGGGGCTTGGATTCCTCCGTTCTGAGCTCTATGCCCATCTGTTAGCTTTCTGCCTTTTCTGGCAGAGCTGGGATGTAATACCACACATGACCAACAAGAGGTGCTGTTGGGACCTAAGGCAGTTCTCCAGAAAGTCTGGCTTTTGAGTGGGATTTTCTCCAGATGTCACTTGCCTGCTGCGTTTGAGCTTGGAAGAATTCTACATTTTGACTTCCCAGACTGCAGTAGGAAAGCATTTGGAAACTTGTGGGGTGCTCTTCTGTGTCACATGGGGATGAGATGGGCCCATGTCGTGCCTTTCTCTGCTGGAGGTTGGAGGGCCACCAGACCTTTCAGGAAGATGGTCCAGGAGGTCTCAGGGAAGAGGAGTCAGGGATGGAGATGCCCTCACAGTGCCTGGGATTCAGGAAGGCAGTCAGCAGGCACCTGGTCTCTGTTGTGCCACACACAGAGAGGAGGGGGCAGGTGCTTGAGTGACATGGACCCCCAGATACACCCTGGCATGGTGGCTGAGACCCACATCGGGGAGCAAGCATGGGTGGTTGCCATGATGCTGAGCAGACTTGACTGCGCTGACCTCAGGCTATTGGCACAGTCCCGAGTGCGGACTTCCGGGCTGTAGAGTCTGGCCTCACCCTTCTCACACCATCACGTGCCTCCCTCTCCCTCCCAAGCCCTTCTGCCTTTGGAGTGTCTCCACTGGGCTTTGGGGAAGTCATTTCCCACCCCCTCAACCTCCAAAATCCATGCAGGGCTTCTTGGGCCTCTTCAGTGTGAGTATTTGTGAGATGCGTGGGTCCTTAGGGGCAAGTAGTGGAGAAATGGGGAAGCAGAGTACCGTGCTAAACATGCAGCACCTGTACCTGGAGACGTGCCCACCCCTGCCCTTCTAGGCCTCGTTTAGGCCCATCCCCTTTCCTTCCCTCTGTTTGTGCCTCAGGCTTGACATTTCACATATTAAAATGCAGCCTCCTGGACCTGGCAGACACAGGCCCTGAATGAGTGTTTGTTGAATGAATGGAGGATGGAACAGTTCCCAGCCAGCTACCTAGAAAGGCAGGTGGCAGAGCAGATGGCCTCCAGGCTCCTGCAGGTCTGAAGGAGGCACACATATGCTCCACTGGGCTTCCTCAGGAACCCAGGGGCGGGACATTGTTCCTCAGTTGCTGGTATTGAGTTATAATTTGTAGGTGTTGATGATGGAACTGAGGGACTCCTTCATACTAGGTCAGCCCCTGACCACACCTCAGCCCCTCACTGGGGGATTCTAGGCAGGTGCTCTACCACTGAGCCACACCCAGCCCCTCACTGGGGGATTCTAGGCAGGTGCTCTACCACTGAGTCACACCCCAGCCCCTCACTGGGGGATTCTAGGTAGGTGCTCTACCACTGAGTCACAACCCTAGCCCCTCACTGGGGGATTCCAGGCAGGTACTCTACCACTGAGTCATACCCTAGCCCCTCACTGGGGGATTCTAGGCAGGTGCTCTACCACTGAGCCACACCTCAGCCCCTCCCTGGGGGATTCTAGGCAGGTGCTCTACCACTGAGCCCTGCCTCCATTCCCCAGGACCCCTTACATCTGATTGTTTCAGGTGCTGCCATATCCACTTCTGCATTCTTGCTCCTAGTACAGAGACTCCATCCCTGCAAGCCATATTAAAGACCCCTCCATGTTACGTAGTCCTTGGCTGGATTCTGTATCCATGAGCAGGGACTGAGCTTGTCTGGTGGCTGTGGTTAGAACAGCCTGGAGCTGATGTGATGAAGCCCAGACCCCCTGTGAAGGCTTCTTCTCCCCCTCCCTGCCTCTCTTTCCTTGTCTGAGAAATGGACACAGCTTCTCTCCAGCAGTGTTGATGCTATCCAGATAACATCTGCTGACTTGTCCAGAGCCACTGGCCGCCCTGGTGATCCTGCCCCGCCCCCCGCCCCATGCTGCAGAAGCCAGCTTGCCATGCTCTGCTGTTCTCCGGCTCAGAACTGTTTATGTGCCCCAGGGCGACAGGGGGTGACAGCGTCCATGTTGGCCTGTTGAGCCACTGTCTAGGGAATGGCTGGAGACAGCGCAGCAAACAACTCCAGCTAATTAGCGAAAGGTCATGCGGCTCCCGGAGTCCCGGCTTTTGAAGCCTTCCTTGCCACAGGCGGGGAAAGCTGCGTGGAGAGGGCTGGGATGACCAGACTCCTGCCCCCACCTGGCCCCGAACTGTCCAACTCATGACTCTGAGACTGGCTTTCTAGAAACTCCCCAAAGCAATCGGGGCTGCATGGGCCCCTGGGCATCAAGGCTGTGTCCCCAGCAAGCAGCTGTGACCTTCATGGCCTGTGCTCGCCTCACCCCCAGAGGTGACTCAGTGATCTGTGCGCAGGGCGATGGGCCCAGACACCCCTCATTGTGCCCTCATGGCCCCCACCTCTCCTACCACGACACCCTTCACAGCTTCTCTCTAAATCAATCCGCTTTTTAAAAACTTAAATACATTTTTTTATAGCACTACACAAATGGAAAACAGGTCTCCCCGGCCATAAATAGAATTCATAATCATAAAAATAAATTCAATGGAAAGAAAACAATGTTATTAAATTCTCATTGGGTGCTGTAGCCCTGGGGAGGCTCAGAGCCCAAGGCTTGCTATTGCTTTATTAGAGAGAGAGAGAGAGAGAGAGAGAGAGAGAGAGAGAGAGAGATTAAGACCTAGCAATCCTGGCCTGAGATTTTTCCATCCAACAGAGTCAGAAGCATTTGCAGGGAATTTGAATTGGGAGCCACTCCCTAATAAAACAGTTCAATGTTCTTTTATGTTATGCCAGTTAGAGTGTGTAAAACAGAGGCCTGCCCTGTAGGGCTGAACCACACACAGGGCTCCTCTGTCTCCTGTGAAGAGCATGGTGACAGGCACAGTCCTGAGAACTAGTCAGTGGTTCTGGTTCCTGTACTGTCATCTTGAGCATTTGTCCTCACGGTCTTAAGACGGCTGCTGGACCTCCAGCCATTGCATCTGTGTTTCAGGCAGGAAAGAAGGAGAGCATGAGAGAGGAAAAGGAAAAGGAATCTTGTAGATGCATCTGCCGGCCAGGCTGAGTTTGCCGAATATACCAGCCCATGCACTGCTGTAACCCATATTTCCCAGTGGCTAGGCCCCTGTTCCCTGCATGCCCCCTCCCTCCCTCACCATCCCAGCATGCCTCAGGGCATCACTATGAACTGTGATGGAGCTGTAGGGGGAGGGGCAGGCCATGATGAAGAAGGAGAGGGGACTGGAGTGATGCTCAGAGTGACCTGAGTGGCAGCAGGCTGAGGACACAGAGCCAGAGGCTGTCATCAGCTGTGGCTTCCTCAGAGCTGTGATGTGGGGACACATGGCCCGGAGCAGAAGGTAGCGTTTACTTGTGTCTACATAGCGCGGATGTCTTCTGCCTGAGCCCTTCCGTAGTGCTGCCCAAGTGACTCACGGTGCTGTGGCTGTGAGGACAGACACAGAGAGGAGCTGGCCTCTGCCCAGACTCCAGCAATCTGCTTGCTGCGCCGAGATCACAGGCATCTGATGGCTGCTTGGTCTTGAAACACCCAGTAGGGCTGCAGATCCAGGAGGGCTGCACTCAGTGGAGGATGTGGGGAGCCTGAGGCTCAGCTTCTGAGGTGTGCTCCATGGGGGCCATCTCTGGAGCTTGTGGGTGTGCCGGACAGGTTCACCAGGGTGGGCCCTGGAGGGAGGCCGTGAGAGGAAGACCCAATATGTCAGAGACAAGCTGAGGTGTAGGGATGTATTCCTATCTTCCTGTCCTTCACCCTCCATGCTCCTGATGAGCCCCCTCCCCGGTAACCAAATCCCCTAAGCAAGGTTTTCCTCTGTATCAAGATGAGAGAATGAGCCAAAACTTGGTAAATAAGATAAATGTTTGTATCCCACATACAATAGCCCAGAGGCTGGTGGCCAGGGCAGGTGGGGCAGGCATCTCCACCTGTGGTTTCTTTGTCTGGGGCCAAAGTAACTACTTTGGCTCCCACCACTGTGTCTGTATCCCAGCTGGGTGTACACACACACACACACACACACACACACACACACACACACACACACACACACACGCTTGCAAAACTTGCTGGAGTCTGTTCTCTCCCACCATGCTGGGTCTGGGAATTGAACTCAGGTCGTCAGACTTGGCAGCAAGCCCCTTTACCTCAAGTTTAAAGGCTATGAAGAGAACAGAAGCTGGTGACCAACCAGAATTCCTGGACATAGATTCTCCATGGATGTCCGGGATCTTGGGACCTGGTAGGAGCCAGCAGGCATGTAGGTAGGAGCCCGCACAGTGTCACTTCCAAGGCTCTCTGTGGCCCCTCCCAGGACGCCTTCTTTTGCTAGGAGTCTCCCAACAAGAATAAACTATTATACTTAGGAAAGAAAGGGCACCGGAGAGAGAGGGCTGTGTCCACTGTCCACACAGCACGTTAGCGTAGAACGAGGTCCATTAATCGTCACGTAGGATGTATGGTCAGCTAGGGAAGTTCTGCCTATGCTCTGGTTGGAGGCCCAAAGGCTTTAGGCAACATTCAAGTTAACGAGGGAGGCTGGGGAGGTTGCACAGCAGATAAAATGCTTACTGTTCAAGCATGGGAACTGAGTTCGAATTCCACCTATATCAAATGTGGTGGCCCATGTCTATACTCCCTGCGCTCCTACAGGGAGATCGGAGGCGTAGACAGGAGACTGCCAAGAAGCTCAGGGCCAGCTAGCCGGGTGTGTACAGGGGCGAAAAAGACACCCTGCCTTGAGCAAGGTGGAAGGCAAGGTCTCACACCTGGAGTTGGCCTCTGTCTCCAACACGTGTGTGATGGCACACACCTGCTCTCCCTCATACACGTGACTATGCCTGCATTCATACACAGCATGAACATTACACACATAAATAATAATAAAGCTAAGGATAGTCACTTAAGGGTTCCGGGAAAGTCTGAGTTCCAACTCCTTGCTCCGTCACCTGCCCAAGCCACCGGCCCCTGCAAACCTTGGGGACAGAGCAAGGGAGAATCCACTTGCCAAGGAGATGTCTCCAGGCCCCATGTCGTTGGGAAGGGATAGAAAACACCCTGGAGAGGGGTCGAGATTTCAGCTAATTTCTAATCCCATCTGGCCATGTGTCTTCAGGGAAGCGTTTTGCCCACTCTGGGCTGAAACCAGTGATGGCAGAGGCTGAGGTGGGCAGGTGGCTCCTGGGTGGTTGGAGAGATGTGTGACTGCGGAGCTGAAGCGGGTGTGCAGCCTCCCGGACCACCCCTCAGCATCCCTGGGCCAGCTCCATCCCTCAGCAGTGGATGGAGTTTGTCCTTATGGAGGCAGAGATGGACCGAGCTCCCGTCCGCTGCTGCCCAGAGCCCCTGCGATGACTTGGCAACTCAGCCTTGTCCTCAGAATGAGAGAAAACTGCCTTTCTCCAGAAGGTCCCCCAGCCAGAGCTGGAGACAGACAGACAGACACCTGATCCTCACTCTACACCCACCCCAGCAGGACCCCACGAACCACTGCTTCAATGCACCCCGCTCTGAGGCTCAATGCCCCCCTGAGGGCAGCCTGTCCTTGCATACCTCCATGGACGGGGAGCTCAGTCCGACACCACAGGCCATTCCTTTTCAAAACGTTTTAAAATTTATTATAAAATATTCAAGACATCTCAAATATTTAAGGAATCCCTAATAAATATTTCACTAATTATAAAATATTTACTATGACCAAAGGTATAAAGAATAACACAGTGGAGATCCCTCCCAGGTGGCTGCTCACACTCTGGAGGCTTCCCGCGCACAGTAGCGGGTTTGTCCCTCTTCTCTGCCTGTCTGATTTTGAGTTGGCTGAAGTCTTCAAAACAGAATTGGCCATTATAGCATCTGGAGAGGGACACATCATGGGCTCCCTCTGTAGCTCAGGCTGGCTTCAAACCTATAATCCGCCTGCCTCAGCCTCCTGAGTACTAGGATCATAGGAGGATCTTATTTATTTCTATGTATGGTGTATGTGTGTGTGTGTGTGTGTGTGTGTGTGTGTGTGTGTGTGGTGGTGGTGGTGGTGGTGGTGGTGGTGGGGTGGATTGGTGTGCGTGTGTGAATGAACGTGGAGGCTAGTGACTGACTGTCCTCCATCATATCTTTTGAGATGGTCTCCTGCGGAACCCGGAACTCACTGACTTGCCTGGACTCTTGGACCAGTGAGCGCAAGTTTGGGGTGGGGGAGGGGAGCTCCTGTCTCTGCCCCTCCCTCCTCTAGGGCTTTACAGTTGAGTTCTGAGGACTGAACTCAGAATCTCACGCCTGTGTGGTACTTCACCCACTAAGCATCTCCTCAGCACCCCCTGAGCTGGGGACCTTCCCCCATAGCCACCGGGTTAGTGAAGAAGGCCACATGGAGCTCCTCCCCCTTCCTTGATTTTGTGATTTTTTTTTTTTAATCTTCACACAGTTTTACATTTACACTTACCCGAGCCCAGTGAAGGACACCACTGCAAATTCTAAAACTTCGACTCAGGGGATGGTATAGCGGGTGTTTTCAGGAGTGTGCTTTTGTGGGGGGTGGTTTGTTTCTTTTTCATTGCTGTATAATGCTCCACAGTGTGCATGCCCTGTGACACCTTCACTCCACACCCTGTGGACTCCTGGAGTCCCTCTCTGGCCGACATGAATGATTCTGCTGTGTGTATCTTTTGACATCTCTTCCAGCTTCATCAGGGATTAGACCCAGCCTGGGATTTTGGCTCTCGGACATGTGTGTCTTTTCCTGCATTTTTCTTCCCAGGTGTGAAGGTTCCCCACTCATCAAGCAGGCTTGGAGAAATCAGTACTCACCTGCAGCCTGAGGCTGTGGCCCTGCACATGCTCTGTGGATTCCAGGCCCCACGGAACTTTTCCCAGGAAACCTCCTATTCTTCCCTCCTCACCCACCAAGGTTGCCCATTCGTCCTGGATCTCATTCTGTTGACCTGCAGGTCATGTGACCTAAGATTATTCGCAGGCTCTGCACCAGTCTGCTTGACTTGAACTCTGACCTCACTGCTGTGGGAACCCAGGCGGGTGAATGAGCCTCTATGTACGCCATCTGTAAAATGGGAACCGCTCCTTCAGCCTCATGGGATGACTGTATGCTATAGGTGTATGAACAGATGTGGACTTCTCAGAAGGTGATGTGAGTCAGACCTCTTCATGTCCTTCAAGGTCAGAACTGAGTTCAGCTGAGTGCCCAGCAGTGCTGAACCAAACTGTCTTAGTTAGGGTTACTATTGCGGTGATGAAACGCCATAACCAAAAGCAACTTGGGGAGGAAAGGGTTTATTTAACTGTTTCAGTTCCATGTAGCAGTTCATCATCAGAAGCAGTGAGGGCAGGAACTCAAACAGGGCAGGAACCTGGAGGCAGGAGCTGATGCAGAGGCCACTGAGGGGTGCTGCTGCTTACTAGCTTGCTCCCTATGGCTTGCTCAGCCTGCTTTCTTATAGAACCCGGGACCACCAGCCCAGGGATGACCCCACCCACAATGGGCTGGGCTCTCCCCCATCAATCACTAGTTAAGGAAATGCCCTAGAGGCTTGCCTACAGCCCAGTCTTACGGAGGCATTGTCTTTATTGAGGCTCCCTTCTCTCCGGTCTCTCTACCTCGCGTCAAGCTGATATAAAGGCAGCACACAGAGCACCGTCTTCCCTCTTCTGCTCGTATATCTCTATGACATCATCCAAGTTTGCCTCTTGAAGTTCCTGTCCCCGTGGGTGACATGGGACCACACTTCTCTGCCCACACTTTTGTGGTGCGAGTTTCGAGTTTCGTTGCACAAGATGACTTGAGCCGCTAACCCTTCTAAGAGGAAGCTCTGGATCTCACTGTGGGATCTTCAAGCGTGTCACAGTGTGGCTGGGTGGGGGCAGAACCCATAGGCTGCCCTGAGACTCATCAGGTCCAAGAGAGTTCAATCTGGGATCTGGGAGGCTGTCCAGGGTCTTCCAGAGCAGAGGTGGGAAGTGATTCTGCCCAGCCCCCTAAGGTGGGCGCAAGACACCTGCCTGGCATTGGTAGAAAGAACCTGGGGAATAGGATGGTGGCCTCAGAGGAAGGCTACCAGCTTTAAATCCTGCCTCAGCCAGCCCTGAGGTCCTAGCAGCCATGTGGGTCTTCTGTAGAGAGCAGGAAGATGGACGTGTGTGTGTGTGTGTGTGTGTGTGTGTGTGTGTGTGTGTGTGTGTGTGACAGAAAGACTGGGAGTTCTGGCTAAGAGGTGCATGGCCTACAGGCTGCTGCCTGCGGGTGGCAGGTGACAGACAGGGACTCAGAGACATGGGCAGATAGGCAGGGAGCCACGGGCCAGGATTAAACCCCCAAGAGCTTCATCAGGAAGCCAGCCTGGCGCGACCCTGGGGCTGTGCTCACACCCCAGTTGGGTGGCTTCCAGGCCCAACTGTGACACCAAATATGGAAGGTTCCCAGCTGCCAGGCAGGCGGCCGAGCTCCTACTGCGAGACAGGAGGCAGACTCGTGTGTGCAGCATGTGGCGAAGGCTAGGGTCGGGCACAGCGGGAGTCAGGGACAAGGGTGACATGCTTGCTCATGAAATCACATGAGCAGACACACTGGCCCTGGCAGTTCTCAGGATAGAAAATTCTGGACTTGTGACTCTCATCTCTATCCTGACTCTGCCCTAGGCTGTGGCCACTCCAGCCCAGGAGCATGAAGGAGACAGACTTTTATTCTGATGAGGAGATCTTAGGCTCTGACATTGCTAGACACTGGTGTAACTTGGCCAGACTTTACTTTTATTCTATCCAATGAAAGAGACTGAAGGGAGCTGATGACTCCCAAGTGTTCATCAGTGTCCCGAAAACGCCCCCTCCCCAACCAGGGATGACTCTATAATTCCCAGAGTTCTCACCAGTCCCTGAGGAGAGCTTCTATCCCCACACTCTGACTCCAGATTCTTCTGTCTGCCTGGAGATGCCAGCCTCACCCTTCCTCAGCCTCCTGACTAGCAGCCTCTGCCTAATGGCTCCAGAAGCCAGCGCTCCGGGGACCCTGACCTCTGGGCCTGGCTGAGAAAGAAGCTGTGTCCCTAAAGACTGCATGTGAGCCTGAGGCCAGGCCCACCCACCCGTGGCCTCCACATCCCGCCTTCCCAACTCATGGGGGGACCAGATGATGGCGCTCCGGTCTCTACCTCTGCTTTGCAGCCCCTGCCCTTGTTCCCCTCGCATCTCGCACCCCTGCCTGCCTTGCTCATCAGCCTCTGTGCCCTCCCTCCCTGCTTCTCTGGGGTATTGGTTGCATTTTGTTTGTTTGTTTTTCAGACTTGGAGAGCTGAGTGACTTCATGGCAAGCCACACCTGGCTCGGGCTAGGTGCTGTCTGCTGTCCCTCAAGCAAGCCACCACCCTTGTCCCCTCCCAACCTCTCCCACCCTCTCCCCTCCTGAGCCTCAGCCATATTGCCTCTCTCCCTTCCATCTCCCACTCCCATCACAGGTTAAAGTGCCTAGGAGCCATCTTGCGGAGCGGTGATGTGGCGGTGTGAATTCAGTGGGTGGGTGGCTCTCTTAGGAGGCCACGTCATTGTCCCCATTTTTAAAGGGAGGAGAGAGAAGTCAGAAAGACCGAGTGCTTTCCCCCCAGGGAGCTGAAGGTCTGCGGCTGCCCACTCCGTGCCCTGTGCACACTACACTGGCTTTTCTCCTGTGCCGTGCATAGCCACAGAAAGCCTCGATGCTCACTGTCACGGTGGCTCTGTCAGCTGGCCCGCCTGTCAGAGAGGTGAAATGAGGGTCAGAGATGTTCAGGAGCATCCTTGAGGCTGGACAGCTGGGTCAGTGGGTTCAGGTCCCCAGCACCCATATAAAAAGTTGCATGTGGAGGTACATGTTTGTAATCTCAGTGCTGGAGAGGCTGAGACTGGAGGATGCCCAGAGCTCTCTGGCCAGCGAGCCTACCCAATCTAGCTAGTGAGAGACTTTCTCCCAAAATAAGGTTGACAGAGCCTGAGGGACGGTAGCCTGGATTACCTCTGCCCCTCCTCCCCCACACCCACGGAGAAGGAGAAGAAGTAGTTAGGGTGGTGGTTTGCAGGGAAGCCTACAGCTGGCAGGTGTTCCAGGCAGGAGAAAAAGGCTGAAGAGCTCCAGGGTCCTGGCTTGTGCCAATAGTGCTGTCTAGAGTCCCTGTGCCAGCCTCCGCCACGGGAACCATGAGGCTGCTCAGCATGGCTCTGAGGGCTGGGGACACCCTCCCAGCAGATAGCAGACTGGGGGGGAAACTGGGAGGTGGGGCCGCCACCTGCCTGTCCCTGGTGTGTGATAGGTAGACTCCAGTGCTGCTGCTGCTGCATAACAAGTGGTCCAGCAGCTGTTCCACATCTAGGTTTGTGAGTCAGACGCTCAGGGAAGGGATTGGTAGCACTGTTAGTTCTGCTCAGCCTTGGTACTTGCCCCCAGCTAGTCACTGAGGAGGCCCTTGGCCTCCATCCCCCAGTTCCCACACAAACAACTTGCACACCCACAGCAGGAGGGCATGGAAGTCACTTTCAGGACATGCTGGGAGCTGCCGGCCCAGCTGCAGGTTGGTGCTGGCTGATTTAGCCAGCTCTCTGGCCTGGTAAGGTAGAGCCACCCACGCAACCACAGGAGGTGACATTACTGCTGTATTTCATAAACTGCCCTTGCTGGGAGCCCTGATGTTGTCCATGGTGCCTGTCTGTCTGTCTGTTAGGAGGGATGAACCACGAGCTGAGTCAGGGTCGTCTGTTTCTTCTTGTGTATCTTCAGTACCCTTGGGGTGTGTTAAAGTATCCACATGTCCATGCACAGATGTCCTTGAGCCTAGCCCTGTGGGCCCTGGAGAGGGGTGCAGGGAGTGGCCCCCAAATCAGACCTCACTAATTGGGGACTGTCTCCCAAAAGTCCCCACAGTCCCCCTAACTGCTCTTACATCTGCCAATCAAGAGTCCTTCCGAGTCCCTAATGCAGTCTCAGAGATCACCCTGTCTCCTGCCCTACTGTGGGCTGACCCCAGATGGTGATGGTCTAGGTTAGGGATGTTTACCTACACAGCTCCACAGAAAGAACCCGAACCCCTGAGAGCAGGGGTTCCTCTCCAAGAACATCAGAGGCTGAGCCCATGACCACCTAGAGGAGAGTGTAGAAAAGGCCACACACTCCCAAAGTGGCAAAGACACCCCAGAATTGAAACTCCACACCATCCTTGTCCATGAATACCATCAAAATCTCCTTGGGAAGACAAGAGCAGACAGTCGTGGGTCGGAAGAATATTAGAGAGATGATCCACCTTGATTATTCAGGATTCATACAAAGAATTTGGAGATGGCCTCGAGCTAGAGCAATCTATTAATATAATATATAATACCAACCAGTCAGCCAGCACACTGTGTTAATAAATGACAAAGGGCATTTGACCAAGCCCTGGTGCCAACTTCTGGTTTTAAAGGAACAGCTAAAAATAGGTCTGGGGAGGTACTTTGCTATCAGAGTAGAGGATCTGCCTCAGCCAAGACTGTTAGAAATGATGGCCTTAAAAAAATCATTCCTGTTCAAAAACTTTTATTAGAAAAAAGACAGTGCCTTTCTCTTTGTACTGTGATGGTAGACATAGCAATAAGACAGGAAAGCGAAATGAACAGCCATCTCTAGGAAAAATTGTAATTATTTGCTGTCTGTGTGATTTGAGACCCAAGAGAAGCAACAGAAAAAAATAATTTAATATACGAATTTAATATGAAGGTACAGAGCCAGAGAGAAAACACGTAACACAGATCAATAACTTTCATTTGCGCTAAAGAACAAGTGGTCTGAACAAGTAATGAAATAATTGGTCCCCGCTTGAGATGGGTACAATAAAAAAACAGCATAGAAGCCCCAAGGAATTTCTAGAAAATTTGACAAGAAAAATTTAGGATCATTATAAAGAGCTCGATAATGTCTTCCTGAGGGACAGGAAGAAAAAACAACAATGCGAAGAGGCTTGCCAGAACATTCCCTGGGAGTTAATTCCAGAATTAATTTACAGTTTCAACACAGTCCCTCAGCACTAGGTGGCCAGTTTTGAAAAGCAGCAGAGAATTGTCCTCAAGGTTCATCTGGAAGAATATTCAGAGCCGGGTGTGGTGGACTCCCAGTGCCCAGGAGGTAGAGGTGGGAAGATTGAACGTTGCAGGCCAGCCTGTGCTACACAGGGAGACATTGTTTCAAAACAACTATTCCCTTCCCCAAAAATGAATATTCAAAAACTAAAATAAATAACTGGGGCTATGAATGTGGCTCAGTTAGTGTGGTGCTTGCCTGTCATGTGTGAAGCCCTGGATTCCACCCTCAGTACTGCATAAATGGGGTATGTGGCACATGCCTGCAGTCCCAGTATTTGGGAGATGAAGGCAGGAGGATCAGAAGTTGAAGGTTATCCTAGGCTACATAGTGAGCTTGAGGCCAGCCTGAGCTACATGAGATTCTGTACAAAAAAAAAAAAAAAGCAGAATTAAGAAATCAGGATATATAAACAATTTAGTTATAATGTTTGTCTTAGCAGATATGGAGCTAAATATATGAAGGACAATGGTGACCAGTGACAGAAAGTGTATAGTTTGGTACAGAAGGGAGAGGCAGGAAGTGTCCTGGGAGACTGTCCTGTGAGGCTGCCTTCTGTTATAGCTGCTGGTGCATTTCTTATCACTTGTTTAATTGTGTGCGTGCGTGCATGCATGCGTCTGTGTGTGTGTGTGTGTGTGTGTGTGTGTGTGTGTGTGTGTGTGTAGGCAAGTGTATAGGCAGAGGCCAACCTCAGGTGCTGTTCTTCGGGTACCATTCACTTTGTTTTTTTGAGACAGGATCTCTCACTAGCCTGGAGCTCACCAATTAGGAAAGGCTGACTGGCCAGCCAGCCCCAGGGAGTGCCTTGGCTTTGCCTCCTCAGCTCTGGGCCTGGAGTTTTAGGTGGGTGCTGGGAACAGAACTCAGGCCTCTTGCTTGCACTATACTGACTGAGCCACCTCCCCAGCCCTGGTGGGATCATTTACGATGAAACGGAGAGGTCCTGAGGGCGCTTGGGAGCCCTGCAAGGCTGCAGAGGGAGGCAGAAAGGGCGAGGTTGGAGAATCAGAAATCAACCAGAAGAAATAGATTAATCGATACATCTTGTCAAGCCCATTTGCTGCTACTTAGGAGGGGGATGGAGTCAATTCCAATCCTTTCTCCATGCAGAGGAAAACACATTCCATGTGACGGGGACATCAAACATGAGACTTCCAGTCACGCAAACGTAAGGCAGTGTCCTCTCCGAAGGCAAGCCCCTGTCCCCACTCTGCACAGCTGTGGGAGCCAGGGCTGAAGTCTCAACCCCAAGTGTCTGGTGACAATGAATTCACAGTCCTCCTGCTTCAGCCTCCTGGGGACTGGGATGACAGTTGTGAACCACCACACCCAGGCTCGGGGAGCTGCCTTGGTGAGTGACCGTCATCCCCTGGTGCCTGTTGGGGTGGACATGATGTGGCCTCTGAGAAGTGACTGGTGACTACAGGAGCTTCCTAGGGGACAGGGCATCCTGGCGATGGCAGGAGTGATGCCATTCCATAGTCAAGAAGCAGGGTGAACCCCAGGTAGGAGGAAAGCTGTCATTCCATTCACCTCCATAGAACTCGCAGCGTGCTGGTGGTTCTCAGGACAAACAGCATGTGGGCAGCCATGGGCGTGAGGGAATGATGTTGGGCCGTTTCCCTTCCTACCCACTCCTGTCAGGGCTGTGGACTCTGTCAGAAGGTCATAGACCCCTATCTGCTGGGAGGTGTGTCCCACAGAGGGACAGCTGGAGGGCTGTTACAGCCACACACTGGTTCCAGCCACACATGTCTCAATGCCAATACCCTCAGGATGGATTTGGTGTTTTTCTTAATTTCCCTAATTAATGCAATGTTGGAGGACTAATTGCTCATTAATGAATCGTGTGTGTGGTCCTGAATGTATGCAGAGGCCCATGTCTGCTGTCTTCCTCAGTCATTCCACAGTACTTTTGAGACAGGGTCTCTCCCTGAACCTGGAGCTCTCTGATTCAACAGGATCCATGGGGCCAGTGAGCCCCACCTCTCCACCTCTCCAGCACTGGGATTACAGCATGCGCCACGAGGCCTGGCTTTAATGTGGGACCAAGGATCAAACCCAGGTCCTCAGGCTTACACAGAAACACCTTGCCCACTGATCCATCTCCCCTTATGTACTTTTCTAGTTCCCAGATATTTGTAAAATCTGAGGGCTAGTGGCTCATTTACAGCCTTAGCTCAAAAATAGTGACGCCCCCCCAAATCTTTAGTACAATGAAAAATGAATGCAGATCCAACAGCCAGGGTGCCGATGACTCGAGGGTTGGCCTGACCTGGTGAATAGCTTTCGGATGGTCACTGTGTCTGTACCCAGGCCTGGCTGGTGGAACACAAACTGTGAAATGTGGCCCATGTCATCCCCCGGGTACCAGCCGGCCTTCTACAATAACTCCTTGCCTTCCCACCAGGCCAATATCAAACCCCCAATAGGGTCAGAGTCTTCGAGGTCAGGAGAATCAGAAAGGGGCTTTCTGGAACTCAGGTTAGGATGAGAACAGCAGCCCTCAGAACAACTGGAAAGATTCAGGTCAGACTAAAGATAGAACCTCCTGGCTGCCAGAGTTACGGGGTGTGATGGGACACCCAGACCCATGCTTGCCTTTAAATGAGGCTCTCTGTCTGATGATGGGGAGTGTGGCAGAGTTCCTGGAGAGGGTCACACATTGTCTGTCATCTTCAGGGACCAGCCTGGCATCCTCCTCCGAAGATGCCTGCCAGCGCCCGAGCAGGGAGCCTTTGCGGACTGATTTCTCCCTCCAATGGTGCAATACATCATCTTTTTTAATTTAAAAAAGATGCCCGGTGGAGGCTTAAGAGACCATTAAGTGTTTGGGTCCCTAATTAACTTCAGAGCAGCCTGGAGCAGCAAGGGAGGGAGGGAGGGCCACAGGGAGTGATCTGGGGGCCCCCAGCTTTGGTTGGGAAGGAAACCGCAGACCAGACTCCCTCCTCCCTGCATCTCTGGGCCAGAGCCTCAGGGGGAGGCTGGCTGCCTTGTGCATCTGGCTCCAGCTCCACCGTCCCCTCTGGAACTTTGGAGTGAATCAGGAGACTGTTCATCTACAAACTGCCTGCTGAATTCTCCTGCTTAGTCTGTTTCCTGGCTGGCTTTCTCTCTCTGAGGCTCCCCTGCTCCCTCCCTCTTCCTCTCCCCCCCCCCCGCCTCCCCCCTTTCTCTCTCTGTGCTGAGGTCATCACTGATGGCTTTGGTATCCAGTAGATGCTCAATAAATGTAGATTGTGGGAGGAAAACAGAGTTTATGCTTACAGAGTACTTCTTCTCTGAATAGGTGGGTCAAGACCCGCGGGTTCTCCTACAAGGTCACCTGGCGTTGGACAGTCCCTGTCACTTTAACCCTCCTTGGTGACCTCTGAGCCCTCACAGGGAGGGGCATGGTGTGGACAAGGGTATTCTCTAGCCTCCATTTCTCTGGCCAGTTGGAGGACAAAGTCAGGGCCAGGCAAGGCCCAGGGCATGCCAGGCCTGACCCTGTGGCCAATTCCCAAGGAGCCAGGCTGCTGATTCAGCCATTCTGCACTCCTGGCCATGCCGAGCTTGAACGGGTGTGTGTGTGTGGGTGGGGGGGTGTTGTTGGGAGTGCAGGTAGGATCCAGGCAGCCTTGGTGGGTAATGAGGAAACCCTGAGAACTGGAGGGGGGTCCCTGGGGCCTTTCCTATGGGAAGCCAGGGCTGCACAATGTTCTTTCTACCCAGGCTGTTTTACAAGGCCTTTCTTCTGTCTCCTTAGGAGGATCTAGAAAACCACCCATGAAGAATGGAGAGAACAACCCTGTACAAAGTTCTAGAAACCTTAAATAGCCAGGAGCATGCTTCCTTACCATCACCCTAGGAGGCAGAGCCAAGCTCATCTCTACTTGACCGATTAGGAAGCCAAAAAGCAGCTCAGACAGGGTCAGTAACTTTCCCAAGGTCACCCAGCCCGAGCTTGGCCAAACTAACTTTAGCACCCCAACCTGAGATGAGCAGCAAGGGAGCAGGCTGGCCCCCGCCTGCTCTTGGCCAGGCTGGGACCATGCAGCTTCAATCCTCCCCGACCTGCTCATCACAGCCCCGCGGGCTCTGCGGCAGAGTGCTGGGCAGTTCTGGCTGGAGCCCTGCTGCAGCGGCGGGCAGGCGGGCGTTAGCAGTAAACATGATCTATTGGCAAAACATTGGGACGGTGAAAAGTTATCGACTGATAGCTTTCCACTCATCTCTCTGCGTCCCGCCCTGGCCCTCCGCCTACACTGCCCCTTTGGGTGCAGGATGGGAAAGGAAGTCCACTCCATCAGCAGAAGCCTTGGCTTGGCTCCAGCTCTGCCCCGGCGGCTCTTCCAGCTCCATGATCGAGGACAGAGCCGTATTTTTAGACACATGTGATCAGTCCCACTCGTCCGCCATGATTACGCAAATCTGATCGTAAGAAGTTTAAAAGCCGAGAACACCACACTCTATTTCATCATCAGTGAAGGCCTGCAGGGTTGGAATGGCAAGACAAATACAGCACGATCCATTGTCCCCATGGTGCCCTGGGCTACAAAGGTCCTGCATGAGCACCCACAGGTGTGTGTGTGTGTGTGTGTGTGTGTGTGTGTGTGTGTGTGTGTGTGTGTTCAAGAGTCATTCCCAGACATGAGGTGCTGGTCCTCTCACTATATGAAGAATCCTTGCAGATACCCCAAGGACACTCAGGTGGGGAAACTGAGGCCTGAGGTTGGAAATGGAAGGTTTGGACAGCACAGGCTTGATTCCCTAGCCTCAGTTTCTCTGGCCCCTAAGAGGAGAGAAGTGGTGAGAAGCAGTGAGGGGAAGAGGTGGATGGAAACTAAGTCCCAACTTTGTCCCAATAGCCACCCACTATAGCGTGGTGTATTGCCTGGCACTGCCTACTCTCCTCTCCCCTGAACACCCCACGGTCCCTGGAGGGTGATGGCTCTGATCACAGGACCGTGCAACCTTGCCTCCTCCCCTGCCTGCTGTGGTCAGCCTCCTTTCTGCTTCACGAACTCCTACTCAGCCCCTAAGACCTTCCGTCTAATGCCCTGCCCACCAGCCCGTTGTGTCTCCCAGACTCTCTTCTCTCCTGCCAGACTGTGTCCCTTTGTTTATGGCCCTTTGAGGGTCCTTTGCTGTTCTTAAACGCCATGCCCAGCATCCCCCTGCTGTGGGGAGAGCGTCACATAGAGCAGGGTAGGACCGGAGGTTGTCTTGCTACCCAGGCTTGTCAATCTGCAAGTCAGTTGTCTAATGAAAGCCTATTAGAAAAGCCACACTCTCTTCACTCCTAGGGTATCTTTGAATGCTTCTGTGGCCTGTGATAGGTCTTTCTTTCCTCCCTCTCTCCCTCCCTCCCTCCCTCCGTCCCTCTGTCCCTTCCTCCCTCCCTCCTTCCTTCTGTGCGTGTTCACGTGAGTGCAAATGTGTATGCGTGCATGCATGCACATGCATGTGTACCTGCACATGGAGGTCAGAGGTCAGCCACCTCAGGTACCATTCACTCTTCATTTTTATTTTCTTTTGAGACAGGGTCTCATTGGCCTGGAGCTCCCTCATTCAGCTAGGCTGTCTGGGCCCCAAACCTCAGGGATCCTCCCGTCTCTGCCTCCCCAGCATTGTGGCTATAACGCTTAGCTTCTTACGGGGGGTTAAGGGGACCCCAACCCAGATCTTCACGCTCACATGGTGAGTGTTACCAACTAAGCCGTCCCCCACTGTGACATTTCTTTAAATGGCTAGTTGACTCCTTCAGGGACCTCTGCCATCTCCATCCAGGCCACATGGCCTGGCCCTCAGCTCCCGGCACCGGCTTCAACGCCTCCCCGTCATGAGAAGCTTCCTGCCTCTGATAGCTCAGTGGTCAGAGCTGTCAACTGGTCCCAGGGAGCTGAGCTAGCACCTGGCTTTGGCCCCTGCACTCTGTCGGTGGAGTCTATCCTCCAAGCTAGGCCTTGGAGCTCCCTGTCGGCTCCCATGTCTGCACACCTCATCCACAAGCTAGGACATGCCGGGGCTGTGGAGACCGATTGTCGTTCAGCCAACTGGAAAGTGTTAGGGGACAGCACTGGACAAGTCAGCCACAGGCCCCACCTGAGAACCCAGCTTCAGGGACAGGATGGGGGCACCTGTGCCAACGGCTGCCATGATGTGAGCAAGACAAAGAGTCAGGAGTTGGTGGCCCAGAGGTCACCTGCGACAGAGACAGGAGCCATCACTCTCTTAGATCCTGGGTGGAAATGCCTGGAAAAAGATGAAGTCAAGAGACAGATGGAAACATGGGTCACCCTTTTGAGAATGTCTGCTTTGAAGGGCAGGACGAGCTGAGTAAGGACGGGGTACACAGATTGCGTGCGTTTCTTATTTCAGTGGGAAATTACAGAAGGATTTGGTCCAACAGCCATTGGCTCCACTTCTGACATTAGGTATCCACATGTGGGCGGAGGAACCTTGACACCGAATGTGGCCCATGGCCCAGAACGTCTGTTCCAGATGGGGAGACCGGGCCTGGTGCCGGGCTGCAACTCCTCGTGCAGGGTCTGTGCACTGCCTTCCAGCCTGGAGTCTGTGGATTGATGAGTGAATTACTAAGCACAGAGTGGAAGGGGAAATGATGAGGAGGGGTTGCAGGGTGAGGTGAGGACCAGGGGAATGGATGAATTATGGAATGAGGGAATGGATGAATGGCAGAGCTTGGCAGGAGAGCTTGGGTTAGAGGCGGGACACCATTCTGGGCAATCAAAACCCACTGAGGCAATTTGGCCTGTTCCCTTGGTAACTACTCCTCATAGCGTTCCATGCATGGCCTTAGTACTGGACCCAGACCCATGGTATGTGCCCTGTCTTCCACCTAATTCTGTGCCGTGGCTCTGGGTGTCATTGGGTCAACCCTCCCAACCTGTCCTTGACCTAGACAGGAAGAGGCATGGTCCACTTCACAGTGTGACCCAGGATGTTTTGGGAGATTGATTAAGGCAACTCCACATAGTTAAAGGGGAGGTTTATTTTGGGGTAACTTACAACAAGTAAAGGGATAGGTTTCAGGCTCCAGGAGAAGTGAAGTGCAGTCCAGCAGGGTTTTCTGGAGAACTCTGTTCAGTCTACCATCCAGCATCCAGGATCACCAGGAGCCCAGAGAGCTGGTACATCCGGATCTCAGTTCTTTTTTTTTTTTTTTTTTTTTTTTTTTTGGTTTTTCGAGACAAGGTTTCTCTGTGTAGTTTTGCGCCTTTTCTTGGAACTCACTTGGTAGCCCAGGCTGGCCTCGAACTCACAGAGATCCGCCTGGCTCTGCCTCCTGAGTGCTGGGATCTCAGTTCTTAAGGGCTCCCGTCTCAGCCCCGCCTCAGGGGCAGGTCATAGGTAGGCGTGACATTTACCGGAAGCCTCACTGAGGGTAGTACTTCCAGGTCAAAACTGGAACAGCTGCCTACTACAAGGATGAGTCTTTCTTTTTGGGCCTCAGTTTCCCCGATCTGTAAAGCTAAGTGTGGAAGGAGAATTTAGGAGCCCAGGAGGCTGAGGTTGTGGGGTTCCCTGTGAAGCAGAGGCTACGTGAGAGGTGGGTCTATCTTTTCGTGCTTGAGGAGCTTCTGGCCATGGCAGAGGGAACATCTGTGGATTCCTACCCTGACCTGCACTGAAGATCTCTGCACTGTTGACAAGCCTAGGTGTGGGGTGGCAGGAGGCTGGGGGTGGGGAGTGGGCAGATACAGAGGACTAGACCATGGCTGGAGTCAGGGGCCTTTGTATTCTGCATGCCCACCATCATACTGGAAGGCTTTAGTGCAATGGGGTGATGCAGAGCAGGGGCTGGTTTCCACACTGTGAGTCGTATCACAAATGATGAGATAGCCGTGCAGGGGGTGACATGGTGACAAGGGAGTATGAAAGAGGTAAGAGGGGACAAAAGAGGACCTCAGGGTCCCCACATAGCCTGTCCCATGTGTCTAGGTGAGCATGCACATGCAAACCCATACCTAGGAGGATACAGAGATGCAAATGTCCGTACACACACCTGCAACTGGGTGCGTAGGAGGCTGGCGCACTGCAGGAGACACCACGGCGCCTCTTTGGGCCTGTAATCCTGCTTAACTCGACTTTCAGTTATTTTGAGCAAGAGATTACAGCTGATTAAGATCTCTCACCAGGCGCCACCCCTCCCGGAGGCTGGGACAGAAAGGCCCTGCCCACCCGGGTCAGTGTCCTCAAGGCTAACTCCACTGGCCTTTCTCTGGCTTGAACTCTCCTGCGGTTGTTGGTGCAGGCTTCCAGGCATCGTGGATAAACTGAGCCACCACGCTGCACTTGACATTGGTATCAAAACCCAGGAAGAGGAGCCTAAAGGAATCCCCAGGCTCTCCTGGCCAAGGATCATGCCACTCTGATGTCCTATGTCCCCTTTTCAGCTCCAGATCATAAGGTCCAAGGAGACCCGAGGCTGCTGAACTCCAAGGCAGTGCCTGAGTTCTTCTGGGCTTCCAATCTGTTCTGTTCATCTTTCTCTGTTAGAAATGGATTCCCTCGGGAGCCAGGTCCCATTTATGAAGTTTATAAAGAGGAGAGAAATATATATATATATATTCCTCCTCATTTTAGCTGCCTCAGTTCAGCCTAGTTGCTGCTGTCAATATTGGTGAAATACACTCAGCTGGCTGCTGGCCAGGCCACTGAGCAGTGACCAAGGCTGCTGTAAATCCCTGTATTAACAAGCAAATACCCATTTCTCCATCCTGCAAGTGGGCAAAAGGGACCAGAGTATAAAGGACCCCAGTTTTCCCGTGAGGTGTCTTCCCATCACCCCACAGTTCTAGTCTCATGCACTCTGGGCTCTGGGGACTGGGGAGGCACAGTCCTTGTCCCGGGGGTGTGCATGGCTGGGGAGGGCAGTCATGGGTAGGTGAGGCTGCTTGTAGGCATGGCGGATGGAGGGAGGTGAGTCTGGCCCTGGGAAGTGGAGGATGCTGTTGTTAAGCCTGGAGAGGACTTTTTTTTTTTAATTAAAGAAATTGTTTTACATTTATTTATTAATTGTGTGTACTGGGGGGTGATGGTCAGAGGACAACCTGCAGGAGTCGGTTCTCTCCTTCCACCCTGTGGGTCCCGGGGATTGAACTCAGGCCGCCAGGCTTGGCAGTAGTCCCATTGATTTGCTGAGCCGTCGTCATTCTCCCTCAATCCCAGGAGGACTTCTTGGCAAAGGGGGTTGTCACTCCTCCACTGCCGTGCTGGGACAGCTTCAAGTCCTGGGTGCTATCTACATAGATGGCCTCAGAGATCAGCCAGCTGATTCATCTGGAGAAACTGAGGCCCAGAGGGAGGTGGCTTGCTGGGCTATGTTGTGGGAGATTTCACTCTGAGCTCTACCAGTTACAAGCCCTGGGTGTGCCGGGCCACTTTCCCCGCCTGCCTCCTTGAGGGCAGAAGAAGAACTAATCCGCCTCCGGCTGGGGACATTGGCTGGGTGTCCGGCACCCCCTGCAGGCGGTTCTGAAGGTGCTGTGGCTGGCCCTTCTTGGGGAGAAGTGACATCCAAGCACTCCAGGTGGCAGGCAGAGCGCCAATAAGTCAATGAGATGGATGTCCTGCCCTTATCCAGCCTTAGCACTCCTTGCCGGATGGACTCTGAGTCCCTTCTCTAGGCTGCTCCCTGTGGATCCAAGGCTATGCTCACTGAACTGTACCGCCCATCACAATACCTCTGAGCTGGCCACCCAGGGGACATCATGTCCACCTTGCACATGAAGAAATGACCAAAGTGACGTCTGTTTTCCTTGGTGATCCCAGACTCTTTCAGCCCAGCCCCATGATCTAGGACAAGTATCGGAGTTTTCATTTTACAGCAGACATGGGTGGACGGCTCTGCTGAATTCTTCAGACAGGCACCCAGTGACCTTGGGCATGAGCTTTTTCTGTGACTTACTCTTTTTTCTCTTGTTTTGCAGCAGAGAGAACTTCAGGCAGAGGAGCCAGGAGAAGCCGCCAGGACACACAGGCCCATGGGAAAGCAGGCCGTGGTCACCTCAGGCCCGGGGAGGACGACGTGGGGTGGCGGGCAGTGAGGGAGCCATTCTCCCTCCCAACACTTGCGCCATGCAGCTTGGGACAGGACACCTCGGACAGTACAGGCAGTGACCCATCCCACCCCTAAGTCCCCTGGGGAGGCCACTGCCCAGCCCTCCACCCTGTCCCCACAGGCAGAGTGTCCCGAGATGGCTGGGCATGGGTGGGGTGCACCATGGGTGCTTGTGGCAGCCGCCACATTACTGCACGCGGGCGGGCTGGCCCAAGGTGACTGCTGGCTGATCGAGGGTGACAAGGGCTTTGTGTGGCTGGCCATCTGCAGCCAGAACCAGCCGCCCTATGAGGCCATCCCCCAACAGATCAACAACACCATCGTGGACCTGCGGCTTAACGAGAACCGCATCCGCAGCGTGCAGTATGCCTCCCTGAGCCGCTTTGGGAACCTCACATACCTCAACCTCACCAAGAATGAGATAGGCTACATCGAGGATGGGGCCTTCTCTGGCCAGTTCAACCTCCAGGTGCTGCAGCTGGGTTACAATCGGCTGCGCAACCTTACGGAGGGCATGCTGCGGGGCCTGAGCAAGCTTGAGTACCTGTACCTTCAAGCCAACCTCATTGAGGTGGTGATGGCCAGCGCCTTCTGGGAGTGTCCCAACATCATCAACATAGATCTCTCCATGAACCGCATCCAGCAGCTGGGCAGCGGCACCTTCGCAGGCCTGACCAAGCTCTCGGTGTGTGAAATTTACAGCAACCCTTTCTACTGCTCCTGTGAGCTGCTGGGCTTCCTGCGCTGGCTGGCCGCCTTCACCAATGCCACGCAGACCCACGACCGGGTACAGTGTGAGTCACCTCCTGTCTATGCCGGCTACTTCCTGCTGGGCCAGGGCCGCCATGGCCACCAGCGTAGCATCCTCAGCAAACTGCAGTCTGTGTGTACTGAGGACTCCTACACAGCTGAGGTGCTTGGCCCACCTCGCCCAGTGCCAGGCCGGTCACAGCCAGGACATTCGCCACCACCACCTCCACCGGAGCCTAGCGACATGCCCTGTCCTGATGATGAGTGCTTCTCTGGTGACGGCACTACGCCGCTGGTGGTCCTCACTACCCTGGCCACTCAGATGGAGGCTCGTCCCTCCATGAAAGTCAAGCAGCTGACCCAAAACTCGGCCACCATCATGGTGCAGCTGCCGAGCCCGTTCAACCGCATGTACACACTGGAGCAGTACAATAACAGCAAATCGTTCACCGTGTCCAAGCTGACCCAGCCTCAGGAGGAGATCCGCCTCACCAACCTCTACACCCTCACCAACTACACATACTGCGTGGTCTCCACCAGCTCTGGCACCCATCACAACCACACCTGCCTTACCATCTGCCTGCCCAAACCGCCCAGCCCACCTGGCCCCGTGCCCAGCCCCTCCACAGCCACTCACTACATCATGACCATCCTGGGCTGCCTCTTTGGCATGGTGCTGGTTCTGGGCGCTGTCTACTACTGCCTGCGCAAGCGGAGGCGACAGGAGGAGAAACATAAGAAGGCAGTGGCGGCAGCGGCTGGCAGCCTGAAAAAGACCATCATTGAACTTAAGTATGGGCCTGAGATTGAGGCACCTGGGCTAGCCCCGCTGACCCAGGGCCCGCTGCTGGGTCCCGAGGCTGTGACTCGAATACCCTACCTGCCAGCCACCACCAGCGATGTGGAGCAGTACAAGCTGGTGGAGAGTAGCGAGACCCCTAAAGCCACCAAAGGGAACTACATTGAAGTGCGCACAGGGGAGCCGCCAGAACGCAGAAGCTGTGAGCTGAGCCGGCCAGGCCAGGAAACCCAGCACTCAGTAACGGAGATCTCCACCATCGCCAAGGAGGTGGATCGGGTCAACCAGATCATTAACAATTGCATCGACGCACTCAAGTCTGAGTCCACTTCCTTCCAGGGCGCCAAACCCGGGGCCGCGCCTGCAGCTGAGCCGCAGCTGGTACTGCTGTCCGAGCCTCTGGCTAGCAAGCACAGCTTCCTGTCCCCTGTATACAAAGATGCCTTTGGCCACGGTGGCCTGCAGCGGCACCACAGCGTGGAGGCTGCGCCCGGGCCCCCCAGGGCCAGCACTTCATCCAGCGGTTCTG
Organism: Peromyscus californicus insignis; assembly: GCF_007827085.1. Taxonomy (NCBI): domain Eukaryota; kingdom Metazoa; phylum Chordata; class Mammalia; order Rodentia; family Cricetidae; genus Peromyscus; species Peromyscus californicus. The sequence continues at coordinate 33,784,343 of NW_026294540.1, read as the reverse complement.
CACGTAGCCCTCGCTCCTTCCGGGCTGAGGCCACCGGCACACATAAGGCCCCAGCCACTGAGACCAAGTACATTGAAAAAAGCTCACCTGTGCCCGAGACCATCCTCACTGTGACACCCGCGGCCACCGTGCTGCGGGCTGAGGCCGACAAGGGTCGCCAGTATGGCGAGCATCGGCACTCGTACCCCGGCTCCCACCCTGCTGAGCCACCTGCTCCACCACCACCTCCACCCACTCATGAGGGGCTCGGTGGCCGCAAGGCATCCATCCTGGAGCCTCTGACCCGGCCACGACCCCGAGACCTCGTCTACTCGCAGCTGTCCCCGCAGTACCATAACCTGAGCTATTCATCCAGCCCCGAGTACACCTGCAGGGCGTCCCCGAGCATCTGGGAGCGCCTCAGACTGAGCCGTCGGAGGCACAAGGATGACGCAGAGTTCATGGCGGCTGGCCACGCCCTGCGCAAGAAGGTCCAGTTTGCCAAAGATGAGGACCTGCATGACATCCTAGACTACTGGAAAGGCGTGTCTGCCCAGCACAAGTCCTGAATCTCCCTCCATCCCTCGGCAGGGCCCAAGGCCCTGTCCTCTCCGAAACTCGTGATGCTCAGTGGACCAAAAAGGATAGACCATCCGCAGCAGCTAACCCTGACTGAGACTCAACACTAAGCCCAACATACGTGCACAACAGGGGGCTGCTGGGCTCAGCGCCTGGCCTGCAGGGACAGCTTGAGGAGGCCGCAGGTGGCCGAGACGGTAGATAGACTAACTTTCATGTAAACTGTACTGTGCCTGCTGCCTGGTGCAAGCAAGCAAGCAAGCCACACACACACACACACACACACACACACACACACACACACACACACACACGTGCGCGCGCACACACACACACACACACACACAGCACAAGCATGCACACATGCACAAACACACATATAGACACACACACACACACGCATGCATACACTCACACACATGCACATGCATACACATGCATACACATGCACACACACGGGACTTCGGAAAACTGTGTCTTACGGGTGGGGGTGGGGGAGGGGGATTTTTTCCATTATCTTTCCTGTTTTGAGTCTTCTCTTCCTTTTCTCTCTTTCTTCTCTCTTTCCTCTTTCCTTTCTTCCTTTTTAAAAAAATATATATATAAAAGTGAAATTCTTTAAAAAAAAAAAGACCTAACTCACCTATCATGGGGAGGGGGCGTGACCAAGTGTGGGCAGCTTCACGGCACGCCCTAAATATGATCTCCCAGTCTGTGGAGTGCAGAGGGGTGGAGCTGAGACAGATGGACCTCCTGACTCTGGCAGTCTCCTGAGGCTGTGGGACCCCAGCAGGGAGACGGAGACTGTGCCTGGGGGCAGGACAGGGTGGTAAGAGGGGTGCAGGCTGGGAAGCATTGTGAGGTCCCTCCCACCCCAGTCCCATCTTCATTGTCACTGTAGCTATTCCATTGTACAGAAAAAAAAAATCTATATTTGCAAAGTTTGCTGTAAAATGAGAGAGAAAAAAGACTATGTCTACTAAAAAAAAATCTGCAAAGGAAAAAAATCTAAATACATGTGTTCTGTGGGTTTTTACTGGGGGTGGGATGGTGGTTCAGGGTCTCAACTAGGCATGTGATTGTGGATAGTGGCTTTGATGGGCTCAGCGGGAGCCCCGGGGAAAGATTAGTGCCTCACACTGGTCAAGGAAGTCTCGGTGAGGGTGGGAAGCAGTGTGGGTGGGTTGGGAATAAGAGGCGGAGGAGACTGAGCAGGGTTGTGGTAACACCAGGGCCCGTGTGCAGGCCTGGTGGCTGAGGGTGAGGACAGCCTGGAATAAACAGAGGTTCCTCTGAGCTGGTGGTGATGGTGGGGTTGATGTGAGGTTGGAGGGTGTGTTTGTGGGGGAGTCCTTCCATACCCAGAGTCCTACCCACATGGAGAGAGATCCCTCCCTGCCCTGCACCACGAAGCCAACCTTCATCTTCCTGCAGCTGGCCCTACTCTGCCAAACTTTCCCTGTTTCTTGACCATGCTGTGTCTCATGTGGCCTTCTCTGGGTGGTCCATCCTCAAGGGATGAGCAGTGGATCTTTCTAAATTCTTCAGTTTCTGGAGCTGATAGGAGGAAGTCCCACTCCAAGGCTAGCCTCAGTACTTCCTGTTATTGAGACCATAGTCAACCCTTGTCAAGGACCACCCATCTGCAACCCTCTAGCCCAATGCCAGCACAATAGCACCAGGGGCCCTGTGATCACCCCCACCCAATGCTGGTCTCTTCCAGAGAGGTCCAGTGCTGTGTAGGGAAAGGACACCCTGTTCCTTCATACCCATGGAAACTTGAGGCCCTCCTCTTACCTGAGCAATCAGGAGGCATATCTCCCAATCAATATTCCCAACTATTTTGAGGACCTTCTCTTCATCCCCCTAGAGGTCCTAGTAACTGAGGGCTCCCCACCCAGGGAAAACAGTTCCTAATACGGTCTGTTGACAAGCACCCAGTAAGATGCCAACATCCTGGATCCAGCGAGGTGCCTGGGGACTTGAATATGGAGCCACAGTTATAAAAAGAGGTAGGTTTGGTGTCTGATGAGCTGTGGGGAATAGGCCTAGGTCCCAGCCTAGCGGGAGATGAGGCCTGAGAGGGTGGGGGAGGCCTGAGGCCAGGGGCAGGCAGCCCTGGAACAGCAGTCTCTGCTTACATACTCCCGGGGACACGAGGCTCATCTCTTTCCTCCAACCTTAGGCATCTTCCTTAGACCCACACAGTCCCGGGGGCCAGTTCAGAGCTACACACAGAGCCCATGCTGGATTCCTAACCAGGGTGCACTTGACAGGCACCCTACCAGTGAACCCTCTAAATGGGTCCCCCTCAACGACCACATGTCCTGTCCTTTCTTATCCAGCCTAACAGGCACCAACCAGCTCAACCCCTTCCTAGCTCTGTACCTTCCTGAGTACCAAGAGAGGATCCATTTGTGGTCCAGAGACAGTGGTCACATCCAGAGAGGAATGTAGGATCCAGAGCTGGTGGTAGAGGCCCAGAGAAGGGCCTTCTCTTCCCAGGGGCACATAGCCACTCAATGACCGTTCTGGTTACAGGACAGAGGGAGGTGGCCAGGCCTGCTCAACATATTCCTTGTCACCAAGGAGGCAAAATAGCTATTTATAGGGGGCCAGGACAGACAGAACAAAGGGAGCAGCCTCGCAGGCCAGGCAGCTGGCCAGACAGTGCATGTGTGTGAAGAGACAGGACAGAGAGAGCTGCCGTCAAGATGGGGTATAATGGGAGAATCACAGGTCTGGAGAGGGACTAGGGCAGAGGGGCAAGAGGCAGGAGAGGCACGCAGGGCTCAGCTCCAGAGCCCAGGCAGCAGCTTCTAGTCTCCCAGGGCCTCCTGGAGCCAATGGAGTCAATTCTGCATCTGCTGTGAGCTGGTGACAAAGACCCCCACACCACCACATCCTCACTAGAAAGAGTTTAGAGCATGGTCGCTAAGGTGCCAGGGGAAGACCTACACATTAAAAATATTTTTATATTTATTTTTATGTGTATAAAAGTTTAGCCTGCCTGTTTGTACGTGCACCATGTGCATGCCTGGTACCTGTGGAGGCCAGAAGAGGGCGTCAGATTCCCTGGAACTGGAGTTGTGGATGGTTATGAGCCACTATGTGGGTATTCAGAATCAAACCTGGGTCCTCTCGAAGAACAGCCAGTGCTCTGAATTGCTGAGCCATCTCTCCAGCTCTGACCCACACATTTATTAAGTGCCCACTGTGTGCAAAACTCTGTGCCCAGCTGAGCTTGGGAACATGCGGACTGGCAGCTACGTGCCATGGAAGAAAGTGGGCAGCTCAGAGGTGCACAGGGATGTATGGAAGACAATGGGAAAGCCAGGGGTGGAGGGTAGGGCTCCTGGAAGTGATGGGACTTGGCTTGGAGAAGGAGAAAGAAGAGGGAGGGCAGGCCCTAGGTGAGTGGGGTCTGAGCTGAGTTTGGAGTAGGGATGTGGGAACTCTGCCCATGGCCCCTGCTTTGTGGTTTCCCAGGTGGGGGAGGAAGTTCTGGAAACTGGAACCAGGGGCTCTGTGACTGTTCCTGTACCAAGTCCCAGCTATCTCCTCCATCCGGTGTGGGGATGGCACCCCATCCTCTCCTCCTGTTACAGGACAGTGTCACCTGTTAGTCTCTGCCACCAAAGCAGCACACGGGGTAGCTGCAGGTGGCTGGTATGGATGAGAGGACTCTGGGGGACAAAGCCTATTCCACATGCCTGTTAGCTTCCACAAGCCAGCCCCATGAGAGTGACCCTGGGGTTACATCAGTCATAGGTGTCTGTTCCGTATGGTGCAGAGAATGATCTGGGAGCCATACTTTTGTTTGAATGAGTGTATTTACTAAATATATAGATATCTAAAGTCTGTGTGTGTGTGTGTGTGTGTGTGTGAGAGAGAGAGAGAGAGAGAGAGAGAGAGAGAGAGAGAGAGAGAGAGAGAGAGAGAGAGAGAGAGAGAGAGAGAGAGAGTCAAATCAGGGACTCAAAACCTTCAGCAGAAACCAACTGCCCATTGAGGCAGGCAGCTGGGGCTTCCCACAGAGAGCAGAGCACACCCTCAGACTGACACCAACCAGAGGCTTCCACCAAACAAACAGCAGCAGATAAAGATCACCTCTTCCAATGGGGCCTCAGGACATCCAGCAGACACCGACTGGGGAAGTTGAGGCAGTTGGCTGGAGTCCAGACTGAGCTTTCCTGTTACAGCCATGTTCACACCACAGAATGAACACTACTGAGATGGTTCCAGCTGTTTTCGAGGGTGTGACATTTTCACTCCTGGGCTGTTTTGCTGTCCTCTCCTCCCTGACACAGAGTTAGAGGGACCAGCCCATCCCCAGACAAGGGGTCTTGGAGGACACATGGAGACAGCCATGTTTGGGTCTGAAGGGTAGGGTACAGCCCACTTCTGAGCCAGCTTCTCAGTGAGCTCAAACAGCAGGTGACAATTCATCAATATAGTATACAGTGCAGTACCCTGTCCACCTGAGCAGGCCAATGCCATGGAGAGTGACAGGTCACTTCCTAAAGGACAGGGTTGGGGGAGAACTGGGCATCAGATAGAGATCCCCCCAGAAGGGAAGAATGCAAAAGCAGAAAACATCCGTTAGGTCACTTATTCATTTATTCAATGTGCAATGATAGGACACATACCTTGTGCCCTGCTCTGGGAAACATCAGCGAACTCCCATTCCTGAGGGTGCAGCAACCCTGGTTGTAGGAAAAGAGTGTAGGGGACCACAGGGAAGGTGAACTTCATCAAAGAGAAAGAGACAGGCCCAGGGGACCCTGGAGAGGGACCGTGGGGGTGGGTCACAGCTGGCAGGATGGGGAATCACCTACTCCCTTGTTCTCTTCCCATCTCTCCCCCATCACCCTCCGAGCTCCTCAGTAGCTGTGTGGCATGACAGTAAGGGTCAGGAGACCCTGGCACCAATGTTCAACATCAGAGAGGCAAAGCATGTAAAGAAGGGTCCAGCCTTGATGCCAACATGCCAGCCATGATGGTGGCAGAGAAAGCCACCGTCTCCTCTGGACAGGGACACTCTTCAAGGGAGATGCTCATGTGAGGCCTTGAAGGACAGACAGGAGCTGGCAGCGTTGAGGCGGGAGGTTGGGCCAGAGAAGGGGGATGGACCCCCCAGGGCACACCCAGCAGGGAGGCGGGTGGGAGGCAGGCCGTCACTGCAGTTAGAAACTGGGGCAGGGCGTCAGCTGGGCTGGGCGGTCTTCTTTGCAAGTGTGAAGAAATCCGAGTGAGCTGCGAACCCCAGGGAGCCTGCGATGGTATTTTATAAAGCATAATAAGTTTTATTGATTCTTCTTATCTCAGAAGTAATCCTTTTATTACATAAGCCTGAGAACACAGCTGAACATAAAGAAAAGAGAGCTCACATCGTCGCTCCACCCAGCGATAACCATGGAAATTTGAGATCTGCTCAAGACCACTGGGATCCTCCGACTGCCTCCCTTCCTAGGGGTTCTATCTTCCCTGGCAGAGAGTGGGGTGCCCTGTGCAAAGGCGGGGGGATGGCAAGGAAGTAGATGTGGGCAATGTGTACAGGAGGGCGGAGAGTCAGTGTCACAGGGGTCTCCTGGAGAGGGTGGTTCTATTCAGCACCACGGACAGCTCCCCGTCACTCAGAAGTCCTGGCAGATGGGAGGTTCTCTGGAAACCCCAGGTCTGTCACGACTACTCTCTTGGCCTTTTTGCTTTACTTCCCAAAATTTGTGTGTGGTGTGTGAGTGTGTCTATGTGCACGTGCTTGTGTGTGTGTGCACAGATGTGTGTGAATGTGTGTGCCTGTGTGAGTGTGTGTTGTGTATGTTTGAGGTTGCAGCCCAGAGGTCAGCATCAAATGTCATCCTTGATCACTCTCCACTGTAATTTTTGAGACAGGGTCTCACACTGAACCTGGAACACATCGATTTGATTAGACCGGCTGGCCAGCGAGCCCCGGAGATCCTCCTGTCTCCACCTGCCCAGTGCCAGGACTGTAAGTGTGCCCCATCAGGCCCAGTTTCTATGGCGGCTCTGGGGACCTGAACTCAGGTCCTTATGATTAGGAGGCAAGTACTTACACTGAGCTGGCCCCCAGCCTGATGTCATATAGTTTAGATTTGAAATGTAGAGTTATAGAAAGTTGTGATGTTTCAGAGCATCACAAGCTGTTGCCAAGGTGATCTCTTATACACTCTATCACAGGATCAAAACCTGGAAACCAGCATACAGACTGCTGCATGTATTTGTGATGCATCAGGGCTTATTTGGTTTATGTGCAGGTGTGTGTGTGTGTGTGTGTGTGTGTGCGCGCACACATACACTTACCCTGACACATGCAGTTACCACCACAATGAAGACACAACATGAACACTGGGCTTTTCCTCACACAGATCACCTCCCCCATCATATGCCTGTTGCTAGTGGCAACCACAGACCTCTTCCTCACCCTTTCCTCAGAATGTCACGGAACTGTCATCCCATGCTGTGTGACTTTTGGGCTTCTTACAGTCACAAGGTTTTGGAGAGCCATCTGAGCTGGTGCATGTTGGTAGTTTTCTTTTTCATTGGTGAGTAGTATTCCGTTGTCTAAGCGATTAAGCAGAGGTTGTTTAACCACTCCTCTGTGTAAGAGCATTTGGGATGTTTACACTTTGAGCTATTACAAATAAAGCCACAATAAAAACCACGCAATGGCTCTATGCGACCACAAGTGTTTGTTTCTCAGGGATAAATGTTCATGAGAGCAACCGCTGGTCTATGTTTCACCCCAATTCTCAGCTTTCCTTGAATGGTTCATTTTTGAAACAAGGTCTCATGTAGCCCAGGCTGGCCTCAAATTCATTTACGCAGCCTGGGATGGCCTTGAACTCCTGATCCCCCTGCCTCCACCTCTCCAGTGCTGTGATTATGAGCATGCACCACCACACACAGTTGGTGCTGGGGATGGAACCCAGGGCTTTGTGCATGCTAGGCTAGCAGTCTGCCAACTGAGCCACGCCCCCTGTCCTCCCTCATCATTATCAACTAAGACACTTCCCTACAGCATGGCCACAGGCCTAGCTGACCTAGACAGTCCCTCAACTGAGGCTCCCTTCTTCAATGATCCTCGGCCAGCGGTTCTTAACCTTTTAGGGGTTGCATATCAGACATCCTGCATATCAGACATTTACATTACAATTCGTAACAGTAGCAAAATTACAGTTATGAAGTTGCCATGAAAATTGTATGGTTGGGACTCACCACAACATGAGGAACTGTGTTAAAGGGTCACAGCATTAGGAGGGTTGAGAACCACTGTTCTAGGCTGTGTTAAGTTGACAGTCACAGATAACATGGGGAAGCATTGACTGTCACATAAGTTGATGGGTCATCATTTTTGTTTCAATCAGCAAACATAATTCTTAAAGCTCACGTGGTGGAGGTTAGCCCTTTGCATTTGTTTCCAAGCCCACCCTACCCCCATGCTCTTCCTGAAGTGGCCAGCCTTCTCATTTTCTTTCTGTTTAGAATCTTTGGCAATTAGTTAAAGGTGCGTTTGCTGGTGAGCAACTCTCTTAAAGAATCAGAAATGAGTTCTTGGTTCCCTGAAGGGCGACCAGACCTTCAGTTCCTCTTCCCTCCTGACAGGGGATTCTGGTGTGGCTCTTGCTGTCTGTTCAGGCAGGGCTCCCCTCCTGGCCTCTGTGGGTCAGGTGAAAACTGCCAGCGTTCAGAGGGGTTCACCCTTGTGTAGCATTGCCCTTCCCCCAGCTGCCTTCAGTGTTTACAGCTTCGTGTCAGGAGATGATGCTCCGCCCATGTGTTTTGTTATGTTTAAACTTGTAGCATGCATACCCTGAATCTGTAGATTTGAACTCTTTATTCAGTTTAGGAAACAGGAATTTACAGTGTGTGTCTGTCCCTCTAGCCCCCTGCTCTTGCTTCTCCCCTTCTGTAGCCCTCCTGACAGGTGTATTCCATCTTTTGTCACCACTCTGTGGGGGTCTCAGGATCCGTTTGTCCTGCCGTCTGCTTCTTTCTATGTCTTTTGGATGGTGTAATTTCCATAATCTTTTCGGTTTACTGGTTCATCTTTTACTGAAAGTGATAAATCAGCTTGTCCTTGTCATGTGTGTGTGTGTGTGTGTGTGTGTGTGTGTGTGTGTGTGTGTGTGTATGCTAATGTATGTGTGTGTGTATGCATGTGTATGTGCATGTGCATGTGTGTGAATATGTGTGTAATCTAGTGTGTGTGTATGTGTGTGCATGCATGTGTATGTGTGTGTGCTAATGTGTGTGTATGTGTGTGTGCTAGTGTGTATACTAGTTTGTGTGCTAGTGTGTATGCTAGTATGTGTGTGAGTGTGTGTGTGGGGGGGGGGTAGAGGACAACTTGTGGGAGTCTGTTCTCTCCTTCCACCATGGGGTCCTGGGAATCGAACCTAGGTCATCAGGTTTGGCAGCAATCACCTTTACCTACTGAGTCATCTCACTGGCTCTCCAATGGGCTTCCATCTTTTGGCTATTTTTTTTTTTCAGTCTTCTATTTCCCATTAGATTTCTCCTTCAAATCTTCTATCTCTTAGGTGAGATTTTTATTTCTTTGTTTCAAAAGTGTTTGACAGTTTGGTGTGTCAGACTGCACAGGCGTGAAGACCTGGGTTTGGAACCCACTTAGAAAGCTGGGTAGGTCCATGCATGCGCCTGTAACCCTGGGGCTCTGAGGGATGTAGAGGGCGGGGGAGTGCATTGCTGGCTACCAGCTGAGCTCCAGGTCAGTGAGAGACCCTGTCTCAAGGAAACAAGGTGGAGAGTGACGGAACAGGACACTTGATGTAATCCTCTAGCTTCCGTGCATGTACAGCACGCATGCACATTTGCCCATAATTGCTCACTCATTCACACACAAGTCTCCAGAGCTGCTTGCTGAAGTGCACTTTACAATTACTTCTGTGAAACACTTGTCTCATGATTTCAGTGTCTGAGTTCCCTTAGCATTGCTGCGTGGGGGTCATTTTTCTCATACTGAGTCTGAATTCTCTGGTTCCTTAAAGGATGCCATGCTCATCGTGTGTGTATAATTCTTGAATGTTCCAAAGTTGGTCCATTTTTAAACGTACCAAAAAAGTTGTAATAGGCACCACCTTAAATGACTGAGATCACAGAGAAATGGCCAAGGAGGGGGAAAAGAATCGCAGCCCACACCAAATAAAGCCTGTAGCAGCCCCTGAAGACTAACTAACCACACTGGGTGGAAGTCATTTGGCTTCTGAACAGACTTACTGCCATTTTAATTATGGGGTGTGTGTGTGTGTGTGTGTGTGTGTGTGTGTGTGTGTGTGTGTGTATGATTGCAAATGTGCTAGTGTGTGTGTGTGTGTGTGTGTGTGTATGATTGCAAATGTGCTAGTGTATGTGTGTGTGAGTGTGTGTGTGTGTGTGTGTGTGTGTGTGTGTGTGTGTGTGTGTAGGCTCTCAGATAAATCACTGTGGTCCGTTTTCAGTATGAGGTGGATGGAGAGAGCACCGGAGAGGCGAAACCCCTGTCTTCCCCAGCTGACGGGGTGGATGGGAAGGGCTGCTGGTCTGGGTGCTTTTCAGTTTATCTCAGCGTTGCAAAGTAACTGCTCAGCGAGCACCCGTGTCAGAAAAGGAGGGACTCCTGGGCCCCAGGAGGGTGGGGAGTAGGGAAGGGGATTAGGCTACATGAGGTGGGGAAATGGGACCTCCCTGAAGACTCAGCCAAGGAGGAGTTTAGGGGATGGGGAAGTGTGACTAGGAATATAAAAACCACCGTTCTGTGCCAAATAGCATGCCAGCCACTTCTGCCCTTTCTCTAGGCTGATGCCTGACTTTGCAAGGTCAAAATAGGTGCTTTGTTTTCTCTATGCTGAGTCCCTGGTGCTCATGTTATGAAATGGTGATCACTGCTTCCCACAAGGCCATGGGCTGAATGGGTATCTTACGACAGTTCTCTCACCTTTAATCTGAATGTGTATGCGTCTGAGTGTTCACGTGTACCACGTGTGCGCAGTGTCCCTGGAGACCAGAAGAGGGCGTCAGATCCCCTAGAACTGGACTTACAGGCAGTTGTGAACCATTATGTCCATGCTTGGAACAGAACCCTGGTCTTCCTCAAGATCAGCGGTTGCTCTTAGCCGCCAAGCCATCTCTCCGGCCCCTCCACCTTGTGTTTTGAGAAAGTGTCTCTCCCTGGAGCTTACTGGCCAGAAGCCCTCAGGGGTTTCCTGCCTCTGCTTCCTGGGCACCGAGATCACAGGTGCGCACCACTCTACTCTGCTCTTCCGTGGTCACTGGGGATCTGAAGTCAGGCCTTCATGATTGCACAGCAAATACTTTACCCACCGAGTCAGCTCCCCAGCCCCTTAGCGACCATCTGAGACAAGTCCCTTTTCCTCCTTGCAGAAGTCATCCTTCTGAGACTGCTCGGCCCTCTGCTGCGTCTCGGGTCTCCTTTTATACATAAAATCCGGAGAGAGCCTTTTGTACCTCAGCGGGGCCACCAGCTTGAGGGCCAGGCAGGTGATCCGGTCAGGCACTTTGGATGGAGACATAACCGTCTTTTCCCTTTGGCTGGTTTCTCTAAAAACCATGCCTTTAATCTTCGGAGTGCCCCCGACTGGGAGAGCAGCAGCAGGAGCAGGTGGGAGGCACCGGAACCTTCTGAGAACTGCCACTCAATCTCCATTTTTAAAATAGGCCTTCACCTTCGGCCGTGTGTTTTCAAGCACAGAAGTTTCCTGATCCCTTCTCTACTGGGGATAAAACTTCTAAAGGAGGCACACTGTTGTTCTGCGTCTTTGCTGGTGACGCTCTGCCCCCCATTCTCATCTCTTCCCTCCTCCTCCTCCCCATCCTCCTTCCTTCCTTCCTCCCTCCTCTCACTTCCTCCCTTACTCTTCTTCCCTCCTCCCCCTCCTTCCTTCCCCTTCCTTCCTCTCTTCTCCCTCTCCTTCCCTCCTCGTCCTCCCCCTCCTCCTCTTATCCCCTCTCTTCCTCTTATTTTTAGTCTTCCTATGTGTGTGTGCATATGGACACCGGTATGTGTAGTGGCTAGAAGTCAATCATAGGCATCATCCCATAGGCCAGTGGTTCTCAATCTGTGGGTCGAGACCCCTTTGGAGTTAGTATATCAGATATTTACATTATAATTCATAACAGTAGTAAAATTACAGTTATGAAGAAGCAATGAAAATAATTTTATGGTTGGGGGTCACCACAACATGAGGAACTGTGTTAAAGGGTCACAGCATTAGGAAGGTTGAGAACCGTGTGTGTGTGTGTGTGTGTGTGTGTGTGTGTGTGTGTGTATGTGTGTGTGTGTGTGTGTGTGTGTGTGTGTGTGTGTGTGTGTGTGTGTGTGTAAGCCCGGAGTCTGACATTGGGAGTCTTCTGTGATTGCTCTCTACCTTATTTTCTGAGACGGGCTCTCTCATTGACGTAGTTATCTCTGGTGCTGCGATAAGACAGCCGGATGAAAGCAGCTTACGGGAGAAAGGATGTGCTTCCGCTCACAGCTCAGTCCATCACTGTGGGGAGGCCAAGGCAGGAACCTCAAACAGCGGTCCGTCACATGCACAGTCAGGAGCAGAGAGATGAATGCAGGAATGGCTAGTGCTCCGCTAGCTTCCTCTACATCCCCGGGAGCTGCAGAAGTCTGGGAGTGCCCACACTTCCCTTCCCGCCCCCATGGGACAGCAGCTGCCTCACTTCCCCTAGCTGAGCGCAGCCAAGTACTCTTGCCAGTACAAGGACAGGCTCGTTCACACCATGGAGACTTGAGCTGTGAGGATACAAACCTAACCTCCCCCAGGTGAGTCACTGGATGTGATGAGCAGTGGGCCATGCCCACCTCCCTGGTTCTCGCTTGCCATTTTGATGGTGCTGGGGATTTAATTCAAGGCCTTGTGCGTGCTGCTCAAGTGGTCAACCACTGAGCCACACCCCAGCCCCTCACTGGGGGATTCTAGTCAGGTGCTCCACCACTGAGCCACACCCCAGCCCCTCACTGGGGGATTCTAGGCAGGTGCTCTACCACTGAGCCCCACCCCAGCCCCTCATTGGGGGATTCTAGGCAGGTGTTCTACCACTGAGCCACACCCCAGCCCCTCACTGGGGGATTCCAGGTAAGTGCTCTACCACTGAGCCACACCCCAACCCCTCACTGGGGGATTCTAGGCAGGAGCTCTACCACTGAGCCACACCCCAACCCCTCACTGGGGGATTCTGAACTACATTCCCAGCCCTCTTTTTACTTTTTTATTGAGTCAGGATATTTCTTAAGTTGCTCAAGCTAGTCTGGAACTCTAGCCTAGGCAGGTCTTGACCTAGCAATTCTCCTGCTTTAGCCCCCCAAGCTGCTGCACGGTAGGCCTGCACCACCAGTCCTGGCTTAAAGACATGTTGACTGTTTAGTTCATCAAATCAAGTCAATCTCTGTAATCGATTCTTTTCTTTCCCAGAATGTTGGTGACATCACCATTCACTAAAGCCCAAAGTGACAACAGCCCAACTTGTACTATCACAGAGCTAAGTACCACAGCACACAGGATAGAAGGTTCCAGCACACAGAATCCATTCATGAGAAATCTCATACAGGACTATACTGAGCAGCCATGAATGAGTACCCACTGTACGAGTTCCAGGAAGTCTATTTTTTAAACTTTAATTAATTAATTAATTGATTTATTAATTAACTAATGTGTTTATGTGGGGGGGATGGGCGTGCCACAGTGCACGTATGGAGGTCAGAGGACAACTTACAGGAGTTGGTTCTCTCCTTCCACCCTGTAGGTCTTGGGGCTTGACTGAGGTCATCGGGCTTGGCCACAGGTGTCTTTACCCACCTTGTGGACCCTCAAAGGTCTATTTTTAGCACACTAAAACAAACAAACAAACAGCAACCCACTCCTATTACAAATTAATACAATTTTCTTTCCATTTCTATAAACATGTGTCTTTTACATTAAACATGTAGGACTCGTGCCAATGAGACAGCTCACTGGTAAAGGCACCTGCCACCAAGCCTGATGACCTACCTGAGTTCAGTCCTGAGACCCGCATGGTGGATGAAGAGAAGAACCACTGACCTCCACATGCAGGCCATCACACATATGCCTACACATGTACATCCACACAATAAACACATGAAACGTAATAATAATAATAAAAGAAGACTCAGAACTTTCTGTAGTGACAGCATTGGGTGGGGTATTGTCACACTCACAGTGGGTTGACCTGATGGTCCACATGGTCTGGAGTTCCTCTCCCATATTTACTGCCTGCAAGTGCTCTGGCCACACTCACTGAAGCCTCCTCTTCACTCCCATCAGCTCCTGGACTGGAGCTCTGGTTCCTCCATCCATCCACCCCACCCCAATGTCTACATTCCAGCAAGTTCAGTCAGCTCAATGAGCCGTGCATCTTAATGGCGGCGGACAAGGTGAGCCCCTGCTTTCTCCCATCCCTCTTCAATCTCTTTCTTGGCTCCTTTCTCACATACATTCTTCCAGCAGCCTCTGGATCACTTTCCAGGAGCTGCACTGGGCTTTTGTACGAGATTGCTTCAAATTTATAGACAAACCCAGGGGACAATGACCTCTGTACAGCATTCAATGCTCCAGAGCAGCAGCACCGTGAGGCTGGCCTTTAATCCAAGGTCTTTTTCAAGATGCTTGTCGGGGAGGGGAGATCAGGTAGAAGCTATTTCTTCTTCTTTTTCCTTTGGCTGGCTGTGTGTGCTCACATGCCTGAGTGTGGGATCAGTCCCTGTGTCGTGTGTTCCACCTGGAAGGTCTCACCTTTCCCAGTAGGGATGGATTTCTCACATTCTCAGAGAAGTTAGAGCCCCCAACCCCCAGTGTGGACATGTGACCTATATTGAGCCAATCAGAAGCTTAGCCTTGCAAGCCTCTGTATCTGGCCCATGATACAAGTAGGAGAGAGGTGGGGGAGGGGAAGAGGGCGAAAGAGGGTAGACATGCAGATGCACGAGCACGTACTGGTGCACGAGCATTGGCTAGAGGTCAACCTCAGGTGTTATCCCTCAGGTTCTGTTCACCTTGGTTTTTTGAGACAGGGTCTCTCACTGACCTGGAGATCACCAAGCAGGCTAAGCTGGCTGGGTGATCCATCTGTCCCCATCCCCCCAGTGCTGGTATTACAAGCACGTGCCACCATGTCCAGCTTTTTCTGGAGACTGAACTCAAGTCCTCATACTTGGATAGTGTCTTAGGGTTTCTATTGCTGTGAAGAGACACCATGACCATGGTAACTCTTATAAAGGAAAACATTTAATTGGGGCTGGCTTACAATTCGGAGGGTCAGTCCATTATCACCATGGTGGGACATGGTGGTGTGCAGGCAGACATGAGGCTGTAGCTGAGAGTACTACATCTTGATTGGCAGGCAACAGGAAGTGGTCTGAGATACTGGTCATGGCTTGGGCATATATGAGACCTCAAAGCCCACCTCTGCAATGACACACTTCCTTCAACAAGGTCACACCTACTCCAACAAGGCCACACCTCCCAATAGTGCTATTTCTTATGAGCTTATCAGGGCCAATTACATCCAAACTACCACAGACAATGTTATAGGTAGCTTTTTTTTTTTAATGACTAGGGGATGAAAGGGTTTATTTGTCTCACAGCTTACAGTTCATCATTGAGGGAAGTCAGGGCAGAAATTCAAGCTGGATCCTGAACATAGAAACTGAAGCAGAGGCTTCAGTTTCTATGTCTTGCTATGTCTTGCTTCCCATGACCTTCTCAGCTACCTTTTAAAAATACAACTCAGGTTCCCCTGCCTAGGGATGGCACTACTCACAGTGAGCCAATCTTTCTTATATTAATTAGCAATTAAGAAAATGCCTCATAGATAGACCCACAGGCCAATCTGATCTGAATGATCCTTCAGTTGGGTTGCCTCTACCAAGGTAATGCTAAGTTTATGTCAAGTTGACAGCTGAAGATAACAATGACTTATCAAACTTGACATATGAACACATCACTTTAAACTATAATCTTTCCTTTCTTGTTTGTCCCCATTATCTCATGCTCACATCACAATATATAATACAGTACAACTTTTAAAGTTCAACACTGTGAAAGTCCCAGGTCTCTTAAAAAACACAAAGTCTCTGATGTGTGGACTCCTGAAAAATAAAAAATAAGTTGTTTACTTTCTTCTTCCAAGAGGAACAAACCAGGGCATAATTACAATCAGATCAAAGAAAGACCAAAAATCTAGTTGTGTAAAAAGCTCAGTGTCCAACATATTGGACTTACTCATGATCTTTGGGGCTTCAAAGTTCTTGGGTCACTTTATCTCTCCAACTCTGCCATCCACAGCACACACGTGTCCAGTAGGCTCGGGCTCCACACCAGACCCATCACTGTCCTTGGTGGTCATCCCATGGCCTTAGCATTTCCAATATGCTATACCTTCACCAGGGTGTCACCTGACCTCTCCCCAAGAATGTCTCAGCTTCTCTCTATGGCTACTTTCATCTTACAGCTTTTATGTCATCAAAACCAGTACTATATGAAAGACTCTTAAATACTGCCAAGTTTGGCTTCCAGGTGGAGATGCAGCCTTGCCCCATTCTGGATCACAGCTTCTATGTGCAGATCCTGAGGAAAGAGTCCCCAAGAACATTTTGCTTCAATGACAATGATCTCTTTTTAATCACAGCTGATTCTTCAGCTCTGGCTAACCAGAACCCATTGTCCCAGTAAAGAACAGAGGGTTTCACTTCCACAAATCCTTTTTCTTCCCCCAGAGACAAGATCTCACTGTGCAGCCCTGGCTGTCCTGGAACTCACTCTGTAGACCAGTCTGGCTTTGAACTCACAGAGATCCTCCTGCCTCTGTCTCCTGAGTGCTGGGATTAAAGGTGTGTGCCATCACACTCAGCTCCACAAATTCTTAATTTAAATATATCACACAACAACCTTTTAGACTTCTGCAACTTCACAAGCCAGGCCTCCATCATCTGCGTCTCTCTCATCATTCTTATCTTCCCAACTCCCATAGAACAGTCCATTAAGCTTTGAACACTCAGTGGCTTTTCTAGCCCAAATTCCAAACACTTCTACAGTCCTCCCCAAAACAACACATGGGGTTCCAGCTGAGCTATTGCCTCAGCTCCCACCATGAGAGCTCATGCCTGGTTCTGCAAAGCAAAGTCTGGCCCTGCATCTGGAGAAACAAAGAGAGGCTGGGGGAGTTGTCACAGCTGGGCATGTACACACAGAATAAACACCCCTGCTCCAGAGCCTGCTGTGAGCTGGGTGCTGTTCCCCACGTTTCACCAGATCCCCAACTCATCCTCACAATGACACTTGGCTGTCCTTGTGCTTTGAGCCTGAACTGTCCCTCTACACACTGGTGTGTTTGGACACTTGGTTCTCAGCTGGTGGCTCTGTCTTGAGAATTGTTCTCTTTATTAATATGTGATAATTACATTTTTAACTACCTGTGATTAGTTTTGGCTTAAAGTCCTGTCAGAGAGAATAGTGTATCAGGTTGTTTGGGGATGGTATACTGACTTGTTCTCTCTCTCTCCCATGTGTACATGTTTGTGACGGTGCACTCACCTGTGCGCGTGTGTTCAGAAGACAGAGAACATTATGCATTCTATTACTTTCCCTCATATTCCCTTGAGACAAGGTCTCTCATTGAATTTGGAGCCAGGCTGGTGGCTAGAAAGTCCGGGAAACCCTCTTGTCTCTACCCCTTACAGTGTTGGGGTTATTGGTAACTCAATCATGCCCTGCCTTTTATATGAGTACTGAGGATTTGAACTCAGGTCCTCATGGTTGTACAGCATGCTTTCTTACCCATGGAACCATCTTCCCAGTCCTGACTTTTCTCTTTTGGCTCAGATAGGTGTCTTTGCCAGTGAGGTGTGTTTCTTGGAGACAACAGGTATTTGGATTGTGTTTTTAGTCTACATCTTTTAAATAGGGACTTGAGGTCATCTGCATTTAAGGTCATTATTGAGAGTGGTTTGCTGTTTCTTGTGTTTTTGCTGGCTGTTATTCTGGTTGGTTGGGCTTCTGAATGTTCTTTTCTGCTTACCTGTTAGAACTGGAGTTAGCTGATTTACTCTCTAAGGAAGCTGGCTTTGAGTCAATGAGCCAGTCAGCAAGGTTCCTCCAGGGTTTCTGATTCAAGCTCCTTCCTTGAGTTCCTACCCCAACCTCTCTCAGTGATGGACCATTGCCTGGATGTGGAAATCAAACAAACCCTCTCCTTCTTAAGTAGCTTTTGGTCAGAGTATTTGTCACAGTAATAGAATGCGAACTAGAAGTCGCTGGTGGGAGTTCTGATGTGTTTACCCTTGTAAGTGAGGTGTATTTGTTTGTTTTTTAACCACACTTCCATCTCTCTGTCTCTCTGTCTCATGGGTTATGTTCCATACATGCTCTGTCTCCAGCTTGCTGTTCTTATGGTACCTATGCCTAGAGTCCAGAGACATTCCTGGTAGCTACAGCTGGCCCTGGCTGGCTCTGGTGTGAGTAGTGTCTTGTAGCTGGGAGCCAGCAACTGCTTCTTCACAGAGAAATGCCCCCTAGACTCAGCTCTTTATTATAGGGTTACAGATGTTGTTTTATATCCTAACTCAGCCTACACTGGGTTGCTGAAGTATTTTCTAATCTACCATCCTACCTGGAAGTTCTGTCTTTCTGTTTGCAGTACACATGCACATGTGTGTATATATGTGTGTGTGATTGTGTATATGTGTATGTGATTGTGTATATGTGTATGTGATTGTGTTTGGGTGTGCATATTGAGACAGGGAGTCATCTTCCATCACCATTCTACCTTATTCTTTGAGGCAGGGCCTCTCAATCAAACCCAGAGCTTGTCGATTGGCTAGTCTCCCTCTAGGTGTCTGTCCCTTCTCTGCCTTTGAGGCTGGAATTTCAAACAGGCTGCTACACCATGAGTAATGAGAAACATTTACCTGGGAGAAGCCAGAAATAGGCTCTGTGTATGTGTGCATGTGGAGGTGGGAGGTCAGAGGTCATATGTCTTTTTCAGTCTCTCTCTCCCTTCTTTTCTTGAGACAGGGTCTCTCACTGAACCTAGAGCTCACTGATTTGCCTGCCAGGGAACCCCAGGAATCCTCTGGTCTCCACTTCCTGAGTTCTGGGATTACAGGCGAGTGTCTCCATGGCTGGACCTTCATACATGGACCCGGGGAGTCCAGCTCAGGTCCTCATGTTTGCCTCCAACACTTTGCCAACACAGCCATCTCCCCAGAACATGCTTTTACATTTCCAGATTTAGGGCGGACATTGTGGTGCACGCTGGAACCCCAGCACTCGGGATGCAAGGCAGGAGGACCAGGAGTTCAACATCATCTCTGCTACATGAGGAACTCGAAGCCATCCTGGGCCATGCAAGGTCCTGTCTCAAGGACACAACACAAGGCGACAGGACAAAGGAAGTCCCCAGGTTTACCTGGACACAAAGGAAGTCCCCAGGTTTACCTGGACATTAGGTCTGGCAGTATCTTTTTTTTTCCCTCCATCCCTCCCTTCCTTGGGGAGCTGGGATAGAACCCGTGGCCTCACACACAGTAGGCAAACACTAAGGTACACCCCCAGTCCTCTCTTACTTTGAGTCAGTCTCACTCTGTAGCCCAGGCTGGCCTCCAACTTGCCATCCTCCTGCCTCAGCCTTCTGAAGTCGTGGGATTCTAAGCAGGTGGAGAACAGAGGTCCCTGCTAACATGTAACTTGTAGCCTGTGTTATAATGTATCCTTCGCTGTCACCAGCTCCCCTCCCACTTGCAGGTTTCTGTGGTTATTGGGTAGGTCAAGTTCATGACTTTTTGGTGTAAATCTCCTAAATCCTGACACATCTTTATGTGCTTGTTTAGTCAGTGGCTGAGGGATGTGCCTTAAAATCCCAGGTGTAATGACAGGTTCATGTGTGTGTGTGTGTGTGTGTGTGTGTGTGTGTGTGTGTGTGTGTGTGTTTATTTGTTGGGTGTGGGCACTCTCCTGTGTCTGTGCCGGTGGAAGCCAGAGGTCAACATCTGCTGTCTTCCTCGTCATCCAGCTTCTGAGATCAGCTTGTCTCCATGTCCTGGACTGGGGTGATGGATGTTACCACACACACCCAGGTATTCAGGTGGGATCTGGGGACTCAAACTCTTGCTCTTACACCTGTAAAACAGGCATTTTCTGACCTAAACCACCTCCCCCACTCTGTCTTCCAGGAGGCAAGTTATGCTAGCAAGAACGTGCAGGTTCAGAATTAGTGTCAATGGCAATGACACTGCATGCCACTATAACCCGATCCTCTACCCTTAGAGGCACATTTTGCATTTTGATTAGAGACTATTTCCTTCCCTTTTGCTTTTCACTAAAGTTTTGGGGGTGTCTCCTATAGACTGTGGGTAACCGGTGTGTGTGTGTGTGTGTGTGTGTGTGTGTGTGTGTGTGTGTGTGTGTGTGTGTTGTGTTCACGTGTCCGAGAGCTGGCATGCACCTATCACGGCCTTAGGTGTCAGTCTGTACTTCCTTGTTTGAGACAGACATCATCACTGAATCACTGAATGTGTCGGGCTGGCTGACCCACGGGCCTCTGGAAATTCTCCCGTCTCTTCCTTCCATCTTGCTGGAGCTGCTGGGGTGACAGATGCACACTGCTGTGTCTGACTTTCCGTGGGGGCTGGGGAACTGAACTCAGGTCCTCGTGCCTGCAGGGTGAGCACTTTTTCCGATGAGCCGCTCCTCAACCCCAGCGTTGGAAGGTCACAATCATCGTGGACATCGGTAGATTCCGATTTACTCCATCCACCCAGGGCTTTTCTTGTGGGCACTCCTGTGGGGCTTATTATTATCTTTGTATTATTTTATGTATGAGTGTTTTACCTGTGTCTATGTCTGTGCATCGTGTGAGTGTCTGGTATTCGTAAGGACCAGAAGAGGGCATCAGATCCTCTGGAACTGGAGTTACAGACAATTGTGAGCTGCCGTGTGGGTGCTGGGGATCAAACCCCAGTCCTCTGCAAGAGCAGACAGTGCTCGTAACTACTGAGCCATCTTTATAGGCCTTTGTGTAATTTTTTAAATCTTTCTTTATATTCCGAATTCATTGACAGCTCAGGGTTTAAATTTTCTGTCCCATTCCTTTTTCTCTATTTGAGTGTACTGACTTACTTATTACTCTTTCTTCCTCCCTTCCTTCCCTCCCTTCCTTCCTTCCTTCCTTCCTTCCTTCCTTCCTTCCTTCCTTCCTTCCTTCCTTCCTTCCTTTCTTTCTTTCTTTCTTTCTTTCTTTCTTTCTTTCTGCCTTCCTTCCTTCCTCCCTTCCTCTCTTCCTTCCTTCCTTTCTTGGTTTTTCGAAGCAGGGTTTTTCTATGTAGCCCTGGCTGTCCTGGAACTCTTTGTAGCCCAGGCTGGCCTCAAACTCACAGAGATCCGCCTGCCTCTGCCTCCCGAGTGCTGGGATTAAAGTTGTGTGCTACCACACCCTAGTCAACTAATTGTCTTTTTTTTTTTTTGGGGGGGGTGCTTATGGGGATAGGTTTTGTTGTTATTGTTTTAGACAGGTTTTTACCATGCAACTCTGATTGACTTCAAATTTACAACAATCCTCCTGCCTCTGCCTCCTAAATCCACCACCACACAGGACCTCATGGATTATTCTTCGTGGGGAATGGTGGCACATCCCAGCACTGGGGAGGCAGAGGCAGCCAGAGCTCTGTGAGTGAGTTCAAGGTTAGCCTGGTCTACAAAGGGAGTTTTAGAGCTGCCAGGGCAACCAAGTGAAACTTTGTCTCAAAGAAACAAAACAACAATGAACATTAACCCGTGTCCTTGTCCTCAAGCCGTCCAGGAAGGCTCTGAAGCTGGGGAACCTCTGCCTGTCACTGGTGAGAGACTGCGGTCCTGTGAGCACTGTCTGTTTCCCTCTGTTCTAGTATTTTCCTTGTTTGAGACAGTCTCACTGAATACCCCATCTGGCCTTCAACTCAGCCCTCCTGTCTCAGCCCTGCCCGCCCCCCAACCCCCAGCGCCAAGACTTTAAACACACACCACCTTACCCATGCTCTCACTAAAACTGACGTCATCAAAACTTTGGGACCATCAGGGTAGATGAGATTTCCTCGTTCTGGAGAAAGAGCTTCCCCACTCACAGAGAAACATTAGATGTGGTTTTTAAAGACTCCCAGGGGCTCGGTGGGTAAAGCACTTGCTGCAGAAGCCTGGGGACCTGAGTTCAATCCACAGCGCCCGCACAAAAGCCAGCTGCAGTGACATCCAACTAACCAGCCTGGGGAGGCAGAGGCAGGAGGATCCCTGGGCTCAGTGGGTGAGCTTCAGGTCCAACAGAGAACCTGTCTCAAACACTAAAGTGGTGTCCTGACGAGGTGGCTCAGTGGGTGAAGACGCCTGCTGCCTGGCCTGACGGCCTCAGCTGATTCCCGGGACTCACGTGGTAGAAGCAGAGAACTGACGCCCAGAGGTTGTCCGCTGGCTTCCACCCGCACACATACATGGACACATACACGTAAATAAATAGCAAAATCTAAGATGGAGAACAGTTGAGGACATCTGATGTGCATACACATGCACACACATGTGCACACTCGTGCACACGCATGCACACCAGCAGATACATAGACCACACATGAAGTAAAATAAACTAGTCAATTGAACCAAAGATTGCCAACATGGCCACCCTACCCTCCGGTGTGGCACTCAGTAATTAAGATGGTTCTGAACAGACTTGATGACCCAGAAGGAAGACCAAAGGCCCAGAGGCAGCCCTGCTCCTATGTGGACGCCTGATTTATGGCGGTCCAGGCCCACCCGGGAGCGAGGAAACTGTTTAATAAATGCTACGGAGACAATTCGCTATTCATGTGGAAAAAATGAAATTGAATTTCTGCCTCAAATCATAAATAAAAGTCACTTGTGGAAGGCACGGTGGGAGAGCGTCTCTGTGTCCTCACCGTGGCGGGCAGGCGGGCGGCCTGCTTAAACAAGACACTAAAAGTGTCGGCTGTAAAACACAAGATGGATAAATTGTGCTATGTGAACAGACAAACTTTGCTCACCAAAAAACTAACAGGAAGCGGGGTGTGTGAAGAATCGAGCGCTTCAGGACTGGGGAGGTACTCTGTTGGTAAAGAGCTTGCCAAACATGAGCACCGCGGTTCAGTCCCTAGAACCCATGTAAAAATCTGGACACATGGCGCCTGCTTAGAATCCCAGCTCTGGGGAGGTGGAGCCGGGGGTGGGGGCCAGAGCTCACTGACCGGCCCAGTCCAGTCAAATCGATGAGCTCTGGGTATAGTGAGAGACCTTGTCTCCAGAAATTGGGTCGATGGGGCTCAGTGAGATGGCTCAGCAGGTCAAGTCACCTGCTGCCAAGCCTGAGGACCTGAGTTCGATCCCCAGGACCCACACGGTGAAAGGTGAGCCATGTCCTGCAAGCTGTCCTGACCTCCGTTGCATGCTGTGGCACACACATGCCACAGACAAATGTAAAACGTCTAGTCAGGCACTGTGGTATGTGCCATTTTTTTTAATTAAAATTTTTTTTCATACAATGTATTTTGACCACTGCCCCCTCCAAATTCCTACCCACCTTCTTACCCACCCAACTCCATGTTCTCTCCCCCTCTTTCTCTCAAAATAAAAAATGCCCAAACAAACCAACCAAAACACTGAAAATTGAAACAAACAAACAAACCCAGTAAGACAACCACCCCCACAAAGAAGCCCAAACAAAACAAAAAGTCCACAAGAAAACTGGGGAGTTTGTCCTGTGGGCGGGGCCAGCCCTGGAGTGGAATTGGTATGTCTAATGACACTCCACTGGGGAAAAAAAAGATTTTCTCTTCTCCGTTGGGCATCAATCGCAAACAGCTTCTTGGGTAGGGGTGGGAGCCCATGTCCACATCCCCTCTCAGTGCTGGGACCCTGCTGAACTGTTCCCCAACTAGAAGACGGACCCCTGCTAACTAGTGCTGTGGTACATACCTTCAGTCCAAGCCCTCGGAGGCAGAAGCAGGACAGCCCAGTGGGATCCTGGCTCAAAAAAAAATAAAAAACAAAAAACAAAAAACAACCTTTAAAAAAAAATAAGATAGCTAGAGATTGAGGATGACATCTGATGTGAGTCTCTGAACCTTCCACACATGTGCATGCATTGTTCACGCATGCACAAGACGAGCAGGAAGGCAGGCATATTTTCCCCACATAGACCATCAGAGGGAATAAACCATCCAAGTCTATGAAGATCCCCTGGCCCGTCAGTGGAAAACACGGATGACAGACAGGAGCAGGTAAGTGTGTTATAAGAGGCCACCGTGATGGCCCATTGTCACTGCAGACTTGTCTGGAATGAAAGATACCCAGGAGACCAGCGAGGCACACTGTGTCTGTGAGGACACGTGATGGTTAAAGCTGATTGCCAGCGCAGCCGGGCCTCGCTCCAGGGACAAGCCTCCGGGGACACATCTGAGGATTAGAGTGGCTTCTGGGTAAGGCTGTGGGGGAATCTCCTTGATCAGGTTAATTGAGGTGGTGTGACATTAACTTTCAACTTGACAGAATGTAGAATCTCCTGGAAGGTGGGCCTCTGGGATTATTTTGATCACATTAATTGATGTGAGAAGACCCACCCCAGTTTTAGGAGGGACGGTTTTCTGGCTGGGAACCTGGGCTGTGTGAGTGGAGAAAGCAAGCTGAGTCCCCGCATTTGTTCACCTCTCTCTTGTTTCCCGACGTTGGACACCATGAGCCTCCCTGCTTCAGCATCCTTGGACTGTACCTCTGAACTCTGAAAACCCTTCTCTCTACTTAAGTAGATCTTGTCAGGATATTGTATCCCAGCAACAGGAAAGGGAACTAAGACAAGGGGAGGGCCCACCCTAAATGTGGGGGCCGCCATCCTCTGGGCTGGGGTCCTGGACTGAATACCAAGGAGAAAGTGAGTTGAGACCCAGCATCCATCTCTCCGCTTCCTGACTGTGGATGCTGTGTGACCAGCCGTCTCCTGTTCCTGCTGCCACGCCTTCCCGCCATGATGGACCGAGCACCCTCAGACTGTGAGCCCCGAACCTTCCTCCCCTAAGCTGCTTGGTCAGGTGTTTGTCATGGCAACAGAAGAGGAATGCAGAAAGCTGCCCTGGATGAGGGGAGCCCCACTCTACGGACCCGAAGGGAGCAAGGGGCGGAAGCCTCTCTGGCATGAATGTGACTCTTGTTTTCTGTTTCCGCCCATTTTAATGTGCACAGCTCTCTGCCATAATGCCTGCCACCAGATGATTTACCAAGTGAGGGGACCGAGAGACCTGAGACCCCTGAGACTGGCAGCCAAAGACCCTTCCTCCCTCACTTGTTTGGTCCCAGTGGCGGAGGGCTAACACATATGTTAGCGTTTGTATACACGCCTGTTCCTAGGCAGGGCACATGACCTAGAAGCTTTTCAAACTCCTTCGTGTTCAAGGGAATACATGTTCATTTGCTGCAGTCCCTTCGACGCTGGCAAAACTCGGAGACACAAATGGTTAAGAATTGGGCCGGGCGGTGGTGGCGCATGCCTTTAATCCCAGCACTCGGGAGGCAGAGCCAGGCGGATCTCTGTGAGTTCGAGGCCAGCCTGGTCTACAGAGTGAGATCCAGAACAGGCACCAAAACTACACAGAGGAACCCTGTCTAGGAAAACAAAAAAAGAAAAAACAAACAAACAAACAAAGAATTGGTGATGAGGCAATTCAGCAAGCTTGCGGATCTTGCCACGGATGTAAACTGGTCTTGACATTTCTTTTTGAGACTGTGAGCTGCCTGTGGGTGCTGGGAACGAAACCCAGGTCCTCTGGA
This sequence comes from Peromyscus californicus insignis, assembly GCF_007827085.1. NCBI lineage: Eukaryota > Metazoa > Chordata > Mammalia > Rodentia > Cricetidae > Peromyscus > Peromyscus californicus. Next base: position 33,758,928 of record NW_026294540.1, on the reverse strand, counting down.
AGAGCAGCCAGTGCTCTGAACTGCTGAGCCAGCTCTCCAGCCCTCCACCTCATTTTCTGGGACAGAGGCTCCCATTGAACCTGGAGCCCACTGATTTGGCTGGTCTGGCTAGCTGATGAACTCTAGGAATCAAATGTCTCTGCACCTCCTCCCCGCAGCTCATATGGGTCACTCGAAGCTTTTTATACCAGTATACCCCACTTTACACACCGAGCTGTGTCCTTGGCCTCCAACTAGACTCGGCACTTCAAGTTCGATCATGCTCCTTAGATTCCCTACCACCCTGACCGAGTAGCCCAAGTCACAGCCTCTCAGACATCGCTGTGCCTCAGTTTCTCTCCTGCCTTGGCTGTTCCTGCATAAGTTAGAGAGTAGGACCCTTAGGCGGCCTGCCACCCCCTCCTGTGATTTCCAAAGTGAGTGGGGTTCCTCTGCCAGAGGCTCCTGTAGCTCCCCGCAGTCCTGCTCATAATCGCTGAGAATAATCTTCATAAAAGGCAAACAAATGGTCTAATTTCCACGCAAACGGGGACCAGATTAACGAGGCACATAGCAGAGCGCCCTGCGGCCACAGAGCCAGCACTTTTAAGATGTAATGCCATGGAGTTACTGGAGCCATAATTTAGTGCAAACAGAAGTAATTCAAACCAGCATGGGCAGCCTTAGCCTGGTGCCTGGGAGAAATCATTGCATGTGTGTGTACACACACACACATACATATGGTCCATGTCAGTGTGGCTGATGCCTAGCTAATGACTTATTCATAAGGTGTGTGTCTGTACATTACTCTGTGCACATATTAGATATAGATACTCACTGTATATATTTCTCTATGCTCATACATACGTGTGTTATGAACAAATACGCTTTTCTGTTCATCCACCCTCCCATCCATCCACCCACCCATCTGCAGATCTGTGCCCTGAAAAACTCAATGGTCATGACCACCTCCCTGCAGAGTGGAAGGTACCCACTGAACCGTTGAGTGTAGAAAAGGCCACGTAAGAGAAGCGAAGGGCAGAGAGTAGCTTGGTGCCTGCAGACACTTCCCTTTGGGGCCGAGGCAGGGGATTGCCTCATCATGAGCCTCAGGATTGGTCACCAGGCATCTTTTCTGTTTGGTGCTGGGGATGGGACCCAAACATGTGCTTGACTGCTGAGCAATGGCCAGCTGGCTTCTTTTATTTTCCTTTTTAATGTATTTGGGTGTTTTGCCTGCATGTATGTCTGTGCACCACATGTGTGTGCCTGGTGCCTGCAGAGGCCAGAAGCGGGGTTGGAACTCCCGGGACTGAAGTTACAGATGGTTGTGAGCCGCCATGCGGGTGCTGGCCCTCATCTGACACTCGCTTCATGTGGCCACTGTGTGATTTCCCTTCCCTGGCTCAGCTGGCCGTTGGGAGGATGCCTGGGAGCTCAGCCGGACCCCCACGGTCCTGTAAGTTTCTCTGAATGGTATATATGTTCTTCATAGAAGTATGTGTAAGAATACATTGTATCTAGAGAGGGATAGTGGCAATGCCTGTGATCACGACATCAACACACTGGGGCAGGAGGATTGTGAATTTGAGGTGAGCCCAGGCTACATAGTGAGACCCTATCCCAACATACAAAAGCAAGAATTCTAAGTACACTCTATCTAAAACTGTGTGTGCACACATTAAATACTTGAGTATGTTTTTATATCATATGTTTGCTGTATGTAGAACTATATGTACAGTTATATGCATGTTTTATAAGTCTCTATATTGTATATATAACATGTACAAACATATCTGTAACTGCATATATATGTGTATATATAAATATAAACATTACATGTACCAATAATCCCTGTGTTATGTATACAACTCAAGTACATACATACACATACACACATATGCTCATATGCTGTGCCAATGACTTCATGCACATACATGGTCTATATACCGGTCTAGGTGCATACACTCTGTGTCTTTAACTCTATATGTGTATCACTAAGATCTGGGTCACAAGGGAGTGTCATCCGGCAGAGACCGCCTGTATCTGCCATGAAGAGCCTGTCAGGAGGCAATACTGCTGTAGGCCCAGGGGACCACTCCACACATTCACACATCTGCACATGTGCACGTGTGAACGCACACAGGCAACGAGACACAAGCACACTGTCTTACACACAAACACACACATGTATGTATGCACGCGTGCGCGCATGCGCGCGCACACACACACACACATCCTGTCTCAACATACAAACAACGAAGAAAACTAAGTGACCTCAGAGTGATGGGGTGACAAACGACTGAAGAGCCGGGGAGGTGGCTCAGTGGGTAAGGTGTTTGCCACACAAGTGTGAGGACCTGTGTTTGAGCCTCAGAATCCACATAAAAACAAAACAACAACTCTGAGTGTCGTGGCATGCGCTTGTAATCCCAGACCTGAGGATGTAGACACAGGACGGCCCCTGAGGCGTGCTGGCCATCTTGCCTAGCTCCACTTCAGCGAGAGACCCTGCCTCCAACTTACGTGGGGAACAGTGGAGGATGATACCTGATGCCAACTTCCAGCCTCCACAATATGCACACATGTGCATGCACGCATGCACACACACACACAATGCACACTCATGCAAGTGCACACACGTGCACTGATTTTCACTTCATGAGTTCCGCGCATTTTCCCATTGCCCTGGACAAGCACCTGAGAAGATCTTGAAGTCAGGTTCTTGGCCGGTGCCGTTGCTGTGGTTGCCACAGCGCTCAGTATCTTAGGACCCCGGAGGAGGCTCCGGCTTCCGGGGCTGCACGGCCGTGTGGCTTTTGTGACCACGAGGGAGGGGCAGCCAGGGTGGGCATCCCTCACTGCCCTGGGCCAAGGGAGCCTCTGGCTCTCTAGTCCAGGGCATAAAGGGTTAAGAGGCCCCACCAATGCAAATTAGGCTTAATTAATCCTTTTCATCAGCTGCAAATATACCTTCTGAACCCTATTAAGAACATGAATATGCAAATGCAGACCTTTTAAATTTTCATTTTCAAGGACTTGGGGGCTGGGGTTTGATTAGTGAATTCCGTTAACAGCTTGTAAACCTTGTGTAAAATTTAATTTTCTATTTTAAGTATAATATAAAAGAGACAGAGGAAAAAGGTTTGGCGGCGGCTGGCGGTTGGGCTAATTGTGGGATGATCCTGGAGGCTGGGGCCAAGCTGATTCTGGGATGCTGCTGACACCCTCCCTCCTACTATTAGCCTGTTTTCCAGGTGTGGAGACTGAGACCATGAAGGAAGGCTGGTGTTGAGCCAGCATGGAATGGGGGCTCCTGGTGTCTGGGCTAGGGCATGCCCAGCTGGAAGATCCTGCTGTTTGGGTCAGAAGGGCCTTAGCCATTGACTGTGCCCTCTAAGGCCCCAAGTGCTTGCACAGGGTAGTCATCTTCTGTCCCCCAATCCCTGGGGGAGCCAGGATTATTCTGCTACTGTACATAGGTGACGTGTGTGCCAGCTCGTTTTATGTCAACTTGTCACAAGCTAGCCTCATTCAGGAAAAGGGAGCCTCAACTGAGAGAATGCCTCCACCAAACTGGCCAATAGGCAAGACTATGGGGCATTTTTCTTGACTAATGATTGATGGGGGAGGTGATTGTAGGTGATGTCACCCAGCCCTGGGCTGGTGGTCCTGGGTTCTATAAGAAAGCAGGTTGAGGGAGCCATGAGGAGCAAGCCAGTAAGCAGCACCCCTCCGTGGCCTCTGCATCAGCTCCTGCCTCCAGGTTCCTGCTCTGACTTCCTGGATGATGGACAGCTGTAAGCACAAAGAAACCCTTTTCTGCCCAAGTTGCTTGTGGTCACAGTGTTTATCACGGCATTTGAACCCATAACTAAGACAACAGGCCTCACTCAGGAAGAGTGGACAGCCTCTGTGAACGTGGTCTGCCCGGTGAGTGTCCACAGACCCTGACAGGTCAGGACTACTGCTGTGGGGCCCACAGAGAACAGACGGGCCACTAAGGCCCCAGTGTGGCTAGTCCAACCTGAGGTGGGCAAAAAGTGGAAAGGACACCTCAGTTTCCAAGGCTCAATAACAATAAAGACTGATCTGTGTCTTTCTTTTTTCTTTCTTTCTTTCTTTCTTTCTTTCTTTCTTTCTTTCTTTCTTTCTTTCTTTCTTTCTCTCTCTCTCTCTTTCTTTCTTTCTCTTTCTTTCTGTCTGTCTTTCTTTCTTCTTCTTCTCTCTCTCTTTTAAGACTGATCACAAGCAGAAATGAGAAAACTTTGGATGTATTGTGTTATATAAAATATTTGAAAACTAATTTCAGTGGCTTCTTTATTGTTTTGTCGCTTTTTAAATTTGGGTTATGGTGTGTGTGTGTGTGTGTGTGTGTGTGTGTGTGTGTGTGTGTGTGTGTGTTTGTGGGTGCCCTCACCATGTGCACACATGGAGGACAGAGGTCAATGTCAGGCCCTCCTCATATGCTTTCCACTTTAATTTTTGAAACAATCTCTTACTGAACCTGATCTTGTTGAATCAGCTAGGCCAATGAGGCTGGGATAAACATATCATCACCCCCATTACTGACACGCAAGGCACTCCTTTTAATTTACATGGGGACTGGGGTTCCGAACTCTAGTAAGCTCTTCACCCACCAAGCCATCCATCTCCCCAGCTCTGCTTCTAGTTTGTTTTGAGACAAGGTCTTGTTATTATAGTCCAGTCTATCCTGGAACTTACTATGTAGCCCAGGCTAGCCGTGAATTCACCATCCTCTTGTCTCAGCTTCTTGAGTGCATACACACCCGGCTCTAATTTGCAGGTCATCCTTGGGCGGGGACCTCACTAACCTCTGTATTCCAATCTTAGGATATATGCTACTGATTGTTGTAAACACTTCTACCTGGCTCTGGAAGCGTAGCCCAGGCTAGCCTTCATCTCATGATCCTGCCGCCTCATCCTTTTGGCAGGCTACGACCTCTATTCTTCTGTTTTGTGTCTTTGAGTATACACAGTGTGTCTGTGCATACATGTGTGTGTGAATACGTGTGTGAGTGTGGGCATGTGTGTTCCACATGATGCGTGTGGAGGTCAGAGGACAGTCTTGGGTGTTGGTCCAGTCTTGTTTGAGGCAATCTCCCTGCTGCTGCATATGCCAAAGTAGCTGGTTTGTCTGCAAGCTTCTAGGGCAGTGATTCTCCACCTGTGGGTAGCAGCCCTGGGGTGTCAGAACCTCTCACAGGGGTCACTTAAGACCATCGGAAAACACAGATGTCTAATTATGATTCACAACAGTGGCAAAATTACAGTTATGAAGTATCAAAGAAAATAATTTTATGGTTGGGGGTTACCCCAACATGAGGAGCTGTATTAAAGGGTCACAGCATTAGGAAGGCTGAGAACCACTGTTCTAGGGGGTTCTCCTGACTCCATTTCCCATCTCTGTAGGGACACTGGGATTACAGATGTGTGGTACTGCATCTGGGTTGATGCGGATTCTCACACTTGAGCCACAAGCCCTACCCCCTGAACCATCGCATTAGCTCCACTCTATACTTTTTAACGTGGCTACTGAACATTTCAGGTTTTATTTTTAACTGTATGTATGCGTCTGTGTGTGGGTACGTGCATGTGTGCAGTACCCATGGAGGACAGAAGAGGGCGTCAGATCCCCTGGAACTGTAGTTACCGGTGGTTGTGAGCCAAATCTGGGTCCTCTGGAAGAGAGGTGTCTGTCCTTAACCAATGAACCATCTCTCCAGCCTCCTATTGAACATTTCAAATGACGTATGTCACCGGCGTGACATTTCCTTGAGACAGCACTGTTCCATAGGTGAGAAGAGACTGATTAAAATAACATATATCTGCATATTATAAGTGATGTACTAAACAGGATGCAAGGTGGTGATAAATGTCACAGGGGAAAAAGCAGCAGCCTGGGTGGGAAGTGGTCCTCACTGTGATCTTGGCTTCAATAACACATTCATCTTCCCAGTCCAAGGTCAAGGCTTGTATACACATCTCCTTGGATCCTCAAGGGGTCACCCTCTCTGTGTCTATGCTCGGATCACCTCTCTTTGGATGCCTGTGCATGTCCATGAGCACACGGAGAAGCCAGGAGCCATTCACCTTATTCATTCATTTCTGAGACAGGTCTCTCACTGAACCCTGTTCACTGATCAGGCTAGGCGGGCTGGCCAGAGAGTCCCCAGGATCCTTCTGTCTCTTCAGACATGTACCACCATGCCTAGTTTTGTTTATGTGTGTCTGGGCACCAAACTGAGGTCCTCACCTTACCAACTAAGCCATCTCGCCAGCCCTTCCCTCACCTGATCACCTCTTCTCTTAAGGAATCCAATCAAGTTGGCCTGTTCCTGCAGACTCTGCCTCCAGCTCTCCCCTCATCCTGGGGCTGCCTCTAGCGAACGTGCGTTGTGGTACAGCATACAGCGGCTGACATGCAGGCAGATCCGATTCCAGGCAAGATGCTCCCTAACCAGATCCTGGAAGTTGGCTGTTCATTTGCTTTTAAAAATAATGGCACAAGAGGCCAGTGAGATGCCTCAGCAGGTAAAGGTGACTGCTGCCAAGCCTGACAATCCGAGATCAAATCCCTAGGACTCTCATGGTGGAAGGAACTCTGGCAAATTGTCCTCTGACCTCCATATATGCTCTATAGTACCTGTGCTACACACACACACACACACACACACACACACACACACACACACACACACACACACACACACGGCGGGAAGCTCACAATGCCCCAAATGGCTCTGAAACGCAGCAGTCCCGGGAGCTGCTGGTGGCTTCACCTTCTGCACTCAGGTGCTGGTGTTTCTGTGAGCCTCAGTTCTCAAGCCTTTCCAGACCTTCCATGTCTGCGTCTCTCAGATCCAGCAACAAAACTCAGTGACTGCAGATCCATGGATGGTTGCTGAGAAAAACTCGAGCTGTCCAACAAGGCAGTTATTAAAAACTCTGGTCCAGAATCTGCTGAAACAAACCGGGCACCCTCACCCATCCACATGGGAGGTGTGCAGGCCCCGCCCACCAGGCTTCCTCCAGTCACCTCTCTTTGGAGGTTTATAGTTTTCTTTAATGATAAGAACGTATTCCAATTGTGGAGTTAACCAGAAAGCAGGTATAAACACAGGCCTGGCTGGGGCTCCCGGGTCCTTCCTAGTTGCTGGCTTGTTCCCTCTTCCCCTTGTGAGTGAGTGAGGCACAGCCTTCTCTGGGCTGGAAGCACTACTCAGGTTGCAAGCCTGCATGTGCACGAGTACCTACCTAGGCTCACATGCACAGGGTCCGTGCCCAAGAATACACCTAGTGTGTACATGCACACATGCAGTTGTGACTCACATGTTCATATGCAAGCACATGCCACATACTTTGCATGTGTAATGGTGCCTTGTGTGCATGCGTATGTTATGCATGTTTGCACTCTCAATTGGGAGCTCCTGGGCCCGGGTCTCCCTTCCCAGCCTGTCTGAGGATGAAGACAGCCAGGACTTGGCCAGGGATGCTAGGACCCTGAAGCAGGAGGGGACTAGCCATGTCTGACTCTGGCAGCTGGCAGAGCTGGGTTTGAGTCCAGAGCCACAGGTGACTGGAGCGGGAACCCTTCTTCCTAAACCTGCCCTGCAGCCTGATGCCACCCAGTTTGAAGGGTGTGATCAGATGGGGACCAGCTTGTCCTGGGAGAGAGAGCTGTGAGCTGGGGAGCTTCAGCTAGGTGCAGCCTGTACAGGTTGCTGGGGTCTCTAAGTAGGTCAATTTTGAAGTTGCCTTAGTACCTTCATCCCCGCCTCTCAACAGCCCTGGTGGCTAGCCAGTCCCTGGGGTGGGCCCAGGAGCTGGAGAGAAACTCACAACCTGTACTTCCCAGAGGGCCTTGCACCAGACCCAAGGACAAGGCAGTGAAGAACTCAGCCATGGGCCAGCACTGCTCACCCCAGCTGAGTGTGGTGGGAGGCCGTGGGGGAAGCGGGGGGGGGGGGGGTCCCCTGGTAGGGGAGCTGGAGGCTGGGACACAGCAAATCCTGTTACCTCCTGGCTGTGACACTTGCCACCATGGCACTAATCCCTTAAAGTGAGTCATTAGCAGCTTAAGACCTACTTATCAGTGGGTGCTCACTGAGGGGCTGGTGAAAGCCAGGGGCAGCCAGAAGTAGAATTTTCTTTGGCCTAGGGCTCCTAGGCCAAGCCTGAGCACCCCCAGAGAGCTGACTCATTTCCATTCTCTTGCAGGCATGTAAAGGGGTCTAATACCCTGGGGTGGCAGGTCACCACTGCACGAGGACCACACACCATCCTTGTGCCTGTCTCTCCGGCTAGCCCCGACACATTCCCAACTCAGACCCTCTCCTCTCCACCCCTGCCCAGGAAACCTTCTTAGTTAGGACACTGCTGTGGTGCAGATACCTGGTGGGGGCCCTTGCAGGGGGAGCTGGCAAGGGAGGGTTAGTCTCTGGACTTAGAGGCCTCAGGTAGGGGAGAGGCAGATGGGGTAGCCAAGGCAGGGAGTAGACACCCAGGCTCTGGAGGGATGGGACACAATTGCTTCCCTGACCTCATTCACCTCTCAGGCCACATTTATGAGCAGGCCTGCCCAGGGGTCCAAGCATGGCGGATGGTGTGGTGAGGCCTGCCCAGGGGTCCAAGCATGGCGGATGGTGTGGTGAGGCCTGCCCAGGTGTCCAAGCATGGCAGATGGTGTGGTGAGGTCTGGCAGTGAGGTAGCTTGGCGCGTTGGACACAGACATGGGAGAATAACCAAGATAATACTTTATTTCATTGAGACCGTGGACTCAGGCCACAGCCTGGTCACCAAAGTGGCCCAAGCAACCAGCACATGGGACTGGAGGCTGGTGTGGGGACACCTTGGGACAGTGCAGGGAGGGGCCCTAGAATGGGAGAACGGGAGGAGAGGCCCAGTGCTTGGGGTAAGAGAGGAGAGTAGTGGGGTGTGATCTGGCTTGGCCATCCCCAGCAGCTGCTCCTGCTGGCTAGGGACAAGGGACAGAGTGGCTGCTTGAGCAGAGGCTGTGGCTAGTGTCTGTGGCATGATGCAGCTATGGGTGGCAAAGGGGTCTGGGGACAATGTGGGGTATAGGGTAGGCCGAGGTCCAGCGGCTGCAGAGTGAGGATGCCGGTGGGCAGAGGCTAGGTGGAGGTCTGGCGGCTGAAGAGCTCGATGGTGAGCGCGCTGAGGAAGACAGGGATGCTGTCCTGCTGCAGCAAGTGCAGCTCGATGAGCTCAGGCACCGAGCGGGAGAACTCCGTCTCCAGAAGCTGCATCTTGGAGCCCGAGGGTCCTGTGGCCTGCGGGAGGAGAGAAGATAGGGCATGAGCGTTGCGTGCTGGGCAGGTGTCGGCCCTCTGTCCTCATGCGCTCCCCAGTGGAAGGGGTGCCGGGAGCTCTGCCTGGGCTAGAGGGGCACCGGCCTGCTTCTGCCCACTGTGACAGAGTTCAAGGCCATCCGCAGAGGGCACTAAGAGTCACAGTAGCAGCCAGTCCTGCCTCAGGGCTGCTCCAACCACAACAGGACTTGGATTCCTGGGGGCCTCCGCTCCAGTCACCAGCTCTTTGGCTGTCATATGCTTGACCCAGGGAGGCAGAGAAAGCCCCGAGCATCTTCCAGACTGTGAAGCCAGGATACCGGGTTTGGCTGTTGGAGGTCTGGTCCTGGAAGGGTGGACTCTGGAGCCCAGACTGGCTCTTGTCCCATTTTCTTATGTCACTTATAACCGAAGGGAGGGCAGAGTGGCTCTGTGACCACTGTGATAGGGAGGCGGGAGCGGAGCTTGCAGACAGGCTCAGAGCTGCACTGGTACACAGTTCGGCACTGGTACACAGTTCGGCACCGGTACACGGTTTGGCACTGGCACACGGTTCGGCAATGGTACACGGTTCGGCACTGGTACATGGTTTGGCACTGGTACACAGTTCGGCACTGGCACACAGTTCGGCACTGGTACACAGTTCGGCACTGGCACACGGTTCGGCACTGGTACACAGTTCGGCACTGGTACACGGTTCGGCACTGGCACACGGTTCGGCACCGGCGCACGGTTTGGCACTGGCACACAGTTCGGTACTGGTACACAGTTCGGCACCGGCACACGGTTCGGCACTGGTACACAGGTTACTTGGCTGTCTGGCCAAGCTGTCCTCTCACCACACAGGCTAGGCTGGGAGAGGCCGACAATGGCCCTGGGCCTCCTCGTCATCCTGACAGTCCCAGCTATCACTCATCCTGGGGTCTCCCCTGCCAACTGGTCAGGCATGCTGCAGCGGCCAAGGACGTAGAAGGCCCGCTTGGTTAGGGGAGAAAAGCCCCTGTTTACACGGCCAGGCAAAAAGTGGTCACAAACCACACAGGGTTGCTCCCAGCCCTTAGGTCTGATGTAGAACTGTGTCTGGCAAACTCAGAGCTTCCTCACTCAGCCACAGAAAGAGGGCCCATTTGGGAGCTGGGCAAAGGTCAGACTGGATGGTTCTTTAAGGGAAAAGCAGGAGTGTCTGATAAAGTTGATGGGCTTATGGGGTCACCAGGGGGACATCAGTCAGGCCAGAGCCCATTAGGAAAGGGGGAGATCCATCGAGGATGAGGAGAAATCAGAAGACCTGTGCATCACTGGCAGGAAGCTCAGCTATTATGGAAAAGGCTGGCCATTCCTCAGCATGACCATGTGACCCACTGGTATCCCTCCATTGTGCCCTCAGGACAACTAAATACATGTGTCCAGACACATGTAGATGCAATGTCCACTGTGTCACGATTGGTATATACATATATATACATATGTCTACACACACATACAAATAATTCAGCCACGAAAAGGGACAAGGCATGATGCATGGTAGCTCGGGGTCAACTCGGAACATAGGAGCCTGTTCACGTGATGCCACTGATATGAGGCATCCATACATGACAATATGGCGGAGGCAGGAGGCAGGTTGGTGTGTATCAGGGTGAGAGAGGGAGGGAGTGCCTGCTCCAGGGATAGTGTTTCTCTGTGGACTAGCCTGTGCCAAGGAATGCACAATGGATATGTTAATGAGACCCCGGACACATGGCCTCGATGAAGCCAAGGCAGGACCAGTTTGTTCTGGAAGGTCCTTGCTGCCAGTGGTTCTGCAGATGCCCTGCTCCCGGGAGCCACACAGACAGCCGGGCTGCTCCCACAGGTCCTGGCACCCCAGGACTGCCAATGACTCCCTAGCATGAGCAAGAGGGGGCCTGGGGAGACTACAGCTGCCTGTGCCCTCCCCCATCCACCCCGTCCCTCCCTCATGGGGCATCAGGGCCTGTGAGGCTCTGTCTCACTGACCCCCCGAGCTGTCATCTGATTTGCTTGTTACCTGGGTTTTCCTCCTGTTCTCTCGCGTGGGCCGACCCCCAGCCTGTTCCCATGGCCCTTAATACATTTAGCCTTGTCATAGTTCAACACAAACCATCTTTAAACAAAAATAAGAGAAACCACTCTGACCTTTTCTCGAGAAAATCCTTTCATTTCTCCCTTCTGCTCTCGACTTGCAATGTTTTTCCCGAAATGTCAGAGGGGCTGACTCTGAGGCAGCTGTTGGGGAAGGAGCAGGCGGAGCTGGCTGGGTGGGGGTAGGAGCAGGGTGAGAGGAGAGTTTCCAGGGTTCTTTCCTGTCCCAGGACCCCCATGGTATTGGTCGCCTCAGCAGGATCTTCTGGATGTCATGCCTCCCCTCCCCCTCCCCAGGTATTTGTGTGTGTGTGTGTGTGTGTGTGTGTGTGTGTGTGTGTGTGTGTGTGTGTAAGTGTGTGTGTAAGTGTGGTACTAAGAATAGAACCCAGGGGCTCATACGGGTTAGGCAAGCACCACACCACCAAGTAACACTCCCAGTCCTTTCACTAGAGGATTCTAGGCAGGGGCTCTACCACTGAGCCACACCCCAGTCCCTCACTGGGAGATTCTAGGCAGGGGCTCTACCACTGAGCCACACCCCAGTCCTGTTGTTAATATTGTTTTATTTTGAGACAAGGTCTCATTAAGTTGCCTAGGCTGGCCTTGAACTGTGGTCCTCCAGCCTCTGTGTCCCGAGTAGCTCAGGCCACCACACCCATTCTTTATTTGAAAGAGACCTGTCTCAGCTGCCGGCACTGCTCTCTTGCTCCTGATAATTAGGTGAGAGCTAAAGAGGCCACATGAGACCCACTGCAGCCCCATTGGCTCTCTGCTCATGGAGCCTCTGCACAGCAGCACAAGTCCTGGACGGTCCCTCTGGAAGGATGGAGTGAGGGCAGGAAGTGTCCCCGCTTTGCAAGTCTCAAACAAACCCAAGTCTGAGGTTTGCATCACAAGTTGGGCATGGCCCAAGTAGCCCTGCCAGTCCCTCTGCCCACTCTCTCACCTTGGTTCCCCCAGTGGCCCTGACCCCCTCAGCACTGGTAGGCCTACCTCCTGGTGCAGACCCACCCAGAGAAGTGGTCCTGGCTCATCAGCATGGGCAGGTTGAACGACACCCTGCCAATCAGTCCCCGTACCGCTCTGCCGTGTTCAAATGCCACCCGGTCCCCAGGTGCCTGCAAATCACCATAATTAGGGGCTGTTCACTTAAAATTAGAGCGCAATTTTTTAAAAAGCAAATTGCCCAGTCAGACGTGCTGGCTGCGGTTAGAAATATTTATGGGCTATGTGCATGTGCTGTCTCCAGCTCCCTCTCCCTCTGTGCTGGGGATGGGCCAACAGCACAGTGGACCCAGCCCAGCAGGGATGGAGATGCCCCACTGCCAGCAGCTGGCATCCTCTGCTCTTTGACTCCCACCTCCACCTCTGACGGGGTCTGTCTGAGGCCTACAGTGCTGAAGGGCTTCGGGCAGCGGACGTGACTTGTTCTAACACAAGTACATGTGAGAAGTCAAGGAGATCCAGATAAGGACACTAGGGTGGTTGGGCACACGGCCAGAGGGATGCTATGGACATCCCATGAGCCAGCGTTGGGTGAGTCCCCGTCTGATCAGGCCCAGGGAACACGGTGCCTTCCATCGTCTCCCTCCTCCTCAGTATCTAGACCTGGGCCTGTCCCTTCTGTCTGTGGACACCACAGTGTCAGAGTGTGCAGTGTGCAGACTTCCTGAGCTTTGTGCTATCTGGGTGGTGGTAACGGCAAACTACTGCGGGAAGCTCAGCCCAGGGACCCTCCACGCCAGCCATCTTGTATCACCTCCTTTTCCCACCAGAGTGGGAGCATCGCGGGAAGAGCAGTCCCAGTGTGCTCTGGGACACTTAGCATCTGGCGTGACTTTGGCTTTCATCTTCCTCCTGTGCCCTCAGTGGTCAAACTCCAGGAGGAATTGGGGGCCACTGGGTCAGGATGATGAGGACAGAACTGAGACAGACTATCCCACATGCAGTTCCAAGTACAGAAGCTGTGTCTGTGTGGCAAATGGCTTGCTTGGTGTCCCTGCTGAACCGTGCCAAGGAAAGTGTTCAATGTGGTATGGGCTGATCACAAAGCGTGAAAGGAATTTACCATCCTGGCGAGGGGTGACCTTTCCCTCTGGAGCTCTGTGTGTGTGTGTGGGGGGGGTGAGGCTGGGCCCTGCAGCCCCTGATGATTCTCAAACCCACAATTATTATTATTAGCAGCTTTCTATTTATGAGCACTGTGTCCCCCAGGCTCGCATTCTGTTTCTGAGTTCCACAGCTGCTCCTGAAGCTCCGGGAGGGAGCAGAGGGCACAGGGCAGGGACAGAGCTCATGGGTCCTATCCGTGGAGTCTCACCCACCAGGGCAGACAAGGGGGTCCTGGCCCTTCACAGGTTTCCTGTGGACTCAGAGGCCACAGGGGCCCAGGATGTGCTGGACAAGTGGGGGCAGGAAGGGAAACGGTAGTGGCCAGGAGGGCATGAAATTCAGCACATGCCCTGAGATACAGGGGAAAGATTGGGGAAGACACTCTTCTGCAGCTGGAGCTTGAGGGAGCCAGGGCACCCCAGCTGATCTGCTCAGAGTCCCGATCATCTCACCAGTCAGAAAGGCTGGGAGACGGAATGGTTGGGCTGGTCTCCTCACTGGTTTGTCCCCCACCTACAGGGCACGGGGTCTCTGGGAGTGGCCTTTCTTAGAGCCACCATACTTAGAGAGCTGCCATCAGCTGCTAAGACCTAAGCCAGCTGTCACTCTTCTTTGCTGTGTGACCAGGGTATATACGTTGCTTTCCATCTTTGAGCTAGGATCCTCATATGCAACGGGGACTGATGTCTTTGGGGAGACTAGGCAGCTCAGAGGAGTCAACCTGTATGCAAAGCTTCCAGCCAAGGCAGTATAACAGGGATAGAGCCGCTTACCAAGTGAAATAGTCCAAAGGAGACAAGGAGCTAGGGAGAGGCTCAGTGGTAAAGGGCCCGTGGTACACATGAGGGTCTAAGTTTGGATCTCCAGTGTGCTTCTAAAGCCAGGCATGGCAGTGCACATCCATAACCCTGGCACTGTGGGAGGCGGAGGCAGGCAGATTCCTGGAGACCGTGGTCCAGCTAGCCTAGCTTAATGAGTAAGTTACAGGTTCACTGAGAGATCCTGCCTCAAACAATAGTGTCGGGAGCTGGTCAGAGGGTTTAGCAGGTCTGATGACCTGAGTTTGATCCTTCAAACTCATAGTTGAAGCAGAGAACTGTCTCCTCCTTTGGCCCAACAAATGCTGTGCATGTGCTCCATCCCATAATAAACAAATGATAAAATGACAGAGAACATTGAGGAAGACAGCACCACACATGCACACATGTATTTCTGTAATCCCCCCACATGTGCATATACAAACATACAAACATACACACATGAAAAAAATGCCACAAAACCCAAACTATGAAACACAATTTTCACTGGACCTAAGGGAACAAAGGACAGAAACGGGTGGCCTGAGGCTGCAGGGCAGAGAGCTGATGGGGGAGAAGAGGGAGGACTTGGAGAGTGCTCTCTTCTGTGGGAGGGTGACTGGCACCTGGCACAAGAAGCCGCTTGACTAGGGCAAACTACAGGACCGGAGAGAAGCTAGAGAGCCTTACAGCTCAGAGGGCTGAAAAACGCCCTCTATGCCAGCCCCGGGACAGCGCTTGGGGACATCAGTGGCAGGGCAGAAGAAGCCCTGCAGTTGGGGCCCACCTCACAAATCTTACACCAAGGTCCCTGCAGTTCAAACTGCTTCCGGGCAACTCTACTGCAAAGCCAACAATATTTACTGTAATCTAGAAAAATCTGGGATTCAGCCAAGGGAGAATCAGCATGCTCAGTGCCCACTGAGGATTAGCTGGTCACAGGAAGACTCAGGAACACATGGCTCACAGGAAAAGAAATGAGGACCGGTGGATAATCTTAACAGGTAACATGAACTCATCATCACTTCAAACCACGTGGCCAAAAGCTCAGAGACAGAAAAGCACAAGCAGGAGCCTGGCCAACCCCAAGGTGAACATGGCCCCATGAAACATGATGAGCAGTGGGTGGGGCTGCTCTGAAGAGATGAGTGATCCCAAAGATGCCATGGGAGGAGATATGCAAAATGATGCAGGAGAAACGATCCATCCATGGCAACCAGGCCACATGACAAGGCTCCACATACATCTAGAGTCCCAAAGAAGAGGTCATGGTGTGCTGGTGTTTGTGAAACAGCCCCCAACAATCCACATCTAGATAACACAGCAATGTCAGTCCCCATCCTCCAGTGGGATCTGCTTCAGGCCATCTGCATGGTACAAACGCTGGGATGTCTCTCTGTCAACGCACACTCAGCTCTGATGGGTGTGACTGGGTTCTCTCCCTCTGCTTTCAGAAGCTCAAAGTGAGCAGTACCGTGTGCACCTCAGTGCAACATGGAAGCATTCTGGGGACAGCCTTGTGTAAGGACCTGCCCCTGTCCTTCCCTGGACAGTCTCTGTTATCCATTGACATATAACCATCCTGGGAGACGGAAGGATGCTTGAGGAAACAACGCCCACATCTGTGCAAGGCAAGGGCAAGTCTAAAGCGAAAGACCTGAGAAGCCTAATAAAGTCCAAACAAAGCAAGTGAAGAAAACAGCATCCAAACACACCATCAACTTGCTGAGCTCCAGGGAAAATGAAATCTCAAAGCAGCCGGCAGGAAAAGAAATGCTTTCTCTTCAGAGGAATAACAAGGTAAGGATGACAGCAGGTTTCTCCCTGAAAACAATGACGGTGAGGAGACAGTGGGGCAGCAAAGAGCAGACCAGTGACCCAGAGCTCAACACAGTGGGACAATAACCTTGAAGGATCCTCAGACACACAAGGCCTGCAAGACTGGCTCTCAAGCTGACCTATACTATAGACAACCATTCATCCACCAATCCATCCACTCACCTATCATCCATCCATCCATCCATCCATCCACCACCCACCCACCTATACATCCACTCACCTATCATCCATCCATCCATCCATCCATCCATCCATCCATCCATCCATCCACCACCCACCCACCTATACATCCACTCACCCATCATCTATCCATCCATCCATCCACCACCCACCCACCTATACATCCACTCACCTATCATCCATCCACCCATCCATCCATCCATCCATCCATCCATCCATCCATCCATCCACCACCCACCCACCTATACATCCACTCACCCATCATCCATCCATCCACCCTTTATCCATTTTGCAGTTCTGGAGATGGAACCCAGGGCCTTGTGCATAACAGTAAGCACTCTACCCCTGAGTCACATCCCAGCCTCATGGGAGGAGGATTCTAGGTAGTTACTCTACCACCGAGCCACACCACCAGCCACTCACATAGACTATTTTAGGAAAACTGTGTCTCAACTCTACCCAGCTCTGCTATGAAATCAAAACCTGAAGACTTCATAAAGAAAAGGCAAAAACTGCAAAACAAGGACCCTCAGGTGACACAGAGTTCCTAAAGGGCACAGCTACAACTCAGGTCCTGCAAAGACTGCCTCTCGACTGTGTGTGCCACCTGTGTAGCTGTCCTTGAACATGTATGCTCATGTATGTGGAGGCCAGAGGTCAACCCTGGGTGTCATTCCAAGTGCTGTACACCTTGGATTTTATTTTTTGAGTCAGGGTCTCTCCCTGGTCTGGAATCCAGTGATTAGGCTGGTCTGGCTGGCATGAGCCTCAGGGATCCTCCTGCCTCTATTTCCCCAGCACGGGGATTAGAAGTTTGAACCCTGACATATGGCTTTTAAAAATGTGGGTTCCAGGGATCCAACCCAGCTCATGTTTGCAAGGCAAGCGCTCTGCCTACTGAACCACCTCCCCAGCCCCCCCTCAATATCAGTCACATTTGTACAGCTACGAAAAACACTGAGAGCTGATTTATTTTCCTCGCATTTTCTCAGTCGATCATGGCAGCGGGTGTGGCAAAATAGAACACCCCACTTTAGTTGGGAAACAGAAAGGGGATGCTGGGGACAATGTACTAAGGCCACACACCTAGTGACCTGTTTCCTCTAGCAAGGCCTCACCTCCTAAACCTCTAGACTCCCCCAGGCAGAATGACCTGCTGGGACCAAGCACGTGCCTCTTGACCCTGCAGAAGATACTGTGCATTCCAAATAATGACCCAGTCAGGCTTCTCTAAGAATACGAGGCTGCTTGGCATGGGAAGCTCATGGTAACTGTGAAAAAGAAACTATACACTCATCTCATTTCAATATATGTGTATATATATATGTATATATGTAGTGCATATATATACACACGTATGAATGAACAAGCAACATACATTTCATGTGTGCATGCATGTGTTCGCATGTGTTCATGTGCGTGTGGAGGCCAGAGGACAACCTTAGCTGTTATTCCTCAGGAGCCTCTCAATCTTCATCACTGAGACAGGGTCTCTCACTGGCCTGGAACTTGCCAAGTAGGCAAGGCTAGCTGGCCAGAAAGTCCCCAGGATCTCCCTTGTCTGCGTTCCCAGTGCTTCCCAGCCTTCCCGCTCCTGTGACAAGTGTGTATCACTATGCCCGGCTTTTTTATGTGGGCTGTGGGACTCAAACTCAGGTCTTTACAGCTGTACATCAAGTGTTCTTACCCACTGAGCCGCTTTCCCAGAATGCATTTTTCAAAAACAAAACCAAACATCTTGGCAAGGTAGGGTCAGACAAAGGGTGTCTGTGAATAGCACATGGTGCAACCCATCCCCGAGGGGCAGGAGTGAATGCTCTCTCAGATGAGAGAGGAGATGGAGACGCCCACTTACCACCTCCATGAAGGCATTCTAAGGTGTTCGACACTAGCAACAAACAGAAATTAAAAGTGTAAGCCAATACTTTCTTATAACAACATTGAAACATGAAATACCCAGGGAAAAATTGAGAAAAGATTGAAACAGCTGCAGGATGAAAATGAGATGGTGGGGCTCAGAGGAAGTCCTCTTCGGCTGGGAGATGTGTTGCTAAGATGCAGCGTCCCTAGACAGCCTGCATGGTTGGGGCATGCCCAGTCAACACCCGAGCAGCCTTCCTGCTCCTGTAGAATGTGAACAGCTGAGAGCACAGTGTAGAAGGAGATCTACAAACCCTGGGACTGCTAGATGGTCTGAAAAAGAGCACGCCTGGAGCAAACGCTGGCTGACGGTGGTGGCTCACCTTGAGGCGGACTCTCAGGTTCATGGCCAAGGCACAAAGGTAACTCAGTGTTTCCTAAGCAATGTCCCTGTACCAGGACACATGTAGGTAGGTGCCCCACTTCTACATCACTTTTTCTTTTTAAGGCAGGCTCTCATGAAGCCCAGGCTTTAAGCACCTTATATAGCCAAGGATGGCCTTGAACTCCTGATGCTCCTGCCTACATTTCCTGAATGCTGGGATTACAGGCATGCACCACCACACCTGGTTTATGTGGTACTGGGATGGAACCCAGGGCTTTGTGGATGCTAGGCAAGTACTCTGCCATCTGAGACACACCCCAGCCCTCCATAGATGTATGAGAGAACTTCAAAACATGTCTAGTATCAGATACGAAAGTCGACTCCAATAAAGCACAGACATGTAAAATGTACACAGTAGAACTGCTAGAAGAAAAGCAGAGAAAATCCTTAGGTCTCACACCAGACACACACTCCACAAACAAAGGGCTGACGGAATGTACAAAGCTAGAACTTCTCTTCCCCAAATGCTTTCAGGGAATGAGGACAAGCGTGGGCTAGGAGAACATGCCCTGATAAGGGTTATATACCCAGCTGTACAAAGATTCCCAAACTGAGCAGCAAGGGAATACATAACCTAGTAAGAGAAATGAGCCAAGGGGCTAGCAAGATGGCTTGCTGGGTAAAGAACTTGCGATGAAGCCTCAGGACCCAAGTTTGATCCTTGGAACCCATTGGTGGAAGGAGAGAACCCCCCCCCCCCCACAATGTTGTCCTCTGTTCTCACACAGGCCCTGGCACAGTATTTCCACCAATAAATAATTTTAAAAATGTGAAGAGACACATAACCAAAGAATGGCCAACACAGGAGGCAGAGGTTCCATACTGTTGCTTGTGGTGGTATTTTATTTGTGCACCTCTTAATAAGACCGTTTAGCAATTTGTCTTACTGCTGCTCACCTGGAAAACACAAGCTAGATCCTTCCCATTGGGATGGCTGAAATGGCAAAGACCCAGTGAGGATGTGGAGATGTCACACCATCCACAAACTGGGGGGACCATAACAATGGTCCACTGTGCACACAGGTCAGAAACATCTTGAAAGATTAAGCATACATGCTTCATAAGATCTCATATTTCCACACCTACATACACCTATCGAGCTAAGAGGCAATATGTGTCAACACCAAGTCATGCATGTGAACGCTCCCTGCAAACTGTATCAGCAGGTGCATGGATAAGCAAGTTGTGGTATATCCATTCAGTGGACTACTTCCTATTTAGTATCCAAAGGGGAAAATGGTTGATGTGCAAAGGCAACATGGACGGATCTCAATTATGCCAAGTGGAAGAAAGTAGACAAGATAAAACTCCAGGACTGTGAACTATACTGACAGGAGATGCCTGGGGTTGCGTGGGAGTGGGGTGAGTAGGAGGGGGAGCTACAAAGGGGATGGTGGCA